>NC_137463.1:82771877-83258741 GCF_964235325.1 Thermobia domestica | reverse complement strand
CATGAATCCACTAAATGATTGTCAAAATGAAGCAATGGTAACATATATAGCAAGTATTAATAAGTTAAACTAGTCAAATGCATCAATGAAAAACACTTTATTCGATCATTAGTTTGGCTGGTTGGATTCGAACTTAGAATCCCTAGCACCGAGGCTATATGAAGCGTAGACCTACAGTTTAAGGTGGAATCCAAACCATGTTATGCGTTCAAATTTCAAGGCTTTTCCATCGGAAATCGATGATTTGCAGTGGCATATTATCAGAAAATTAAAAGAGGCAAAAATCGAAGATATCCTTATATGGCTCGACTATCTTCTTTCGATAGCCATTAGGCTGTTGGCCTGCTTCCAGACAATATAAAATGTTTATCGGAGTTGTGTGAGTGTTTGGGTACACAAACATTGGCATCGCTTGTCTGATGGACAGAATAGGTCCGCTACATCAATCTAACTAATAAGTGTTGAAGTTCCTCCATGGACGATTCACAAATGACTATCAAAAGTTGGTGTCTGTATGTCAGAAGACTAGTGTGATGGAACCATTTGCATTAGGCCTACCGCTCACTGGCAACATTTTGTCGGGCAACTATCTTGTTGCTCTGTCTAAATGCATTGAGTCTTATGGGAGTCCGCTAACTGAGGCGACAGCGACAGAAAAGTTGCCGAGGTGTCGCCAAGCAGGGCGACAGCAGGGCAACAGCTCGGCGACGGAACAGTTGCGCAACATCTAAAAATGCATTGAGTCTTACGGGAGTCCGCTCACTGAGGCGACGGCGACAGAAAACTTGCCGAGGTATCCTCCAAATAGAAAGGTAAAAAAATAAATGTTTTCTACAAGTTTTTTCACGTAACAGTTCGTTCCGTGTGTAGCGCGTGAAAAGAAGTGTTCGCAATGGAAACTAATAATTCTTTGATTAGTCTAGCATGTCTTTAGTGATAAAGACTATGAAAAATTATTTGAGGATATAGAGAAACGCTCAGCGTTAAAGAAGAAATATATATAAAGAAGAAATTATGGAAGGATGTGTGTTTCGCTGTTATAAGAAACTAGAATGAGCTTTCCAGCCAAGAAAAACAACACAGGTAGGTACATTTTTCGATAGTGACATATCGCTGTCATACTACACACTACTACTTTCATTAATTTCCCACAACTAGAAAAAAATACAGATAAAATTATCATTTTCAAGTTTCTTTCCATTTCAAATATAAAAAAAAGAAAAAAACTGTACTGTAATGGCCGATTTTAAAACGTGAAGAATACGCGGGAAGAACGAAGAAAGCCAATTTTTATTTTATGGCTATACGTAGAACATTGAGAGTACAGTTACTGTACAGTGTTGTCGGATTGCCGCTTTTGTTAGTTTCGTTCTGTTAGTTATTTCCAGTCGTTTTATATTTTCGTTGTTGTCGTTATCTTTTGATTCGAATAATTGTTCCCGTTCATATCAGCTTACACAATGCTGTTATTTTTGTCACTCATTGACGTTCAGGGACGTCGTTTAGGGGGGGGGGGGCAGGAGGTGCAATTTCTCCCCAAGAGTTTGAGGAATATGTATACTTTAATCAATTGCCTACTAATATACTACTACAAAACGTGAAAATCTTATATCGGTGGTGCTCTTGCCCCCTCAAGTGAAGTCTAAAATAACGCCCCCGTTGACGCTACCTTCGAAAGTTTATTTAAATTTATTTATTTAACCATTGGAATGGGCGGTAGTTTTTTTTTTTTTTTTATGTCCGAAACCAGCGATTATGCGAACTGTTCCGGTTGCCGATTATGTAAATTGTGATATCAAATGCTCGGCAACTTTTCTGTTGCCGTCGCCAGTGAGCGAGGGTATGGCAAAAAAACTGTTTTGTCTCCGTGAAGTTGCTGACTGCAGACGACAGCGACGAGATAGTTGCGCAACTGTTTTGTCGCCAGTGAGCGGTAGGCCTTAGACATACCGCTCACTGGCAACATTTTGTCGGGCAACTATCTTGTTGCTCTGGCTAAATGCATTGAGTCTTATGGGAGTCCGCTCACTGAGGCGACGGCGACAGAAAAGTTGCCGAGGTGTCGCCAAGCAGGGCGACAGCAGGGCAACAGCTCGGCGACGGAACAGTTGCGCAACATCTAAAAATGCATTGAGTCTTACGGGAGTCCGCTCACTGAGGCGACGGCGACAGAAAAGTTGCCGAGGTACTTCCAAGTAGAAAGGTAAAAAATAAATATTTTCTACAAGTTTTTTCACGTCACAGTTCGTTCCGTGTGTAGAGCGTGAAAAGAATTGTTCGCAATGGAAACTAATACATTCTTTTATTAGTGACTAGCATGTCTTTAGTGATAAAGGCTATGAAAAATTAATTGAGGATATAGAGAAACGCTCAGCGATAAAGAAGAAATATATATAAAGAAGAAATTGATTGATTGATTTTTTGAGTTTTACGTCCCGTTCAGCAGCGAGGCTATATGAGACGTGGACCTACTGATTAACGTGGAATCCGAACCACATGAGCTTCCGCCGGGAATCGAACCCGGGTAAAGAAGAAATTATGGAAGGAAGTGTGTTTCCCTGTTATAAGAAACTAGAATGAGCTTTCCAGCCAAGAAAAAACAACACAGGTAGGTACATTTTTCGATAATGACATATCGCTGTCATACTACACACTACTACTTTCATTAATTTCCCACAACTAGAAAAAAATACAGATAAAATTATCATTTTCAAGTTTCTTTCCATTTCAAATATAAAAAAGAAAAAACTGTACTGTATAAAAATGGCCAATTTTAAAACGTGAAGAATACGCGGGAAGAACGAAGAAGGCTAATTTTTATTTTATGGTTATACGTAAAACATTGAAAGTATAGTTACTGTACAGTGTTGTCGGATTGCCGCTTTTGTTAGTTTCGTTCTGTTAGTTATTTCCAGTCGTTTTATATTTTCGTTATTCTTGTTATCTTTTGATTCGAATAATTGTTCCCGTTCGTATTAGCTTACACAATGCTGTTATTTTTGTCACTCATTGACGTTCAGGGACGTCATTTAGGGGGGCAGGAGGTGCAATTGCTCCCCAAGAGTTTGAGGAATACATATACTTTAATCAATTGTCTACTAATATACTAGTACAAAACGTGAAAGTCTTATGTCGGTGCTGCTCTTGTCCCCCTCAAATGAAGTCTGAAATAACGCCCCTGTTGACGCTACCTTCGATAGTTTATTTAAATTTATTTATTTAACCATTGGAATGGGCGGTAGTTTTTTTTTTATGTCCGAAACCAGCGATTATGTGAACTGTTCCGGTTGCCGATTATGTAAATTGTGATATCAAATGCTCGGCAACTTTTCTGTTGCCGTCGCCAGTGAGTGAGGGTATGGCAACAAAACTGTTTTGTCTCCGTGAAGTTGCTGACTGCAGGCGACAGCGACGAGATAGTTGCGCAACTGTTTTGTCGCCAGTGAGCGGTAGGCCTTAGGCCATACTATATAGTGAACTAGAACCACAAGCCGTGACAGTTAGTAACGCTTCGCTGCTGAGATTCAGGAACAAGTCATCATCCATCAAACATCGGTCACTCTCAGAGATATTGAAGTGTGTATGGACTGGTATCTCTCTCGGAGAACATATAGAATTCCAGGTGTCCTGTCTGGAAAATACGACAGTCTGGAAAATACGAAAAACAAACATGTAAATGAGAAAAATACACGGCTTTTGGCATGAAGTCTTCAAAACGCTTCTAACAATTTTGTTTGTGATTCATGAACAAATATTTCGACTGCTCTATAATTTTCCTTCTTACGAGTTTTATGAGTTTTGTAATTTTTTAAAAAAATATAAAAAATATTCATACCGTTATATACAGCGATTTCTGTGTAACTGTCACATTTCAAATACACCACGAATCTTGTGATCCTTGGTTTTCTACTTGGCGGTTATATATGCAGATGGTCCTGTTCATATTACTGAATCCGATTTTTCAAGTTTGACTTCCTCCTGAATGCTTATTTCGAAAAGCTGAGTATTTTTGTTGAGCAAGTACTTCAACTGAATTATCTTCTTTCATCTCTTCTTTTTTCAGATGTTACATTACGTCCGTGAAGTCGGGTCAAGCACTTTCTCCAAATCCAAAAATTTCCGCACCAGAATTTCACACTGGACCAACCACTTTCTTCAATTGGAAATATTTTCGGGGTAGAGATTAGTGTTAATTAGTGTCCGATTTCCAACATTAATACTAGCAGGAAAAATACGGAGGGGGCGAAGATAACTTCAATTAATGGACAATATCAAAGCAGAAAAATCGTACGTGAAAACGAAGAGGTTAGCGGAAGACCGTGGAGCATGGAATCTTCTCAGTTGCGGCAAGTGACCTGCCAATGATGCCAGAATACCTATGATGATGATGATTATGAGTATCCGATTAACATAATTAGTGTTAGTTTTGTTGAGCAGTTAGCACAGCAAAAGTACTGGACCAACGTCATATTGGGTCTCTGAGACAATCACTTTCTCCAAATAATAATAATAAAAAGAAAATCGTGCCAGGAATTAGTGCTAATTAGCATCCCATTTCCAGAGATAGTGCTGGTCTCGCGAAGCGGAAATTTCTGGATTTAGAGAAAATACTTGAGCCAACTCTACGGACGTGGTAAATTGACCTCTCTGAATTAAAATGAATACTCCCACTTCAATAGCAACTACCGTAATTAATATATATATATATATATATATATATATATATATATATATATATATATATATATATATATATATATATATATATATATATATATATATATATATATATATATATATATATATATATATATATAATATGGTGCATCCCTATTTCATGAAATTTCAGTATCACCTTCACTACTTGGATTTAAAATGAACTCTTCGAGACGGAAAATTGAACTCTTCGCATGTAAGAAACATGTTCCCGCGATTTCTGGTGCAATAGTTATTCTATTTTGATATAATAGAATTCATATGTTTATTGATGCTATCACGTAATTCCCAATACTTGGTGCTGGAACAAGGAGCTGTGTGAGCTATTGGGCTGAAAGTCAGTTGAAAGAGGTGTTAAGAAAGATCAGATATACTAATAATTATGAACAAGGAAAATTAACATCAAGCTGTATGAGTGATATAGCGTTCACCTGTGGTCGATGGGGTCCTTGGTTCTATCCCAGCTGGCGCCACTTGAATTTTGTGGTGGACAAACACCGTGTGCGTGGGTTTTCTCGGGGTTCTCCCGTTTCCTCCCATTTTCTTCATTCTACCATTTTATTCATGTCTCATTACGGGTATCACCTTCTTCTTTATCCTAGCCGCGGCGTAACTACGGGATGTAAAACAAATATTTTTTCGAAAGCTATTTTTCATTCTATTCACTTTTTGTGTTCTTTTGCCTGTTACTGTTTCATTTAATTTATTGTTAATTAGTTGTTATTGTCACGATAATATTATTTTCATTCTATATTCTTCATGGGGCCGCGGTGGCTCAGTGGTAGAGCGTTCACCTCTGGTGCTTGGGGTCCCGGGTTCGATCCCAGCCCCCGCCAAGTGAACTTTGTGGTGGACAAACACCGTGTGCGTGGGTTTTCTCGGGGTTCTCCCGTTTCCTCCCACTTTCTTCATTCCACCATTTCATTCATTACTCATCATCACCGTCTCCTTTAGCCTAACCGGCATAACCGTGGGACGTAAAACTTAAAGATTTCATTTCATTTCATTTTCTATATTCTTCATTAAAGAAAATGCTGTATTTCAGAATATTTCAGAAACTATACATACAGTACCATGTTTCTGTGGCTAGAACAATTATTTACATTAATTTCAGTGGGAAATATAAATTCGGTTTACCAACAGCAGTATGGAGCAGATTAGGTCATAAGGCGAGGGTCTGAAAAATAAGAGCTATTATTATACTGTCACTATATAGTCCTATAAACCAGTAGTTCCTGAGTGATAAGTCGTGACACACTTGTGTCTCCTGCAGTCTCATGGACCGAGTGTGTATCACAAAATTTTACAACTTAATGTGCTAATTAGTTAATTTTGATACATACTTTGCCACTAGTTTGCAAAATACCATTTAAGACCTCCAAAGGCATCTACGTTGCCCAGTACGACATAGAATTACTGCTATATAGAAACTTATAGTCTTACACTATTATCAGTGGCGTACGCAAAGGGGGTTTCGTGGTTTAATTCCTTTGAGCAAGATATGAATTATGAAGATATAATCCCATACAGGGTTTTCATAAAGTCTGGACGGATTTAATTTGCTTATAATTTTCATAAAAATGCTCATAATGAAATCAAATAAAGTGCAAACGGTAGCGGAAGGATTAAATTTTTAGTTGGCAACACTGTTAGATAAGCGGCAACTCTGAACACGTTGTGAGAGGGATAGGGAGGGCAAGGGTCAGTTTCTTACCAAATTCCATCCATTGTTGTTTTCATTGTTGTTTCAATGTTGACTGTTAAAAGTAAGTTGTAAGCTGTATTGGTGTGTGTGCCTTTTAAATAAATAAATGAAAAACTCCTCTGAGAAAACTATTTTTTTTTTTACCGTATCAAAGATGGCGGAACGCTGTGAGTGGATTCCAGCGCCGCCTACGCGAATGTGTGGACGTAAATGGCGCCCAGTTGGAGGTATGGCGGTGAATGAACTGAGCTGGTGCAGATTACAGGTAAAAATTTAATCCTTCCGCTACCGTTTGCTCTTTATTTGATTTCATTATGAGCATTTTTATGAAAATTATAAGCAAATTAAATCCGTCCAGACTTTATAAAAACCCTGTATTTAAAAAAAATATATACAATAATTATGCTTGTACTGAAAGGATATGTGATTGAATGCTTAAACCCCGTTTGATGAAGCTCTGCGTACGCCACTGACTACTATAATTAATATTATTTTAGTAAAAATCAGACAAGTGAGGCGTGATGTCGTAGGCATATAGTAAAGTGTGTAGTCAGTTCAGAAGGTTGAGAACCACTGCTTTAAATACTTCGTTTATTCATACCATTCTTGCAGTGTGTAGTGTTATTGTGGAACAAAAGTCTTTGCTTTCTCTTCAATCTTTGATTATTGTAACAATCTTCGCACATCGTCGCTAACGCTAAAAAAATATCAACAACGAAATACAAACATTGATTTTGCCTGTGTTAATGAACAATATTTTGACTGTCGCAGCGGGTTAGCAACACCAAGGATAATCATATATGTTCAAATTAATTGGGACTAGTCCGTTTTGAGAACAAAAAAATATTAACAAATTAATAAGCAAATAACAGTTTCCGTCATTTTGTCACTACAAAATGCCCTAATTAAGTGTTATAATACAGCTATACGGTCAATCATCCTGAGTGAGTTTTTCCAGGCAAATGCCGGGATAGTACCTAACATAACAGTGCCAGGCCGCTTCCTTCCTTTTTTCCTCCCCAATTCCCCGTACAGTGTGATCGCCGAGGGACGTCATCACTCATATTATGTGACGGGCTAACATGGCCATAGATGCCCGAAGAACAGAAATCTAATTTCTAACCCTAGCCCTAACATTCGTTATATAACATTGCTTTGTTATGTTTTCAATTACACAATAAACACTGTTTTGTTTTATATTTTCATCTTGTAAAATTATTTATTAGACCTAATTTCAAAATAAGCTTCAGCTTCAACTTTGTGTGTGTGTGTGTGTGTGTGTGTGTGTGTATGTTTCTCTTTTAGCCGTTGAAAAGTATAGTTACCCGAGCAACACGCCACATATTAATTATGTAATAATTCGAAAATTGCAATTGTGATATTTCTTTCTGAGGTATATGTTTAGATAAGAGGTAAATATACAGGGTGTTTCAGATAAAACGTCCAGTGCTTATAAATCCGAAACGGCTGAGAATAAAAAGATGAAACAAAAACTGAGATAGGAAAATGTCATAGGGAGCATCACATGGTGTTGTTGTGGTGACTCCCAGGGCCCTCCTTCAAGAGGGCCCCGGGGCCAACTTCAAATTTTCAAATGGGAACATGTATTGATTCATACCTCATTTAATAGTCCTTGAAAAACGAAACAACTTTTGTAGGAAACAATTTTCGATTTGGGGCACCGTTTTCAAAATGGAAGCAAAAAGTACTGTATCAGTTTGAATTTGGCACCAAGGCCCCCTTCACTGAGTTTCCTGAGGGTCACCACAACAACATCACTTGATATGCTTTATCATCGTTTCTATCTCAGTTTTTGTTTCATCTCTCTATTAGATTTAGGCCGTTTCTGATTTAGGCCTATAAGCACTGGACGTTTTATCTTATACAGAACCCACTTTTTGTGGCCATTTTGAAAACGGTGGCCCAAATCGAAAATGGTTTCCTACAAAAGTTGTTTCGTTTTTCAAGTACTATTGAATGAAGTATGATTCAATACGTGTTCCCATTTGAAAATTTGAAGTTGTCCCCTGGGCCCCCTTGAAGGAGGGCCCTGGCGGTCTCCACAACAACACCATGTGATGTGCCCTATGACATTTTCCTATCTCAGTTTTTGTTTCATCTTTTTATTCTCAGCCATTTCGGATTTATAAGCACTGGACGTTTTATCTGATATAGGACCCACTTTTTGCGGCCATTTAAAAACGGTGGCCCAAATCGAAAATTGTTTCCTACAAAAGTTGTTTCGTTTTTCAAGTACTATTGAATGAGGTATGATTCAATACGTGTTCCTATTTGAAAATTAGAAGTTGGCCCCTGGGCCCTCTTGAAGGAGGGCCCTGGGGGTCACCACAACAACACCAGGTGATGCGCCCTATGACATTTTCCTATCTCAGTTTTTGTTTCATCTTTTTATTCTCAGCCGTTTCGGATTTATAAGCACTGGACGTTTTATCTGAAACACCCTGTATATATATATATATATATATATATATGTATGTATGTATGTATGTATCGTATATATGTGTGAAAAGTGGTTGGACCAATTGAAATTGACCCAGCCACATTTGTTGTGCCCTAACTTCTCAATGAGGTCAGAACTAATTATGGGAATCAGGCACTAATTATAGTAATACACTAGTTTAGCACTAATTCCTCATGCAGGGTCTATGGTGGCTCAGTGGTAGAGCGTTCACCTCTGGTGAGTGGGGTCTCTAGTTCAATCCCAGCTCGCACCAAGTGGACATTGTAGTGGACAGACATCGTGAGCGTGAGTTTCCTCAGGATACTTCCGTTTCCTCCCACTTCTTTATTCCACCATTTCATTAATTTCTTATTATCACCGGCTCTTTTAGCTATCACGGCGTAACCGTGAGACGTAATATTGAAAGATTTCATTTCATGATTTCTGGTGAGAAAATTTTTCGATTCGGAGAAAGTGGTTCAGCTAGTGTAAAGTTGGCCCGGCTACTTTTGCTGTGCCCTAGCTTCTCAACAAGACCAGCACTAATTCTGGGAATCGGGTATTAGTAACTTGGCGCGAAAATATTTAGATATGGAGAAAATGGTTGGGCGAACTTCGAACACGTTGTTAAATTTGTGAACCAATTGCTAGTTTGTTTTTACTTATAAGGTCTTCTTCGACATACGGATATAGTATGATAGATGCCTTACTTGATTTAATAGATGATTCAATTATTAATCTATATATATAAAAGAGAACGTACAAATCCTTTGTTCCCTCATCACGCTAATACGGCTGAACCAATTTCTTTTATTTTTGGGGGGTTATTAGGATTTGGACCCTAGATGGTTTTTATCATATCACTTTAATTTTTAATTACCAGTGTCTTGAGATAATTGACCATTCAAGTGTCCATAACGTACAAATCCTTTGTTAGATCATCATAGGTAAAAATAAACGTATTTATATGCAACCCGCATGACCGTGTCACTCGGCGGGTTAACATAAATGACAGGCGCTATAATGTTAACATTTACTGCAATCACTTGAAAGCGAAAAAGTAAAAATTATCTAAGTAACAAAGTTTATTGCGTTCCGGGGTGACCGCAGCGAAGCGGGGCGGGTTAACATAAATGACAGGCGATATAATGTTAACATTTAATGCAATCTTCTATGGTTTTTATCATATCACTTGAAAGCGAAAAAGTAAAAATTATCTAAGTAACAACGTTTATTGCGTTCCGGGGTGACCGCAGCGAAGCGGGGTGAACGCTGCTAGTTCTTTATATATGAAAGAAAACAAATCTCCCTAAGATTATTAGGGGCGAGTAACTTTATATAGTCGGACCTCATTAAGGGAAAGTTCGAGATAATTAATAGATAATTATATGGATCAAACAAGTACAAAATCCAAATTATATTTCGATTCTTGGCACAATAATGGACTTTTCACGAAGCCTGAACAATCTTCAAAAGACTTTCCGTTAATAAATAAACCTACTTTAATATCAAAATTTCTTTGTTAATGTGCGAAAGTGATCTATTTTCTTCGTAAGGAAAAAAAGACACTTTTTTTGAACTTTATTGTGATCTGACAGTAGCAAAGAGAGAAACGAACAACGAACTGCGTGCATTTTTTCTTCCATAAACGTTTGTTTACCATTGCAAAATACCACTTATTTTCAAGGTTAATGTGAGTTACTTTTGTTCCCATCAGAATAAGTTATGTTGAACGTACGAAACAAGTGTAAAGAATGAGAAATGTGCACGGCAACTTCTGTAAAAAGACATGCAATGATTTTTTTTTTTTTATATTGCTGGGATAAGTCATAGTTCAACAACTAGACGCACACCAATAATACATGTTTAGACACAACAAGAAAGTGAGTTTATGACTTCTTACATGCTATACTTTACACGAAGTATGTCATGTAAGGTATTATGTTTTTGATATATTTGTGTAGACGGCAAGATTGCAAACTATTTATTGTTTACAAGTGTCGTCAGACATATAGCAGTGTTATCAGAGGTACTGCTTTTACGTGAGATTTCTTGCATTACATAACTTTTTTTAAAAGAAAATCCCGAACGAGGGAAAGTTGAACCTAATTAAATTTATGTGGTGGCAGTCATGTAGATATTTTTTTAAAGTTATTTTGCATTGACTTGTTTTGTAAGACTGTTAACCATGGGATAAAACATCACAAACCGTGCATATGTCTGCTAACTTTTGATCAGAGCACTGGATTATTATTATTATTATTATTATTATTATTATTATTATTATTATTATTATTATTATTATTTGAAGTTAATCGAACGAACTTTCCTCAGTACTTACGTTTCCCATTTTTACTCGTTTTACGTAATTTTATTCGTTTCATTCATTTTTTCAGTTTTTCCAGTAACTCTTTAGGGACAGGGACAAAAGCACAGAAACATTGAAAACAGTAAAAGCCACAAAGACTCATCGCGCGTTCTTCCTCTTCCTGAAGTAAAACAATAAAATATGGTAAAAATGCAATTTTTGGGCCTCCATCTTCTATGTGTTATCATATCTGTGAAACCAAACCAAACAAAGAGCAATATTAATACACAAGACGCTCAACCTATTCGCTATTCATGACATAACAATTGTATGGATCCGAATAACTCTAGTATATCTACAAATCGTCAGTTGCCATATTTTCCCAAAACACATCATGACTTTTCTGCCAACCTGATACTTTAAATGTTCATACGCGAAGTTAATTGATCTCAGCTCGTATTCACTTACTTTCTTATGATCATCAAAACCAATAAGGTACTTCTCGTAGATATAGAAACGTGAAATGTATTATCCATTCTTGGTGTAGCGTACAAGTAACAAACAAATAAAAAACATATTTCCCTCCTCCAACCCCTTACAATGGAATGTGTTGATTCTTTAACAAACTTGAAATCCAATCAGAAACTTAATAAAATATAAAACATGTAGCAAGTCTGGACTTCGCAATAATAATAATAATAATAATAATAATAATAATAATAATAATAATAATAATAATAATAATAATAAAAGGAATAACAGAATTACAATACCAATTACGTTACAATACCTACCAAGAAAAATAGTAGTCACGACGGGATTCGAACCCGGATCTTTACGACAGCAGTTCCGTGCTTTGTCTCTCTACTACAAATTCCTCATACAAAAAAATAAATAAATAAAATAAACTAGTAGTTACGGAAGATGAAAATAAAACTTTCTATTTCTACTCGTGTTGATACAATTTCAAAGAATGCGAAAGCAATGCCTGCCGTCTTTTCTTCTTTGAAAATTAGAAGTTAAGGTGAGGAAGAATTGTAATGTGAATTGAGACCATCCTTAAAAATGATGACGTAGCCTCAACTTGAACAAAGTTTCGTGATATTTTCCCCACTGAGGAACATCTATATGAGGCGCCTAGTATCAAAAGCCTCCAAATCAATTTTTTAAAACCGAAGTTGAGTTATATATCGCTTGTTATATGTTTGATCTAAAGGCATTCCTTGGAAACAGAATTTTGTTCAAAAGTTTAATATTTCATACTAAAAAACTAGTTCAAATATGGGACTCTGTACGCGTGTATATGGAGCTTCACTGCACGTTTTGCAAGTGTGGTGGGCAAACACCGTGTGCGTTGGTTTCCGCAGGGTTCTTCCGTTTCCTCCCACTTTCTTCATTCCACCATTTCATTCATCTCTCATCATCACCGTCTCCTTTAGTCTCACCGGAATAAGCGTGGGACGTAAAATTCAAAAATTTTTCATTTTTCATTTCATTTCGAAACTAAGCGAAATGAAGTGGCGGATTTTGATACTAGGCACCTCATATAACTTGTTTTTTTAGTTAAAGAAGGAAATCTAGAGTAAGTCATTGTTACACTCACATAAGCAACATCTCCTTATACGAGCATTAGTATCTTGTGTATCTGTGTTACATGAAATGATTTTAACTAGCTAATAGTTTGGGTGGAACATGAAGTGACGCGTTAGGTAAGTGATTAGCGCATTGAACTTCTATACGGCGGTCCCGGGTTCAAATCTCCGCCAGATTCAAACTTTTTCAAGTGTTTCAATTTCAGTGCAAACTGAGTGTGACAAGCAAGATCTTCTGCTTCCCAGAAAGAGAAAGGTGTTAGAATGAGAAGAATTGAAGTTCTGTCAATGGAGACAATGATTTACAAACTTACTTTCAGCAGTAGTTCTAGATTTCGTATTTTCATCTACTTTCAAGCATTTTTTGATTTATGCGTGATCAGTATCCTTATTTTTCTGAACATACAGTATATGATGAAATAATACATTACATATACAGCAATATTGAGATTAATATGTGGTGTTCATTGAACAAAACAATCCGAACTATAGAGATTCATCTTAGAACAGGGAACTATTTTGTTAGTCACCTTTTCTACAATGTTACCTGCCTAAACACCTGGTCCAATGATACCAACTGCTTTCAGTGCGGAGAAAAATTTCATGTAAGTTGGGTTGCATCTGTCAAGGTGTTTTCACAGTTGCAAATTATCTGGACCCTAAGCAATGGAATTAGAGCACTCAGGGGTGGAGATATTTTCACTGAGTGCTTGTGCGAAATCTCTCCTAATTTACCACGCATTCCTTCCATCAAAAAATGTAGAAGATACAGGAATTGGTTGTGACAAAACACAGATGATTTGCTTTGTAGACCAAATTTTCTGCAATTTTGCAAATTTTCCACTCTTAAAAGTATCATTATTGTATCAATTAAAGTTCAATTCTACCACTTTCAATGAAAAATTATTTCGCTGAAAAAGTGCCATCAATCCAGCTGCGCCCTAAAACCCAACTGCGGGTCATCTCTGATAGCATACAATACAATCGACAGAATGAACTACGTATAACCAGCAGCAGCATTAAAAATTATTATTTTTCGCTACTCAAATATAAAATATATTGGTCATTATCTAAAATATAACATATACATGATATTTTTTTATTACCGAGCCTTGCTTTGTTTCAGCTGAAAGTTAACTCTTTGAACACCGAGGATGAAATATTTTAGTTTGTGGCCACGACGAGTATGTTTCTAGAGATATTTTGGTGCTACGGGAGGAATATATTCATTGACTTGTTGGGACTCAATGAATACTCGTATATGAAAGTTTTAGGAGTAATTCAGTGTTAATCAAACGATCACAAGGCTCAACTTTTAAATACCGGCATTATAATTTTACATATAATATTGAATGACAAGAACGAATCGCCCTCGGAGCATTGTGGCATCCTGGTATTTGCTTGTAGTGAATGAAGAAAACCCTGAAAAACTCACTCAGAATGGCTGGTTTGAAAAAGCTTTCATACTCTTTCTTCCGAGTATCTCTACCGAGAAGTTTACTACTACTACTACTACTACTACTACTACTAATAATAATAATAATAATAATAATAATAATAATAATAATATGAGCAGCAGCATCATTTCAGATTTCGCTTGGAGGAGGAGGCTTAAGACTCCGATATATGTAGATTTCCACTTTTCACTACAATATTATATTATTGGCTAGAATGTGTTCACATGTGGAAGTCAGAAAGAAGTTAAAAGGCACAAATGATGCCCCTGCAATTATATGTGTGTGGTGAGTAGGATGGGCCGATTTTTTAAAATTTCGATTGGCTGGGTTGCGGAAAAGTTGTCTCGTGCTATTGGTAGTCAATACAGAAAATTTGGATAGTTTTGGTCAATCCCTTCCTTTGCCTTATGGGACTTGAATATTTTTATAGCTGCAGCTATGCAATCCGCACGACACTCCGAATAAAATTGTACTGTGCAGGTATAACTTTTCGTTCTTTTTCACACTGAAGCATTCTGAGACTGAAAATAAAACGCAAGAGAAGAGTGAGATGCGATATTGTTCCTATATGTGTAAAAATACAGGGTGATTTTTTAAAACTCACGGATTTCATTTGTGTCGAGAATTTCTAACTGAAGTCCAATTTTCATGCGGTTTGTGACAAATGATGAAGGAAGGATGAGAGATTTGTAGGACTATGTTTACTCCTTTAAATTCATCCGGAATAATATCGACAACGCCTCAAGAAAAATAGCAAATATTCGCCAGTGTACCTTACAATTGGAATGAGGCTTAGGATTTTTGAAGCGAAATTGCAGAATGAAATTAATTGTTAGTGAGAGTACAAATTAAGTGTTACTGAGCGGCTATTCGAAGCGTTCGCAAGGCGTTTTTATTGCTCATGCGTACGCTTGGAATACACTGACCATATTTAAATGTGGATGGCTAATCACAATGCGCTTGCTGCGTTTCGGTACAATAGACCGCCTCCTGTTTAAAAGATGTCTAAAGGAAGGAGAAAAAGGAAAGACATGTTGCCAGGCAAGGGATTTTAGTAAGAAACAGCTGCTTGGAAGATGTTTTGTGCAGAGTATTAGAACTCATCTATTATAGACCTTGACCTGGCAGAAACGACCTGGAAACCCTGACTGGCTCACAGTATGATTTATAACTCTGGCGAAAGTAAAATTACCGAGTGGCCACCTAGGTCGCATTCGCTGTGGGGGGTAACGCATCAAATACGCATTTTCGAATAGTCTAACCCTTAGTGGTAACATCCATAAATCCATTTTGAATAGCTATTGCCGGTTTCTTGCGACGAACGACGGAGAGATTTCTTCGGCGACCTAAAGAGTCGATAACTGACATCTTCCACAACACCCGCCTGCGAGGTCCCATGTTTCTCTGTCCCACTCACAAGTAAACCTTACGTTTGGGTGAATTGAGTTGCTGACTGAGACACATATGAGAAAGTAGTACTAAATGTGGTCAGTATTTCAGTGAAGTTGTAGGTGCGAAGCTCCAGGGGTTTAGGAGATACAGCTACCAGAACATCACATGCAAGTACAGAATAGTCTTCATACAGTTGGAGGTAAAAGCTCTTTAAGACCTCTTGTAACGACAAAAGGTGAATAACAAATATATGGGTACATATTAGGACTAGGGGGAAGTCATATAGTAAGAGTATACCTGACGGCGGCCATCTTGAAATCCGCCATTTTGAATTAAGGTTAAGTTTTTAAAATAGGAATAGGGTCATGTGATACATGATTTAAGGAGCAAATTTAATCAGAAGAACAATGGTGACATTAATTTTGATTTACGCGCAATTGGTAAAAAGTTACAGGGAAATTAAATATTGTTGCTGCATATGTATTAGTCCTTTACCCCACCTTGTAAATTTTGTGTTAATGATAATAATTAAATAAAAAGCAGGTGGATAAATATTAGGTCTATGGTAATAGTTGCCTTGATAGTGGCCATGTTCAAATCCGCCATTTTGAATCAGACAAAAGTTTTAAACAAAACGCATAACAGTGACACCTTATTAATATCAAATTATACCATAAATCCAACGGTATAACCATTTTTGCTTTATCATTAACCAGCATTTGTTACTCCATCATTGTATTCCTGATTAACTTCTAGCCCAAGTTATCTATTGCATTACTCTATTCCAATTTAATTTTGTGCTGGTCTGATTCTGTCTAAAACTTTTGTCTGATTCAAAATGGCGGATTTGAACATGGCATCCATCAAGACAACTCTTACCATTGACCTAATATTTATCCACCTGCTTTTTATTTAATTATTATTATTAACACAAAATCTACAAGGTGGGGTAAAGGACTAATACATATGCTGCAACAATATTTAATTTCCCTGTAACTTTTTACCAATTGCTCGTAAATCAAAATTAACATCGCCATTGTTCTTCTGATTAAATTTGCGCCTTAAATCATGTATCACATGACCCTATTCCTATTTTAAAAACTTAACCTTAATTCAAAATGGCGGATTTCAAGATGGCCGCCGTCAGGTATACTCTTACTATATGACTTCCCCCTAGTCCTAATATGTACCCATATATTTGTTATTCACCTTTTGTCGTTACAAGAGGTCTTAAAGAGCTTTTACCTCCAACTGTATGAAGACTATTCTGTACTTCCATGTGATGTTCTGGTAGCTGTATCTCCTAAACCCCTGGAGCTTCGCACCTACAACTTCACTGAAATACTGACCACATTTAGTACTACTTTCTCATATGTGTCCCAGTCAGCAACTCAATTCACCCAAACGTAAGGTTTACTTGTCAGAAGCGTTCCTATTTCTTCCAATTTATTTACTACCGCCCATATTATGTTCCTGCCTGGGGCAGAATGTGAAGTAAATTTAATTCTAAATGCCCTTTGTGTAGCAACATCAGATACCGTTCCCCCCAAAATTTTAACGATAAACTTATGTTCCTGCAAAGAGTACACTATTCTCACTGTGTCCTGATTATAATCACACGGTAGCACAGAACTGCATCGCACAATTCCCAATACAAAGACCAAGTTTATTGCTTCTTATTGACCTTGGCGAGGTTGCCATCCAACGAAGAAAACTCAAATCTCCACACTGTACCGTACCTCATTCCAATTGTAATATACACTGGCGAATATTTGCAGTTTTTCTTGAGGCGTGGCCGATACTACCCCGGATGAATTTAAACTAGTAACATAGTTCCATAAATCTCCCATCTTTCCTTGATCATTTGTCACAAACCACATGAAAATCGGACTTTAGTTATAAATTCTAGACCCAAATGAAATCCGCGAGTTTTAATAAAATAATCCTGTATAATCAGTTAGATGAAGAAATTGTATTGATGTTTCCAAAAGATATTATGAATATACAGTAGGTCATGAAGAATTGTTAATAAACCTTTCCTTGCAGCCCTTAGCTCGTTTCGGCACATAAACTCACCAGAACCCACCACTAGGAGGTGTTTGCAAATCGAGTTCCACTCGCTCACCCACTTGCTTCCGCTTTTTTCTCTCTCATTTACATTTGATGGTCCTACTTGGAGCCAAATTTCGCATGTTTTTGAGACTCTAATTTTGCCCTGATAAATCTATTTCTTCGAATCGCCCCACACACTGATATTGCCGCTTCTGTAACAACTTTTGTCGTCCTCTGCACTGCTTGCGTATGGCACAGGGGTAGCCGCCGTTCTAATATTTTCTTCTATCTGATTCGAAGAAAGTTCTTTTGTTAATGGTGGCTCGGTGACGTCCGTTGAGAATCATTCAATTATCTCACGATATTTAATTGCGTCTAACTTAACTTCTGCGTATGTCGGCAGTTAGCTACTTCCCACTTCGACGGGAAAACAGAATAAATCACTCTTTGCATGCTTTACACTCGAACGCAGGGATTCGCTCGTTTCCTTGCTCATGATAACAAAGAGAACTAACAGCCACTGAAGTTGTACAGCGATAACGAAGATATGAGCTTTGAAGTCACTCTGAAGCTAAACCACTTACAACGCAAAGATGCAAGCATCAAACCGAACAGTACAAAATCTGTTCCTAATATTTTCAGACTACACGTCGCTAAACACCATTTTGTCAGGACTGACAGGCGCCGAAAGACACAGGCCGCTGAACTGTCTAAAATTACAATGTTTTCGATTTATAAAACAATGCTTTACGTATTATTATTGTCGTGTACAATGTTGTAGGTAAATATATTTTCTATTATTGCACAGCCGATTTCAAAATTACTTGATATCAGATTACTTGATTATTTTTTTATATAATATAAACGGGTATAAAAGGAATTGTTCATGGTATGTGAAAAAAGCTGCAATATAAGGTCGACAACATATTTTTCACGCTCTATATGAATTTGAAGAACATGAATTGAAACGTAAAAATAGTTTTTCGTTTAATCGATTACAATTTTTAACCACATAGGAACAATATTGCATCACTTCTCACTTGCGTTTTTCATTTTCAGTTTCAGAATGCTTTGGTGTGAAGAACCAAAGGTCTGTGTAGTACAATTTTCTTCGTCGTAGTGTCGTGTGGGTTGTATATCAGAAGCTGAAAAATATTCAAGTCCCATGAGGCAAAGGAAGGGGTAACAAAAAAAAAAATCCAAATTTTCTGTGTAGACTACCACCAAGGGCGCCAATCAGGGGAGACAAGGTGGGGCGCTCTCCCCCCTCTAAGAGGAAATTGTACTTGGGAATATTGAAAACCCAATAGAATGTTTACATTAGTTACAGCAAAATTTGAAACTATATTTGAAACGTCGCTTATACTTGCTCCCCCTTGGAAACCACATGGGCGTCCTCGACTACCACCCACACTTTTCAGCAACCCGCAACTTTTCCGCAACCCGGTCAATTGATATTTAAGAAAAGAAAAATATTCGTTCCACCAAGAAATAGTGGTGAGCTACTACATACTTTCGTATTCTAAAGCAAGATTTTTAGTGTGGTTTTAAGTAGCAAGAGTGTGGTCCCCACCTGAAAAAGTCATGCTACATCCTGTAAATGCTTGCTGACAATACCGCTGTAACCACCAGTTTTTAACTTAAAGGTCTTCACTACAGCGGAATTAAACTACCGCTAATTTTAGAGTTTTTCTGTAATATCTCCAAAACAAATAAAAATATTGGAAAAGCGGAAACGTAGTGAACTAGACAATACGATTTTGCATGCGATACCGTCTGCTTTTGGAATGGCACTATTTACAGAAATCGCAAAAAAATACTAAATCTATCTACAGATGCAAATCGAAAGCAGATAGATCAGTTGTGATAACGGTATCACATACAAAATCGTGGATCTTAGGAACCGGTTCCAGACCTGGATCCGAAAACCGGGTTCCAGAACCGGATCTTAAGAACCGGTTCCAGATCTGGATCTGAAAACCCGGTTCCAGAACCGCATCTTAGGAACCGGTTCCAGATCTGGATCTGAAAATCCGGTTCCAGAACCGGATCTTAGGAACCGGTTCCAGACCTGGATCTGAAAGGCCCCAAACACCCGTAAAGGAAGCACAAAGTTCACCTTCAAAAATAATGCAAAGAGGACCATGCACTTGTGCCTTCCCCGCCCAGACCCGCTTGTGCCCCCCCTAAAAAATTTTGGTCCATCAGTGGGTGTTTAGCCAAATGAGTTGGCCAGTTTGCCTGTTTAGCCAATGAGTTTGCCAGTTACCCACTTTATTTAGCCAAATGAGACAAGCTGCCGCCGCCTGGGCGCCTGCCTGTCGCTTCCACCATTTCATCTAGCACACTGCTCACAGCTTACCAGCAGCTCGCGTTTAGCGTAGGGATGGTAACAAAGTTTCGGTTGCAGCGGAACCGGTTCTGTTTTCAGAACCGGTTCCAGACCTGGATCCGAAGAACCGGTTCTAGACCTGGATCCGAAGAACCGGTTCTAGACCTGGATCCGAAAAACCGGTTTCAGACCTGTATCCGAATAACCGGTTCTAGACCTGGATCCGAAAAACCTGTTCCAGACCTGGATCCGAAAAACCGGTTCCGGAACCGGATCTTCAAGAACCGGATCCGTTCAGACCCGAAAACCGGTTCCACCAGGAACCGGTTCTGGCCATCTCTAATGAGAACATGGGGAGCCCAAGTTAATAAACAAAAGTAATCACTGTGCGGGAAATGATGGATGGATGAGAGGAAGATGGTCGTGAACAACATATTCTGATATGAATTGTAAAGTTGGGTCTGGTGGTTGAAGCGTGTAGTGATATAATGTAAATAGTAGAGAGAGTTCTGGATAATAGTAGGCGAAAGGTGTGGGATGAACTACTAAATAATGCATTGCATCTTGGAGTAATGGATACTGAGTTTGAAAGCGTTTAGAAATGTATGTTAGCCGCAGTTTTTCAAGGTGAACTTTCAGAATTGGAAAAGTAATATGGCGGTAAAGTTCCTGCGTAGGGCTAGGGAGCTTAATGCGATAAGCTGTAAGGAAAGCATAGCGCTCTAAGATCAAAAGTTTATGATAATACTGAGGTTTATGATAATACTGCGGCTATCCAGGCAGGAAAACCATATATCAGAACAGGTCGGAGGAAAGCTTTGTAGATGTTGAGGATTGTGTGTGGCTTGAGACCCCAGGTAGTACCAGTAACACGTTTCAAAAGATTGATGCGATTATAAGCTTTAGTAGTGACTGTTTTCAAATGTTGCGACCAAATAAGATGGCGATCAAAGGTAATTCCCAGATACGTTACTGTATTTTTGGCCTGAAGCGGCACTTGATCAACATGGAGAGATAAGCGATGTGGACTTCTGCGAACTCTGGAAGTACGTCATGGAGGTAAGAAGACCATGGTCTGTGTTTTTGTTGCGTTAGTTGTAAGTCTCCAGTGATTACACCAGGTACTGAATCGATAGCAAGCTGGAGAACGGTATTGATCTGGTGGATAGAGTTTTCGAGTCCAAGGAAAGCCGTGTCATCGGCATATTGAAAAAGGTGAACGTTATCAGGTACTCTGGGCATGTCAGCGATGTATATGAGGTACAGTAAAGGAGATAATGCAGACCCTTGTGGCGCTCCAATAAGTAGAAAGATCGGATGCGATAAACAGTCATGAATGGATATGTAGCCGAGACGGTTGGTAATGAAATTGTATATTAGGCGGATGTAGCACATGGGGAGTCGAAACTGAAGAAGTTTGTATATTAGCCCGTGATGCCAGACTTTATCAAACGCCTCTTCTAAGTCAAATAGTACTAGACAGAATGATTTTGCAGAATTGTAATGTTGAGTAATAAGTGATGTGTGTCTTAAAAGCTGATCGTTAATAGAAAATGAGGGTCTGAAGCCGGCTTGTGTGATAGGAATTAAGCTGCGATCGTTTAGGTAGATATGTAGGCGCTTTACCAGGATGCGCTCCAGAATCTTACTGAAAGTCGAAGTTAGCTAAATAGGACGATATGATGAAACGTTCTGGGGTGGTTTATTTGATTTTAGAAACATGAGTGTCTTAGAGGTTTTCCATGTTAAAGGAAATAAACTTGTGCGCAAGATATGAATATTAGTGATGAGAAGTAATAACGAGGCAGGGCACTCTTTGATGTGGCGGTATGTTATATTATCTAGACCAGGTGCAGTATTTTGTTTATTGTGGAGAACCTAAGAGATCTCATGAACGCTAATAGGGTTAGATATGGCTGTGCCTGGCGGTAAGAGATGGGCGGTGTTTGGTTGAAGGTGCGGTGTGGATGTGTTAAGCCTATCTGCAGCGACTGGAGTATTGCCGGATGATGGCGTGAAAATCTCTTGCAAGTGACCTGCGAAAGCGTTTGCCTTATCACTATTGGTGGAAACAGGCGTGTTGCCTTGGAGAATCGGATAGGGGGTGCTAGTATATTTGCCACATAATGAAACGGTTCAAAAATTTGGTTGGATGAGAAGTCTCGGATAGATTATTGCATGTGTTTACCCATTTACGAAGTTTATACGCTTTAATGTAATTGTGAACTGTGCGTTGTAGTTGGTGATGCTGACGGAGTGCTTCGGAGTTGCGAGTTCGAAGATAATCTCGATAAAACTGGCGTGAGCGTTGGATCAGTGTTAGATATTGCGGCGGAAGTTTAGGCTGATATGGACGAGATTTGGGAGTTGGAATATATAAATGACTGGCCTCTTGAATAGTTGAGGTAATAGTATCAACGACAGCAGTTAAATTTTCACCCGTATGTGGTTCAGTAAAATGATCTGTGAGGTGAGAGATATGTGTGCGATATTTATCCCAGTTGGCCTTATCGTAACGGATGCTTAAACGGAGTGGTGGAGATGAGCTGGTATTTGGCTGATAGGTGAGTTTAATTTGGGCATGGTCACTTCCCAGATCAAAAATATCTAGCGTGCAATGTGAAAGGAGGTTTGCGAACGTTATGACTACGCCAGGCTTTGTGTTGGAAATGGGACGGGTTGCCTGTAAAAGATCAAGTATGATTCCAGTGGTATTGGTCTAATGAAGTTAACAAAATTTGCCCTCTCGCCATCGGTGCAGCTATGCATATTAAAATCAGCCATGATAATACGTATATGTCTTATAAGTATTAGATATATATTGTACGAAATGCTCTGGTAGAGGATGGTAGGGTCTGATGTATGTTGTTGCCAGTGTGATGCTGACGTTTTTTAAATAGACAGTGACGAAGAGATATTCCGGAAGAGGTGTCGTTGCACAATAATGGTGACGAAACGGTAGGCCCTATATGAGGTGAAATTCCAATGGCCACTCCCCCATTGGTTTGGAGTGTAAGTAAAGGATTTTCAGCGTGCAACATAGTGTATCGCGGTAAACGACATGTTCGAGATCTTGTGAGAAAAGTTTCATTTAGTAAGAACACTGTGACATGTTGCTCAAGAAGGAGCTGTTCAAATAAGATTATGTATTTCGGTAAAGACCGAATATTTAGAAACAGAAAAGTGACAGCCATGTTATAAAGTAAATTAGTCAAGAGAAGTTGTTTGAGACTTATTTCCTGAATAAGTGGTGTGAAGTTGGTATGGAAAGTGGTTTTTGCCGCAAGAATGATTTGCTGGAGTATGTGGGGCCTTATGAAGTGATGAATATTCTGTAAAGCTAAAGTCAGGAAGATCAGGAGTTGATCTAACGAAACAGGTGCGTCAATCGGATTTGGAGTGGTAATGGCTTGTATTGGTGGTCGGAGCGGAAGTACGAGTTCTGGGTGATCTTGAATAGGTTCCGGTTTTGCTTTACATTTGTAGCTATATGCCGGGTGCTGATCGTTACAAGTGGCATATTCAGGTGGTAACCATAAGTTGCTACAAGTTCGGGTGGTATGCAGGTCTGCACAATATCCGCATTTACTTGAGCTTTAGCAATCGGATGTATGATGAGCATTATAGACTTGACACCATTCACACTGAACTGGCATAGGAACAGGTGTTCTCGATGATTCAACCCGGTGTTTATGATTGTAAATGTAAGCACCTGCTGCTAATAACTCATCTATAGTATCTTGATGCGTGGTTAGGACACGAACCATGTATGTAGGTCCTTAGTTATTTCGAATTGGCAAGACTTTAGTAATGGTATGACCCCCCAGCTTGAGCTCGTCTTGTATTTCGTCATCTGTATAAGATGAGTCAACCCCACGGATGACTACAGATAATAATGGTGAGCGTTCCGGAGGTGGAGGCTGCTTACGAGTGGATGATGTGAGTGCTTGAATCTTTGCGTCCCGACCAAAGGTATCAATAGGCACCTGGTTTTTAATAGTCGTAAGGAGAGTTGGATAGGATGTTTTTAGAATGATGCCATTTCTAGTATGCAGGATTTGTGTAATGCGGCTCTAGGAAGATATTTACGTAATTGAATTGCGACGAAATTCGAGTTGCCGAACTTCGTATCGAAATTTGTGAGCAACATGAAATATATAGAAGACAAAGGAGGCGCGTTTTATCGCTTGTAGATGCAGTTGTGTCCATTGGAATCTGATCTGGATCCTATGTAGACGCAAGATGTTGTTTCTTTGATGGTGGAGATTGCTGAAGACATCCGGAATAGCATTGTTCGGTGCTAGTGGTTGTGGTGATCTACTACGGACGGAATCGGACGATACAATAAAAGAAGCAGATTTTTGCCTTTTGTCGCTTTGCCATGACCTAATCGTGAGTCCGCCATCGAAAAATCCGTCCTTGGGCGAATGCCCAAATGAAAAGATGTGTTGAGCTTACAGTTGAGTAATGGTGATGATGAAAGATTTCACCCTCCAGCACTGAAAAACGCTGACAATCCCAGTGAGAACGTAGGCGTGGTGGTTTCGATTGTGCGTATGCAACACAATGTCCTCGAAGGCATGTTAACACTTCCCAGCTAGGCTAGGCTTTTACAAAATACAGCTTTTGATGTATGGTACGTCAATCAGCAGCAAGCACATCGCCTTCCGGGCATATCAAAAATAACTCCTTACTACCTGAGAGAATTTTCATTGGTATTTATCGTTTAATGTAAGCAAAGCTTTGCGAAATATATCTGGGCCAAGTAACAAATAATGTTCTATGTTTTCTGTAATCAGTCACCATAATATTATTGTAAAGCTGTGAATCGTCTGACAAGTGTTATACAGGCAACAGTTCTGCCATCTTCTGTTCATATGTGCTAAGACACAAGAATAACAGATAAAGAAAACAGATGGAAGCACTGCTTTCTGTGTAAGTATTGACAGATGATTCACAGATTTACAACAATGTTATTGTGACCGATTACAGAAAACATAGAATGTTTTTAGTTACTTGCCACAAATGCGAAATATATTTTGCAAAGTTTTGCTCGTACCAGACAATAAAAAACAATGTAAATACTCACAGCCAGTAACCAGGTACTTCTGATATGCTCTGAGGCGATGTGCTTGGTGTTGAATAGACACACAAGTAACATGCTAAAGTGGTAGTCATTTGGTGTTGTTTCAACACCTCATTTTTTGCTGTGTACAATCACTTTTATCAATTTATAGGTTTTACATATAGATCATTTAGCACTAAAATAGTGTTTTAGACCTAAGACTTCGGTGAACTAGTGTTGCTCACGAGATTCGAAAAAAAAAATTCGTCTTGTCTCGTAGTGTAAATTATAAGAGTGATGAGTGTCGGACATAAGCTCACCGGCAGTCTTATATTACATAAGCGGACCAAAGCTCACCGATAGCAAACATAAGTTCCCTTGAGGGACTTGTAATAAAATTCACCAAATATTGAAATTTAGGCTTTAGCTACTTCCTAAGCAGAAAATTGAGCTACTATCTTGTATCACTTATCAGGTATACAAAAATAATAAGGACGTTGCGGAGTTGCAGACCTTGAGAAACGTGTAATAAAACGCCTTGGATATTAAAATCTAGCCTTTGACTACAATTACAAATAAGCAAATCACTGTGAAAATGGCAGGCGGAAAAAATGGCAGGGGGTTTTCAGAGCGGAAAAAATGGCAGGCAGAAGAAATGGTAGACGGAAAAAATGACAGGGAGGAAAAATGGCAAGAAGGAAAACAATAAGTAAACAGGTAATATACACACGTAAAAAACGTTTTCAAATATACTGCGTAACTCAAGCTTACATCTTGCATGCATTAGTTGAAGAATTTCTAGCCTTGTGGACAAATTATTAGTACTGGAAAATTTGAGAAAGAAATTGAATGCACTACACAACTTGTCAAACGAATATTCTGGTATTTCCTTTATTTCATTTTCTATTATTTCTGGATCGATGTTTAATGTATACAGGACATAATTTACGTGAAACAACAGTAACCACAATATGTTATTATTTTTGAAATAATGCAAAGCACATAGTCAAATTCGTAATACTATATACAGAACATAGGCCTAACTTATATGAAACAATAATAACTACACTATTATATAATTTTGTATTGTCTAATTTCGTATAATGCAAATCCACAGCTAGCTTTTGTACTATAGCCTCATAAATTACTTGTACATGCAACAACAATAACCACCTTGTACTCTATCATGTTTAAAATCTCCCAATAAGTGGGGAAAACTTATTGTTTCAATTCTCGCATAAATTATTTGTGCATGGGTTCTCTCCAAGAATAGCCTGATGCATATACCAATTTTAGAGAGGAAACCGTGGTGGAATGCGTCTTACTCTCATGGTTTCTTCCCCTCCTAATCTCCTGTATGAACCAAATACGTATATTGAATCAAAATAATTATATTCTGCTTCTGGAGGAGCTATCTGTTTTAAGTATTCCATGCCCTGCAACGCATCTTCACATGGAACAAAAGTCAGTGAATCAGTTTGGTTGCAGAACATAGAAAACTCTACATCTTCATTATAAACGTCCTGACAAACCCAATTCTTGAATTTTACGATAAGTACTTTGTCGTAGATGGAAGAAACTTCCTTGTATGTCCAAGCTTACTTCGAACTGCGATGTAAACTGCTACTTCAAAGTCACATACAACCGTTGAAGAAATGCATAAACAACCGTTATAGCTATTTCTTCTATCGGAACCCTTATCACTAGACTTCGGATTTTTGCATATTTGCATGTTTTTTTTTCCTGATGTGATATTGATATGGTCTTTAAACAGAAATTCGTTTCAGATGTTTTGGGGTAAAAGAGCAGAGTTTTATAGTGCATATATTTGCATATTTCAGAGGTTAGTGCATGTTTATGCCGTTACTGCATATAAATGCATATTTAAAGGAACGACCAAATTTGATAATTTTTAACGTCCAACAATTTTCCTCATAAATGGAATTTCAAGTTCCTAAAACAAATAGAATCAAGATCTTTAAATGCTTTATTATTGTCGGTTTAGAATATCTTCCAAGGTCATGTAAAGGAGGTGATTGATTCATCTTCACGGCAACGATGATCACTGTCATCTTTTTGGAAGAAGATATAAATAATACTGTCAAATCAACTACAACAAAATTTCCCTGTCACCCATTTCGGAAGCGAAAGTTGCTACTGTTGTGTTTGTGTGGAGTTGAAATTGTGTGGTCCTGTGGCAGTATAAGAATACCAAAAGAAAAATCTGGGTCCATTTAGTTGTAGTGCGACATCTTCAAATTTGAATTTTAGCTAACTCAGATTTTTTTTCTAATTTTTGCCCATTTTTGCCCACTCAAGAAAAACGCCTGTACCATTCAAATTAACAAAGGAGGGCCATTCCAAAATTTCAGCCACTTCCATCATCTTTAGTGCGACATCTTCAAATTCGAATTTTAACTTGCTCACAATTTTGTCCAATTTTGTCCATTTTTCTACCCAAGAAAAATTTTTCTACCATTCATATAAACGAGGAAGGAGCATTTCAAAATTTCGGCCACTTTGATCAGCTGTTGTGCGACATATTCAAATTTGAACTTTAACTAGCTCAGAATTTTGTCCATTTTTGTCTACCCAAGAAAAACTTTTGTACCATTCAAATAAATGACTTGGGTCATCTTAAAATTTGGCCACTTTGATCACCTGTAGTGAGACATATTCAAATTCGAATTTTAACTAGCTCAGAATTTTGTCGAATTTTTGTCCATCCAAGAAAGAAATTTGTGCCAATCAAATAGACGAGAGAGGGTTGTTTCAAATTTTGTTCACAATGATCACCAGTAGTGCGACATTTTCAAACTTGAATTTTAAGTAGCTCAGAATCTTGCCCGATATTTTATCCATTTTTGTCCACCCAAGAAAAAAAATACCATTCAAATAAATGAGGGAGGACCATTTCAAATTTCGGCCACTTCGATCACCTGTTGTGCGACATCTTCAAATTCTAATTTTAGCTGGCTCAGAATTTTTTCCATCCAAGAAAAAATGTATGATACCACTCAAATAAACGAGGGAGGGCCATTTCAAAACTTCTCCACTTCGATCACCTAAATGCGACATCTTCAAATTCGAATTTTAACTAGCTCAGACTTTCGTCCAATTTTTGTCCATTTTTGTCCATCCAAGAAAGAAATTTGTACCAATCAAATAAACGAGGGAGGGTCATTTCAAAATTGGCCCACTTCCGTCAAATCTGTACCATTAAAATAAACCATGGACGGTCATTTAAAAATTTGGACATTTGAATCACCTGTAGTGCGACATCTTCAAACTTGAATTTTAACTAGCTCAGAATCTTGGCCAATTTTTTGTCCATTTTTGTCCACTTAAGAAAAAAAATTGTACCACTTAAATAAACGAGGGAGAGCCATTTCAAAATTTGACCACTTCGATCACCTGTAGTGTGACATCTTCAAATTCAAATTTTAACTAGCCCAGAATTATGTCGAAGTTTTGAACATTTTTGTACTATCAAGAATAAATTCTGTACCACCAAGAATAAATCCTGTATCATTGAAATAAACCATGGACGGTCATTTAAAAATTTGGCCACTTGGATCACCTGTAGTGAGACATTTTTAAATTCAAATTTCAATTATCTTGGTGGTACAAAAGTCTACAAAAAATAGGGACAATTCTAAGCTAGTTAAAACTTGAACTTAAAGATGTCACACTACTGGTGATTGAGGTGGCCAAAATTTTGAAAGGGCTCTGCTTTGTTAATTTGAATGGTACTTTTTTTGATGCTACAAAAATGTACGGAAACTGGACAAAATTCTGAGCTAATTTAGATTCGAATTTGAAGATGTCACACTACAGGTAATCAAAGTGGCCAATTTTTGAAATGATCCTCCTTCGTTTATTTTAATGGTACAAAATATTTTGTTGGTGATACATGGATGCACAAAAATTGAAAAAAAAAATTAAGATTGTTAAAATTCGAATTTAAAGATGTCGCAGTACATGTGATCGATGTGACCAAATTTTGAAGTGGCCCACACTTGTTTATTTGAATGACGTAAAAGTTTTTCTTGATTGGACAAAAATGGACAAAAATTTGGACAAAATTCTGAGCTAGTTAAAATTCGAATCTACAGGTGATCGAAGTGGCCGAAATTTTAAAATGGCCCTCCTTTGTTAATTTGAATAGTACAAAGTTTTATTCTTGGGTAGACAAAAATGGACAAAAATTGGACAAAGATGTCGTACTACAACTAAAGGGGCCCGAAAAATCTTATAGAAGTTATCTTCTGAAACAATGGATTGAAGTTGGGAGACGTTAACAATTCAAGAAGAAAATATATTTTGCAAAGTATATGCTAAACAAGTAATATTTTCAAAGTAAGCAAGCTTGTTTTAAGAAGAGGACATTTCTATTTTGTTCGACAGCAGAAGCTCAAACTTCAGCTGCTCTCTATTTTTTGGCCTTCTTATGTTTTTATAGCAATTTCAAGTCTGGTAAGAAGTTTATACAACTATGAAACAACCAAAATATGGCTTTTCTTTTTCCATGCTTGACAGAGTTTATGCCAAAGAAACCGTTGAGAAGTGTATTTCGGAAAGAAATAAACAACCCTTTTGAAAATGAACTCTAAATTAATTAAAATATTTGTTTTACAAATCTAAAACTTGTAACAAGACTTACTTTCTGAGATAAGGAGATAAGTTCCCAAGTTTTCCTTTAAGGAGTTTATGAGAGTATTTAAATATAAGCTTGTATTGCTTTGATATACAACTCGGTCTCTCGAAACGTAACTTTCCTACTAAGTCTTCTGTTATGTTTTCGATAAGTTTACTTTCCATTCATGCTCCATGTCTTTCTCAAATCACTTTATTCCATTTAAAGTATCAATATTATGCATTGTAAATTATTGCTTTCTGAAACAGAGAATGTTGCGTTAGAAGAAAATATTCTAGGATTTACTCATAATTGGATAAAAAGAAGTAATTTCAAGTGGATTTATTTTCTTTTAAACAAGAACAAAAGGTTTTAGAATACAGGCTTTTAATACAGTGAAAACTGCCTTCAACAGACCCCTTATTAAACGGAAATTTATTTTACACTCATCATACTCAGATGTGTTTAGGTCTTGCTTCTTAGTGCTGCCGTCGTTCTTGAAGACCAACAAATATCTTTCTTATTTATTAACTTTTTCTTTTTGGTTCATAAGTTTTTGTTTTGTTTTTAGTAAATAAGAAAGAGATTAATCTGATGAGTATTGGTCTGCAAGTATGATGACAGTCTTCAAACTTGAACTCTGCAACATTCTTAATATTTTATTCTGATGTCTGATAACTCCTATATGACATTAGTCATATAGCCTATTTCCTGTTGAGGAACTAGGACTATCGTAGTAGTCAAAACCCAGATTTAAATATCCGGAGCATTTTATTACAAGTTACTCAAAGCCCGACCACGTTTAACATATTAAAACCCTGGAACATCCTTATTATTTTATTCTGATATCTGACAACTGATATAAAAAAATATAGCATTAGTAGCTTTATTTTCTACTGAATTAGGCCCACTATTAGTCAAAGTCTAGATTTTAATATCTATTCGTACCCATCATACGTTTTTAAAAAGCAAAACGAAATATATCTGAGATACTTTCAGACATAGCGAAAACAAAAATAACAAGGAGATACCCTTGCACCAAAATTTCGTTTGCCGGTATTTCTGCGCTGCAAAATTTCCTGCACCGAAAGTTTCAGTAAAGGGTAGGGAGTTGGATTACTTTCTTCAGTAAAAGAAAGTAGTATTCTTTTGTTTGTCCAAATCTTTTTTCAATTTATATTTTAATATTCAAAATCTACTTCATATTAATATTCAAAATCTTGTTTTCATTTCTGTCATATTTTCCGTTTGCCATTCTTCCGTTGCTTATTTATTTTATTCAAGTTTATTTTCCTTTGCAATTAAACACTCACTTAAACATGAAACGTTATTTTATTTAGAATTAAATTTTATATACAATTAATTATGAACAGTAATTTATATACAACGATAAATATTTATACAATTGTATTACTTATTATAATTAAAGTGAATATTCCCTTTCTCTTTCGTGATTGGCTGCCACTGAGCCAAACCCCAATGAGCGTTCAGATTTTGTTTACTTTAAAAAACGAAAATTTTTAATAAACCTTCGTTATTTATTATTATTATGAAATTAGATGCTTTCTCTTGTCCGCGGTTATATGATTAGTGTATGCAGGGCTGTACCAGCCAGGCGGAAAACCGGGAAATTTCCCGTAGGCCCTCGAATGTGATTTTTTTTAGTGGGCCCTCCGCCTGGTATCATAAGTAGCAGTATATGAACAAAAAGGCACACGTCACGCACTCCTCGCATACAGAAATAAGAGAACGAAGGACGATAACACGTCGAGTACCAGCAATACAGTCAGCTAATCCCAGACCAGCGTTGCCAGCCCATGATGTTGCGAAAACAGACTTTTACATTTTTCATAATTCAACCCTTCAAAGGTTCTTGATTTCCCGCTCTGCTTTATACTTTTGCTAATATTGGAGTATTCAGCTAAATTGAAATATCAAATGATGTTATAACTTGAAATTAAATAATAATTTACTTTTTACAACACCGTTGTTTTCTGTATAGACAATATTACAGGGCCAGATTAAGACTAGTGTGGGCCCCGGGAACGGTAAAAAATATAATGGGGTCCCCACCAAAATTTTTATGATGGGTCCTCTTTCAACATGTTCAAAAGGGTCCATGAATTATATAGGAGTAACTCATGCCATGTTTTTTTTAAAAAAAAAAAACTTTTATGGTGAAAATGTTTTCAGTAATTTTTAAATTTTTTGGGCCCCTCCTTGGTCGCTGTCAATCATAGCAGTAGCTAGAGATTTCGGCGCTAGGGACGAAGTAGAATTGGACGCTCCCCTCCCTTACACTTACCTCGTCAAACTCTTTCTTTTTTTTCACCTCTGGTGCTTGGGGTCCCGGGTTCGATCCCAGCCCCCGCCAAGTGAACTTTGTGGTGGACAAACACCATGTGCGTGGGTTTTCTCGGGGTTCTCCCGTTTCCTCCCACTTTCTTCATTCCACCATTTCATTCATCACTCATAATCACCGTCTCCTTTAGCCTAACCGGCATAACCGTGGGACGTAAAACTCAAAGATTTCATTTCATTTTCTTTCTTTTTTTCTTTTTAAGTATAAGAGAAGCAGTTTTCGTTGTTATGCTACGATAAATTTTTATCAAACTGCTTGAATAGATCATTGCAACAGCTAAAGGCGGTCAAAGCTTTTTCCAAGAGGCTTATTTCGGTTTTGTTGAACTTGACAAAACTACCTTTGGTTGTACACAAATCCACTTGGAGAACAGTTATGGAAACTTACTACTTTTTTTTTTTCGTTCCATACTTTATATAATAAGTACAATTTCAATACATTAGAAACTATGTAGTTTTAAAATGTTCGAAATGGGTGACACCATCAATATACCTAGGTACAGTAATAGTTGTAAACTTTTGAAATTTTATTATGTATGTTACTACAAAATACCTTTTTAATTTCGATTATTTTGCGGTAAAAAATATTTTGTGAAATGTAACGGAAATTCAGAAGGAGCCTTCTTTGCAACTTTCTCAATATTGATCAATGGAGGTGAATAATATGTTTAATGTTTTTATTTAAAGTCCAAAATATAGTTTGGCTACTACATATGTTTAAAATTATAGTAATTACTTAATTTCGTAATGAATGAAAGTTCTGAATTTAAGGCTACTTATTATTAATTAACATATTGAAAATACACTAACTCATACACATATATGTTAATGTGTGTGTCTATATATAATGTGTATATATGCTTGTATGTATGTAGATAAATAAAAATATCACACAATTTGATACGTACGCCCCTCCAAAAAAAAAAAGTCTGGTGATAACAAGTAGTTGATGGTGAAATCATTCCAATAAATTCCTTCAAATTGGAAGCATTTCATGTGAATGAAATAAGAAAAAAAATCACTGGTAGTAATCGTCTTTGATAAAGACGAAATTCGTTAATTTCTGACCCTTTATTCTACAGCTGCTTCAAGTTCGAAAATGTTATTATTCCCCCTTGCTTACCTTCATTTTTAATATTCTCGCGCAAACAGCAGCTTGCGGCCTTCTATATCACATCGTCATTAACAAAACATATGCAGGGTGATAGCTGATTATTTAACTTTAATAGGGAATGATAGGAGAACAATAGAAACAAATGCAGAGGTCTTATTAAACGCTTGCAGAGACATGGGTTTAGAAGTAAATGCAGAGAAAACTAAATGCATGAAAGTGCGTCGGGACCTTAATACGTCAAATTATAGATCCGTTAAAATATTAAATAATACTTTTGATAAAGTGGATACTTTCAAATATCTAGGATCAATATTAACAGACGAAAATCACATTCTCGAAGAAATTAAATGTCGACTAAAAGCAGAGAATTCGTGTTATTATTCAGTTCAAAATCCGTTGTCGTGGCAAATTCTGTCGAGGAATTTGAAGCTTAAAGTATGTAAAACGGTAATCATGCCTGTTCTTCTGTATGGTTGCGAAACGTGGTTGCTTACTCTGAGGGAAGAACATAGACTAAAAGTATTTGAGAACTAGATCCTCAGACAAATATTCGGACCTAAGAGGAATGGAAATGGCAAAACTTCATAATGAGAAACTGCATAATTTATACGGTTTGCCGAACATTGTTTGGATCATCAAGACTAGATGTAGCTAGGATGGAAAAAAAGTAGAAACGCTTTCAAAGTCTTGACTGAAAGACCGATCGGAAAACAGCTATCAGGAAGACCTAGACGCAGATGGGAGGACAATAATAAGATGGATCTCACAGAAATAGGAGAGGCAACAATAAACAACAATTTTTATAGAGGTAGTTGGTGAGTACTTCAAATTATATGCCAGTATAAAAACTGCCTCTATAAAAATTGTTACCTTAGGAGGTGACCTAAGGTGACGTGAGTACCTTAGGATTCTAAAACATGTATTTTTGGATAGCACACGTGGGAATGGTTCCTAAGTGAAGTCTTGACCCGACTACGGTAGGTCCCTAGTTTTGGAGCTATGGACCTTTAAACTTCATTTTTTCGTGTTTTCGGCAGCCTAAACTCCCAAAGAAAGCATTAGTGCACCCAGGTTGGTCTATACTTTTCGTCTTATCTTGGTGTCAGGAATTACCTCCCAAACGTTGTCGGTGTAGTTTTGAAACACCAGTATAATAACTTTCTTTAAGTAACAAATAAGAGTTTGCTGTGACTCTTAATGAAACCTTTGGGTTGCGAGGAAGATTTTTCAAAGAAATATTTTCCTTTGCAATCTCACAACAATATTAATTTAATACGGTGCAATACTTTTTCGGGGCGACGCGTCGTTTATTCCAAACCTTCTTATTTCTTCTTGGTCATTCGACACCCTCTTGCTATCAGCGCTGCTCGGGATCATGTTCTCGCTCGCCGACCCCTTAGCTACGATTCTGCTGTTAATACACGACAATGGAGAAGTGTTACATTTGTATAAATTATAAAATACTTCTGATGCTTCATATATATAGATTTATATATGTACCAGAGGCGCCTATAAAAGGTTTATGGCACAAGTGTGGCATTGTTACTTTAGGGGGAGATATAAAGCAATCGAGCTTGTGCAGATGATTGTACAGTTGCAACAAAAGAATGGAGAATTGGGCATTACGTCAGATCAGTCAGTCAGTCAGAGTCAGGGGAGAAATTATTGCCTTAAACAGAGTTTATGATTTGCATTTTAAGACTTTTCAGCATACTTGATCCGAGTGATACAGTACTCCCTGACTCCTTTCATTGTCGGGGGAAAGGGACAGTAAGTACATGTAAGTGGGCCCCCTATAAAGTACTTTCCCGGTGGGACTCTGGTTGCAGTACGACCTTGAGTGTATGCGTTTCCAGCACGGGAGATCCGAGTTCGATTCCTGGTGGGAGCTTATGTGGCTCAGATCCCGCGTTAAGCTGTAAGTGCACGTCTCACATAGCCTCACTGCTGAACGTGACCCTAAATTCTAAACAACCAAACCCTCGCATGTTGAAATCCCCCACCCTCATTGTCTGCCACCCTTTACTATTGCGTTAGGTGTGTGCAAATCATTACAGTAATGTTATCTGATAAATCTGCAATGAAAATATTGTGGCAAACAGCACAAAAATCGCGAGTTGTGGAAGATCACACACACCTACGAATCACAGGCATGACCCACGACTTCAGTGTCACGGGTCATTTGGTGATCCCTTCATCATTGAATTCAGGGCTGCCCATCCCCCCCAAAGCTGATGGCGCACTCCCCCCCCAAAACTCTTAATCTCTTCCGTCCTCAAATCTCAAGTCCTCTAAAAACAATTGCCCAGTGTAGCAGTAGTTTTTATAGTACTAGTAATTATTTTTGTTGTTTTTATTTCCTGTAGTAGTATAGAACTTGTAGTAGTAGTAGGGACAGTAGTAATTATAAAAATGACATTACTTTTATTAGTAGTCTTGGTAGTGTACAATACTAAATATGTTCTATAAGAATATTGAAGGGTATAAAAACTTCTACACACTGTGTATGGCACAGGTATTCTTTTTTTACAATTAATAGTATTATTTTTTTCTTTACAAAATATTGATATAATTCCCTTGTACATGAAAAGTAAGACGCAAGCTACAAGTTATTGAGTTTGATACCAAAAGAAAATGTTATCCTCGAAATTAGCCTACAAAAAGAAGTGATATCCAACAAAAAGCATTTCTGTAAAAGAGCCAAGTACAAGTGGCCTTAAAAAGAATTGAAATCACAAAAATAGGCGCCAAGTTCTGGCGGACAACAGTTACAAACACTCACTGGCTCACTTCAAATTTAGATTTGAAACTTGGCTGTTGTCTGTATGGTTACCACTAGCTCACAATTATGTCAAACTACTTTATAATTTTCAACAGACAACATAGGCAAATTTCAAATCTAAATTTGAAAGTGATTCCTTGAGTGTTTGTAACTGTTGTTCACCAGAACTTGGCGCCATCCTTTCATATAGCAACTTGCGCAGTACTTCATTCATAGTTTCTAAGCAGGGGGTAGGGGGATTCATTCTCGAGATTAAAAAAAAAAATCGCATCGTGTTCCAATGTTATTCTGACGACAGCAAAATTACTTATTCGACATTAGAGTAAAATTCTTCCCCAATTTTTTTTATTCCCCACAATTTTTTTCTCGATGGCACAACTTGCGCCATTCATCCCTCCTGTGGGCGGCCCTTCTCTCTTAAAACGAACCAACCTTTCCTTTCATACGGCTACTTGCGCGGTACTTCATTCATCGAGTATCGAAGCAGGGGGTACGGGGGTTCACCCCGGAAAATTTTTGAAAATTAGCTTCTCAAAATCGTGTTTTAATGCTATTCCGCCAGTAAAATTGCTAGTTCGAAAGTAGAGTAAAATCCCCCCCAAAATTTTTCTCAATGGCGCAGCTTGCGCCATACACCCCCCCCCTGTGGGCGGCCCTGATTGAATTGTGTGATACAAAGAACCCTCTAAACTCGTCAAGGAGCGTCCTGACGTCATGACGTGAGAATCAGACGTTAAAAGAATGTTTAGAGTATATTTTATTTCCATATATTCTAAGTTGTTTACTCTATATGATTGCGCCAAGCACATAAACTGAATCTCATTACGTATGTTTTTCTTGTCCTTATAGTGTTAAAGACTCTGTTTAGAACTATATTACCTAATTAGTGCATTGCATGTGCTGCTTCTAGTAGTGCATTGCATAATTAGCTTCGCACTTCGGAAGCGCAAATCACAATCTTCTATGATACACACATTTATTGTATGTTGATACAATAATTCTCAAGGTTTCTAACTCGTTATACTTAATGCGAAGTATTTCTCTGGAAACAGGAACTTCACAAAATTGGCTTTTATAATTATTCCCATGTCGTGTGTGTTTAATGCATAATAGCGTTCTGACTCCTCTTTAATCAGAGTTATGCGCTATTCCAGTTGTTTATTGAATTTCTGTAAGATACTTTAAAAGACGATTCGTTTGTTCGATCCATGTACTCATAACACGCTCAACCTTCATTTCTCGAACTGAAAGAGAAACGTATTAAACCTGCATCATTTAGTAAGTATAATGTTTTCTTCATTATTAAAAGTATTACATTAAAAATATATTTCTGAAAATTTCTTTAACTTAAGTAAAACTATCTGGAAACAATATATTACGAACGTGTCATTACCATAGTATACATTATCATTTGTTTACAATTTTGAAAATAAAGCAGAATTAATACAAGGCTCAAATGATTTGTTAATTTGCATGAAAAGAAAAATATAAACATTCAAAATATCTCATTGTTTTATATATATATAAAGCTGATTGTGTGTCCGCTATACAAATCCGCATCGTTTTACCTTGAGCCGGGTTTTCATTAAGAGAATTCAACATTTTATGTCAAGAATATATCATCTCAAGACTCTCTCAAATTAGGGAGATGAAACTTGATAGGCACCCTACATAAATTCATCATTTAAAAATAACTGAACACGTGTCCCGGCGTTCCGTTTCTACGGGAAAAAGTGGACAATTTATAGTGTTTTACATTTTTTAAGTTACTAAGGAGTCCCTCAAGTTATTGAAATGAAATTCGGTATATGCACTCCTCATTAAGAACAAGTGACCATCTTTCCCAGCGTTTTGGAAAATTCATCTTCTATAAGAGGCAAGAGGAGCATTTCTATAACATTTTAAATTTCTATTTTATTCATAAAATGGCAAATAATAATAATAATAATGATAATTACAATAATATAAAAGGAATTAATTGAGAACTTCAAAATAATTTTTTGAAATAGTGAACACTTGCGTCTTCTGGTCTACGTTTTCATATTGATGGAAATATATATCCTAAGGTGGGAATCGGAGTTTATATTTAATAAAGAAAAAGAAAAGAAATTGCACCATTTAAAATGAGTTTTTGAACATATTTAGCGCTTATGCTCATCCGTTGGCTTGGCATATTTGTAGGTAACTGCAGGGCAGAGACTATTGGCTATTTAGAATTTAGAACCAGTAGAGACTATCGGTTTTCTACTGCCAGTTTTCAGTTGTTGCGATTTCCTCGGTAACTGTTCCAGCAAATTAAACTAAGTTTATGAAGTACCAACTTCTGGATAAAACAATAATTTTAGGAATGATATAAAAAATGGTTCAAAAGATTGCGATCTTGCCCAAGAATTTTAGGAATTATCCAAAAAAAAAAAAATGCATCAAAAGATTGCGTTAACAAAAGAGACACTGACCAAAGCTTAAAACTTTACTTTATTTTAAATTATAATTTGTAACTGTTTCGGATATCTAGCATATCCTTCTTCAGACACGATCGAAATTAATGAAAATACAGACATATATATAAATGTTGTTATAACAGAGTTTAAATTCTTTAACCGTCATATATATATTCATTGTTATAAAAAATTTTTAAATTCTTTTAACAGTCATATATAGAGTCATTGTTGTCTCTAAGAACCAAAAATAAAGGAAGTGATTAAATGGAAAGTGAACACGAAGACTTATACGATGTGCTGAAGGCCTCGGTAAATAAGAAAAATAAATAAATAAATAAAAATAAAAAAGTACAACAATGACTCTATATATGACTGTTAAAAGAATTTAAAATTTTTTTATAACAATGAATATATATATGACGGTTAAAGAATTTAAACTCTGTTATAACAACATTTATATATATGTCTGTATTTTCATTAATTTCGATCGTGTCTGAAGAAGGATATGCTAGATATCCGAAACAGTTACAAATTATAATTTAAAATAAAGTAAAGTTTTAAGCTTTGGTCAGTGTCTCTTTTGTTAAAACAATTAATTCAAAGCCATGAATAGTCTTACTATAAAAGATTGCGATCTTGGACAATTATTAGTTTTTGAATCAGGGACTACATTTTTTTTTTTTTTTTTGAATGGCTCCTAAATCGAGTTTTCCTATTTTCTTACGGGATAAGGACATCATACTGAGTTAAGTGATAGTTTGGGCAACACTAGATCACCCAAGTCTTCAATTTCAAACCCTGTTTTATTGTTACATGAGTCATGGTTTAAAATAGGGATGCAAACCGGGATGCAACCTGGGGCGAGTGGTTCACCGGTGCGGGCGAGTATTTAACATCATACCGAAGGAAAGTAAATGATTTCTATTGTTTGGGTGTGGGCTAGTAGCTTTTTTTTCTTGGGCTAGTAAAACTTTGTTGCTTATTTGCATTCATGGTTTAAAAACTACAAAATGTTAAAGTGATTGTACGAGTACAATGAAGAGCATTTATCACCGTCTAAAGACATGCAAATCATAATTGTTACTTGCGTTATTTAGAAATGTTATTACTAAAGCAGGAATAACAGAAAAGCGAATTTCAAAATAGAAGAAACAGATTAAAATAGACATACGAACGTAATCAAAATTTCTGAAGTATTTTTAGAGCACAAAACGTATATCTATTATTGTAATATCGTGTTCATCCATCATCAATAACAAAGCTACAAATGAAAGATTTGAATTGAAAAAATATCCCAAGTCTACTTCCTCACTATTTTCAGCATTTTTATTCATTTACATATATTTCGAATGGTCTACTCACTTGCATAATATTACAGCCTAAAGTCCAACTCAAACTTTGTTTTCAATACAAAATCCATATAATTTCAGCTGAAAAGAATAAAATCAATTCAGTTGAGGGATTTACAATATATATATATATATATATATATATATATATATATATATATATATATATATATATATATATATATATATATATATATATATATATATATTTTTGCATTTATGCAAATCACATCGCTGTAACAGAAAACGTAGACAGAAAAATTTTATCTATATAAAAAAATAAGTGACTGTGTATGTATAAAAAATACGAGACTTCATACATCTTGAATCACCCGACCGATCTCGAACAAATTTGCCACATAGATGAGGTTCAGGCCTCGGATGGTTTTATCATTTTCATTTTGACAGTGTAACTTGGGGATAGAGGGAGAGATTTAAAAATGATCTAAAATGATCAATATTAGTATCAAATCCATAGTTTTCGGGGTCGCTGAGATGAACAGTGACACTTCCGATGCCCTTTAAATCCAAATTCAGTCCCGCAACTTGGGGAACGGGGGAGACATATAAAAATGATCGAAAATGACCTATATTAGTGCCGAATCCATAGTTTTTGGGGTCGCTGTGACGAACAGTGACACTTCTAATGCCGTTTAAATCCAAATTCATGCCTTTATGCCCAAAATGAAACGTATTCTCCCTATACGAAACAGTATTCTGCTAGTTCATTATCATGCTTTACTTGACAGTTCCAAACAACGATAGACCAAAGTTTATCCCCTCTCATATATTTAATAATAGACCGAATATTATTGGTATTCTTTCGCCCGCATTTCGTAGTCGAGGTGACAATGCTTTTTTGACTGTTTGATTTCGGTACATTTTTAAGGTAATATTACAACAATCAGAAAACATAACTCACAATAATCACTCAACAATATTATAATTCAAGACAGTAGCATCATTTCAAGATTTACTTGGGAGGGGGGTAAGCAATACTCTCCGATGTAAGTAGAGTTTCACTTATTTCATTGAAATGAAATGAAATCTTTGAGTTTTACGTCCCACAGTTATGCCGGTAAGGCTAAAGGAGACGGTGATGATGAATAATGGATGAAATGGTGAAATGAAGAAAGTGTGAGGAAACGGGAGAACCCCGAGGAAACCCACGCACACGGTGTTTGTCCACCACAAAGTTCAGTTGGCGGGGGATGGGATCGAACCCGGGACCCCAAGCACCAAATTCACTTATTTCATTAGTACGTTAAAATGTAATCAATTATCCACGTCTTGAATATGTAACGGTATTTAACCAATCCCACAGACATACATCTATACTAGGGATGGCCAAAATTTTGCAAATTTTGCGGGATCTTAATTCCGGAAAATTTATTTTACGGAGTGGGAAATTTCACATTTCAGATTTCATAAAAATTCTGGAATTTTCCGAAATCGGATTTTTCCGAATTTAGGATTTTTCCGAAATCCGGGATTTTTCTGAATTCCGGAAATTTTCCGATTTTACGTTTCGGGTTTCAGAAAGCAAAAATTCCGGAATTGGTCATAACTAATCGATACATATTTAACACGTTGATATAGTTATTTCATGGATGGAACTTTAAGGAGGGATCACAAACAGGCTGCCAATTTATTTATTATATGGCTAAATCTGGCCATTTTCATGTGCTGATTAACTAGATAAAATTCTGTTCGGCTATTAGCTATAATTTTGGCCAATTCCGGATCTAAAATTGCTAATTTCTAGTCATTTGTTCTTCGCAACAACTAAGTTTCTTTTACAATTAAAATTTACCGAGAAAAATGTAAATTGAAACGAAGTTTGTTGTTTGCTTAATCCTCCTTTCAACAGCACTTACATTGCTACACCACAGTACGTATCTTACTTGTATCATTTTCACCTATGTCTCATGGTCTGATGGCAAATCAAGGGTTTCGGAAACTCTTGCTCTTTACGTAGTTTATTCAAGGTGTATTTAATCTTGTATGATTCATTTCGAGTGCATTTTATTCTGTAAATAATGTGAACAAAGTCTAGCCGGTATTACCGTCAATATTGGAAACGGAGAAAAGAATTTTAGGGATTTAAAAGTACTTGTACTCAAAGAGGGAGTACAATGTAAAATATGTAAATATTTTAAGTGTAAATGGTGAAATGTTTAACATTGAAATTGTTAGGAAGAATATTAGTGTATATTTTAAATTAGTACACTAATGCAAGGAGTCTGCTTACTTACTTTGTTGTTATATTCATTTGGCTATAAATTAGGCTATAACTTTAGCTTGTATATCCATTTCTAGCTACATTTTATGCATCATTTAGCTACTTTCTGAAGGCACATATTAACAACAGTTACAACAAGAAATATTACTAACGAGACAAACCACAACAAAAGTACTTCCAAACAAAAATATTAAATATTATAATGTTTATTTTTTTTGTTTTGTTTTGTTCTTTCTGAAATATTAATAATAAATGCTCTTCAAATTTTACTTTAAAAATTTCTATTCTGAGAACTTGCGTTCCACTTGTTTAAACTACTTAGGTTGCTTATGCGTGGATTCATTTTTTCACATGTAGGCCCTATAATATTACAACTTGATTATATCTTGAGTAGACTGCACTGTACCAAGTCTTATAAAAATGTACTGAAATCTTTCAGTTTTAAGTCACAAATTATGACCTACAGGTTAAAGGAGACAAAGAATTGATGAAAGTGAATGATTATGTAAAAAATTGATGGGATAAGAAGGTGGAAGGAAACAAGGAAACATCAAGGAATTCCGTGAAATATAATAAATGTTATCTTCTATATGGCCTATCAATCTGAAGTGCGCCCTTGCTCCAGTGAGTACCATGGGCGCCCGAAGAAAATTTTCTAGGGAGGCTCAAACCACTGGTTGCAATATTACGTTTGATTTTTTCATTTGTATTAAGAAAATCTTAAGAAATTTAATACAGTTTTGTCAGCCGGGGGGGGGGAGGAGGTCGGCTTCGGGCACCCATGGTGAGTACTTTGCCATTCAGCCACCGTGTTCCCTCAGTACTAAATAGATATAAGAATTGCGTTATTCTTAACAATATTTTTAGTAATCAGTAAAATTTGCATAATACGATAGACCCTCCTTTATATTTCTTAGTTTTATTAACATCAACCATGTCACAAGATTTCAAAGATGAAGCTATTAAGTGCAATAATAACTTCGAAAGTAGTATAAAACAAAGCAATTTTTTTTAATTTTTTGAGGTTAGTTATCATGGAAGAGTTGGAATATCGTTATTTCATCACTAATTAATTAAATACACACACTATTTAACAGCGAAACAAAGCTCTAGAAACATTTTGTAAACACTAGATCATTACATATTCCGAATTTGGATAAAGAAACGACTTTGGCTATGCTGAAATTGTAAAAGTAAAAAAAAAAAAAAAAAAAAAAACGGAGTAACCGTTTAAAAATATTTTAAAATAGTGGTTTTATCAAATACATTAAAAGAGAACTCAATCGTTCTCAAAATCTATAAGGTCTTGAGTGTGTCCTTGAAGGATTTTCTCAACAATGCCTCATAAACAAATATTTCATCAATAACTGCAATGTATAAGATAAGTAATTTCTCATGAAAAAAAATCATAAGGGATATTTGGTTTTGAGGTATTTTTTTTCTTTCGAACGAATTTTTTTAAATCACCATATTATTTTGTTCGTATTTCACAGCATAACAATTTATTTTATAAAATTTGAGCGAGAAAGTTTAGGGCACTTTGCTTTATTTGTTTCTAATATCACAAGTTCAAGTATTTTCTGATTTGTACAAAATACCTCACGTGTTTGTTCCTGTCAAAAAGTAGCAGAAGCAAAATAAGATTAGATCGAGTCACAATAATAAGTGTTGGTTTTTCTATACGCTATTAGTTTTGAAAGGAAATCTTTAAGTTTTGCGCCCCCTGATTATGCCGGCTAGGCTAAAGGAAACGGTGATGATGAGAAATGAATGAAATGGTGGAATGAAGAAAATGGGAGGAAACGGGAGAATCACTAGATTATCCACGCATACGGTGTTTGTTTACCATAAAACTCACTTGGCGTGAGCTGGGATCGAACCAAGACCCCATGCACCAGAGGTGAACGCTGTACGACTGAGCCACCGCGGCCCCATGACATTAGTTTTATTATTACTCTTTTTGCACCTTCGTTATAAAATGACCTTCGGAAAAAAAATAGCAAATAAAGAAATGCTAGAATTCTATGTCTGTTGTTTCGAGTGTTTTTCAGCGACAGTATGTGGTTAACACTGGGATGGTTCGATACACAGTGGGAAAGTTACCCGTTACCCTTTTCAGCTGGTAGGCTCAGTGGTAGAAAGCGTTCACCTGTGGTGCATGGGGGTCCTTGGTTCGATTCAAGCTAGCACCAGGTGAGCTTTATGATAAACAAACATCGTATGCGTGGGTTTTCTCGGAGTTCTCTCGTTTCCTCCCAGTTCTTCATTCCACCATTTCATTCATTTCTCATCATCACCGTCTCCTTAAGCCTAACCGGCATAATCGTGAGACGTAACACTTAAAGATTTCATTTCATATTTTCTTTCAACTCGTAGAAAATAAGAGTAGTGAAAAATATTTGAAAGATTTAACTATACTACAGATGCAAGGGCTCGGAAAAAAACCGGCTTTTTTGGAAAAAAACTCGGTTTTTTCTGCTTTGCTTTTTTGCTTCGGAAATTTTGGGCTTTTTTCAAAATACTGCTTTAAATTGATAAAACAGACTTTGTATCGCTTCTCTATAACACAAAAAATCATTTAATTAGTGGTTGATGCTGATAATAATATAAAACATCGAAAATAAACTATGAATTTCGAAAAAAATATTTCAAACAATTTTTCTTCAACATATTTACATTATGAATTCCACAGGATTAACCAATGTATATAATAAGAATTTTTTAACCTCCTATATACAAAAGTAAGCAGAGTTGGCAAGAACCGTGGTTGTTTTTGAAAATGCCAAAAACCCGTTTTTTGGGGGATGTTTAAACCAGGCTTTTTTGACTTAGATTTTTTGCTTTATGTATTTATATTACATATTCACAGAAATAAGTTTGTTTCGCCTTGATGCTATTATGCAACAGCGGGCTTATGCTGGAAGAACTCCCATAAGCTTAAAGAAGTGCGGTCAGTAAATTTCTTAAGTTGAGAATCTCCCGCCCTAGCCATTGGGAAAATCCCGTCATTACTTGAAATGTAAGACAATAACGGGAAAATCCTGTTATTGCTTTGCATGTAAAATTTAAAGGTCAACGTACCATAATCAGTACGATAAAACTGAGGTATTAAATTACAAATTTAGTACCGGTACGTAGACATCATTGATAGTCCAATCCACGCTAATGTTGGAAGCTACGTAGGCAATCGATAAATTTTGCCAATTTCTATCAATATATTTAAGCAATATTGGCTTCTTTATAAAACAACACGCATTTAGGCATGCAGAAATATACAATTTGGTTTGTTTCGTATATTTAGGCTTAACATCCTTACGAAATACTGAGGTTATCAAGGAGAAGACTTTCGCTTAAACTGACATCCGAACCGCTACTTGGGTTACGCATGAAAGAAGGTTTGTGGTTCGACCGAGAATTGAACATGGGACACCTTGATTAAAAGGTGAAAGGGAAATAAAACTATTGCAGGTGGTTTGATATCTGGAAACGTCACCATGACGTTCACACGATTCGCATTTATCATTCTTTTTATTTTTGTGGTTTAAACCAGTTATTAAAAAAAAAAAAGTTGGTGTAAACCAGCCAACCCTAAAAGTAAACACTTCTTTTTAAAGAATACACAAATAACTAGCAAAATATTATGTAGTATTTTTACTTCAAAATATTTCATACCCTCTTTTTGAAACAAAATAAAATTAAAATAAAACATAAGAGAAATACTTAGATTTATATGATACACTTAAAGGCTGCACATCTAGAGCTTTTGGTTCTGTATATTCTTGAAATTATACAGTTAAGTTTTATAGAACCACCATCACAGTTTACCCAATCCTCAAGTTTTCTGAATTTTTAACAAGAGGGATTCAACATATCATTACGGAACTCCCCCCCCTTCCCCCCCCAAAAAAAGACTACGGAATATATTTAAGTTAATCTAAATACAACTGCACAACAAATATGACTGAGTGATTAGCTTTTGCGCTTCTATCGGGAAGTCCGGGATTCAGTCAGCATTCGACCATTCTGACAAAGCTTTTCTTCATTCCATCTCTGAATGTAGAAATAGTGCGTGTACTGTGAGTTGGGCGACTTCCTTTTTTATTGTTTTTAAATCGTTATTATTACTAATTACCAGCAGTGACGGTTTTGCGAAGGTTAGGGGGGCGGTCTTTCGGACTGAAGCTCGTTCCCCAAAGTTACGGAATGTCTGCAACAAACGAAATATCTATTATTTATGCCTTTACTCATATATTTTAAGCTCCCGTCAAATAAAAATTACGAATGTTTAAAAAAACTAAACATTAGTAAGAAACCCTTCCCAAAATACTTTTCTAAATCCGCCACTGATTCTCAGTATAAAATGATTTTTAAAGTTGTATCCGGAAGATTATTGCTAAACATATAAACGAAACGAAATATTAGTTATGCCTGTACTCATAAACTTCAAGCACTTCCCAAATAAAATTAGGACTTTTTAGGAAATGAAACAACAAGCACTTCCCAAATAAAATTAGGACTTTTTAGGAAATGAAACAATCAGAAAAAAAACCTCCTAAAGTACTTTTCTAAATCCGCTACTGATTATTTGTATAAATTGGTATTCAAGGTTGTGTCCGGAAATTTATTGCTAAATCACTTCACAGCTACAGTATAACAGAAATGTGGAAGTACGGTTTGACGGATATATTGAAAAACGTACGCTTTGACGGATAAATAGAAAAACGGGCAAGTTTAACTTTTGCGCTAGAAGCTAGAGTACTAAAAGCTCTTAGAAATGAAACACGGATGACAAACTAGAGAAGAAAAAGATGTCGATAACTCAAAAGTTAAAATAAAGTTAAATAGCCTCTAAAATTACCCTCAAATACTACATTCTTCATGTTAACTTTAATTCGTAAAACATGTGCTCCATCCATCTTGATGGTGAATTTCAGAGCGAAATATCACATTCAGGTCATGGAATTCTTATCTAACTATAGAATATACTATGAGAAAGCTATTTAGATAGAAAAATCATGAAGTTGAAAAAAGCCAAAATTTCCAAAATTCTCGTTTTTTTCTCAAAAAAGCCGGCTTTTTATGTGAAAAAAACCATCGATTCAAAAAAGCCGGCTTTTTTGCACCTCTAAACTATACGTATGGCTTAACGAAACTGTATGGATTCTTTTTTTTTTTTTTTTTTTTTTTTTTTTGCTTTTCTTCTCTTGCAAATTGCACCCTAATAACTTTCAGAAGTTGAAAACGAACATTGAAAATGAAATCCTTAATTTTACAGTGCATTGATCGGCAGCAATGACTCCAAGACATTTGTACTAAATAGGACAATTCAGCATAATGTTACGACACTGTAATTATAATGTCTTGAGAAACTGTCAGCATGTTAAACCGCATTTGTGTGTCAGCTATGTATACCTGTATCAAAAATTGAATAATTCATTATTTGAATATTCAAACTATGGATTCTTCAAATATTGTTATTTGAACAATTATTAGAATAACAAACAATTATATGAATAATGAATTAATTATTCGGAGAATTTTTTCGAATAATGAATAATTATTCGATTACTTATTGCAATAACGAATAGTTATTTGAAAAGCGAATAATTATTCAAACAAGTTTTCGAGTAACGCACAATTATTCGAACAATTTTTCGAGTAACGAATAATTATTCAAACAATATTTCGAGTAACGAATAATTATTCAAACAATTTTTGGATAACGAATAATAATTCAACAATTTTTCGAATAACGAATAATTATTTGAACAATGTTTCGAATAATGATAACTATTCGACTTTTTTGAGTGACGAATGATCATTCAATCAATATTTCGAGTAACGAATAATTATTCAAACAATTTTTCGAATAACGAATAATTATTCGAACAATGTTTCGAATAGAGATAACTATTCGAATTTTTTTTAGTAATGAATAGTTATTCGAACATTGTTTCGAGTAACGAATAACTATTCGAACAATTATTCGAATAACGAATAACTATTCTAATAATTGTTCGAATGTTGACAACGAATATTTGAATATTCATAAAAAAAACAGAGAAACTATTCGAATAATTCGAACACCACTAATGTCGACCCAAATTTGAAACCTAATATCAGGTACACTTTCTTGAGAGTCAGGTTTTAATTTCTCGTACAAAGCTTATAACAGTATTAATTTAACCGTGAGAGTAGGGTTGTCTTCAATGCAGGAATTAAAGCTGTCTCGTCTCGAAAACCAAGTATGAAAATAATGTCTCCTATCAGAAAGTATATTCGTTTGTATTGGAAGAATTCTGTCTCGCCTTCTCCACTTGCGAAAATTTTGTTTGTCTCGCCTCGTGGGAGAGTTTACATGTTGCAATATTAATTATGAGATCGGATGTGTGCGAATATGTTATATAGAGGTACTCCATGCCCTTGTATATATTTCAAGGAGAAACGTTTTTATTATTATTGTACAAAGTATTTATTTACGTAAGCAATGGGGTAATCAAGTTTTGTTAGTTCAAGTTTCCAGGGAAAACATATGCAAATTTTTCAAATCTTGGGAAATTATAGAAGGATACGAAAATGTAAATATTTTACGTCAGCGTCGACTTTGAAAATAGTTCATTAAATAGTATATTATTGCATGTATATCCACTTGCTTAATTGCCTTTAGGTAACTTTGTGAAACTTTTGTTCCCAAGTTAATCATTCTCCTAATGTTTCCCAAGGTTTTAAATATTATCTCTTTTCCTCAGAGTGAATTTCTTACAATCCTTTATGAAGAAATGAAATGAAATCTTTGAGTTTTACGTCCCACGATTATTCCGGTTAGGCTAAAGGAGACGGTGATGATGAGTGATGAATGAAATGGTGGAATGAAGAAAGTGAGAGGTAACGGGAGAACCCCGAGAAAACCCACGCACACGGTGTTTGTCTACCACAAAGTTCACTTGGCGGACAATCCTTTATGGTATGTCATTACCTTAGAAATATATTGAAGGTTTCAAGAAACTTGAATGACACTGATAATGTTTGGGAGGTGATTCCTGACACCAAGATAAAACGAAAAGTATAGATCAACCAACCAGGATGCACAAATATTTCCTTTCGGAGTTATAGGCTGCCGAAAACATGAAAAAAGTGAACTTTAAAGATTTATGGCTCCAAAACTATGGGACCTACCGTAGTCAGGTTAAGACTTCACTTAGGAACTAATATGTGCACGGGCGTCTCTGGTGGGGGGACAGGGGACGCGTCCCCCCAAATGTTTTATGTACGGGATAAATGGATCAATGCTGAAAGTATTTAGATCTATATGGATGAAGTGAAAACATAGGAAGAACAAATTAAAGTTATGTCTGTTCTTAAACATTAGGTTAATGTGATTAGAATGTCCGCCTGATGTGTATCAGTTTCAAAGGACGTTTTTTTTTTTTTTTTTTTTTTTAATTATGCTTCTTGGTTAGTCAAATTAGTCTCGACTGCAATCACACATTTTTTTTTTTTCATTGCTTAACCAGCAACAATTGGTTTCCATGATGAAGGGAAGGAAAGGATGTATAGAAAGTTTATCTGCGTATTAAGAAGGGAAATCTACAAAGACAGGGAACTATACAATAGAAGCGAAGGTGACAAGAAGAATTTAAAAAGATAGAGAAATTTGAATACCGTATTATATATGAGAGTAAATTTCATGCGAATACTGTAGAAGGGCAGCAAGTGACAACTACTATGACAATATAGAAAATAAAGATAGAAATTAGTGTTTAATCAGCGAATTGAGTTTGAGGAAGACGGAACAAATACATTGAGGAGTCGGATGACAGCAAGAATAAACTGTACATTTTAGACATTAAAACGGAAAACGAAGTAATCGAGGATGGTTCATTGGACAAGTTCAAAAACATACAGCGAAATGAAGAACAAAAAGGTAGATAATATGCCTTTTGAGTTTTTTAAGAATACAGAAGAAGAAGAATGATAAATCAAAAATTCGAAATTCGCAATCAAATCAAGCGTCATCGTAAAACTTCTTTCAGACAGTTAAGATTTTGTTAGCTAAACAATTAAAATATATGAGGACTATAAAACTACACTGCTGCAAATGCGTTTAAGAACATTGAGCAAGAATTCACCGGTATGAATGTCAATGTGAAGAAATTACATAAGAACCATATTATACATAAACTTAATTTTATTTCGGCAAGTAGTCTACGAGTGATGGAAGAAAATTATGATGAATTGTATTGCTAAAAGTAGAAAGAGCTGATGCCATTAGTAAAGTAGATTCCAGTTTACTCATAATTTTGACGTAACTTTAGTGGGGTCTACTAGCATTCTAGTCCTCCCCGTCCCGCCCAATTTTAACATACCAGAGACGCCCATGAACATGTGCGGTATCTAAAAATACATTTCAGAATCCTAAGGTACTCAAGCAACAATTTTTATAGAGGCAGTTTGAGTACGGGCATATAATTTGAACTACTCATCAACTACCACTACCTAGGTATAAAAATTGTTATGGAAGTACCGCACGATTCTGAAACATGGATATTTGGATGGGGAACATACTAGTTCCTAAATAAAGTCTTGACCCGACTACGGTAGGTTCCATACTTTTGAAGCTATGGACCCTTAAAGTTCATTTTTCTATGTTTTCGGCAGTCTATAACTCCGAAAGGAAGGATTTGTGCACCCTGATTGGTCTATACTTTTCGTCTCATCTAGGTGTTAAGAATCACTTTCAAACGTTGTCGGTGTTGTTTTGAAATCCCTATATATAAAGGTAACTAAGAAATTTCTGTCATTTTCTGTAGAGATTTGTGTTCAATTGGTCCTCACACCGTGAGTTGAATGCGGATAGAGATAAGGCTAAGGTCAGTTGTTGATGTGGGTATATCCAACATACTATCAGGTTGTGGTAGTTCAGTTACACCATGAACTTACGAAAGGAAAGAGTGAACATGGGACCTCCACATAGCGTCATAACTGAACTGCCGGTCCCATGGTGTTCCAGGGCGGCTCGTACGGCGTGTATGCTGTACGAGTTCAAACTGTGGTCAAACGCCGCTGCAGCGCGGCGGAAGATATGCCAAACCGTTGGTGAAATGTCGTGACTGCGCAGACAATACAACGGGGGTTTAACAAGTTTAGGGGCGATGAAGAAACGCTCGAAAACGCACCACGTGCCAGAAGACCAACACATGTACAAAATGAAGATCTTCAGGTAGCAATTGAGGCGAACAGTGGCCAAACATGTGAGGAATTTGGACTACAATTCAGTGTGAGTGGAGAAACCATTCCGCAACACCTCCATCAACTTGGGATGCACTACAAATTGGGTCGATGAGTCCCACATGATTTGATTTCGGGCGAGAAGGCAACGCGAACAAACGCCTGTGTTCCTTTGCTATCTCGTCTGAGGAAGGAGCTATTTCTGGACAGGATGTTGACATGTGATGAGAAGTGGGTCCTGCCGTCACCATTAGTTAGCATCCAATGAACCGGTTAAGAAACAACCGAAACTAGCACTACAACAGAAGTAGGTACTCCTGTGTGTTTGGTGGACTGCTCGCGGCATCGTGTATTGGGAAGTGTTACCAGCTGGTCAGAGCATCAACCCAACTGTGTACTGTCAGCAATTGAGCCAAGTTCAAGCAAAACTAAAAACTCTGGAGCCAGCACTTCTGAATAACAAAGAAGTCCTCCTGTTATAGGACAACGCTAAGCCCCACTGGCTAAGATGACCCGGAACACCATTCTACGCATTGAATGAGAAACACTATTGCATCCGCGCTACTTTTCAAACATTGCACCGTCAATTTATCACCTGTTCCATTCCTTGAACATTCACATAAGAGGACTCCAGTTCGAATAACTAGTAGAGGTGCAAATGCACTTGATACATTTTTCGCTTCACGACCCACCAATTTCTACCGCAATGGAATCCATGGCTTTACAGAACGTTAGCAGAATGTCTCGATGATGATGAGGACTTTTTTGACCTTCCAGTTACGTCTTAGGTGACATATCGATGTTCGAAGGTGGTGGGTGAAAAAGCGATAGAACTTTCTTGGTTACCTTATATGTAGGATGGACCATTTATTTAGCAACTTTTAAGTTAATGGGTACCGTACAATGAAATTTTGTCCAATACAAATAACGACAGGAATGCACTGTTTGACATATTCTGAAATACCACTAGATTAACAGTGCTGCTAACTCGACATAAAGATGTATTTTTCAAATAGAACTACCTAATCTTAATATATATTTCAAACCTACTTGGTAAACGAAAACTTACAACACTACATTTATTACTCCGTATTAGTGAGAGAGCTACAGATTCACAAATATTCAAACTTTAGGGCTCTGCAACAGTAAAAACGCAACTAAAATAGACGGGTAATACCTATTCAAAGCAGGCGAGGCAGTAAGTATTCGTAATCTGATGCAGTGTCATTTGAAAAAGAAAAATACAACTTTTTATAGGGTTAAACTGTTGCTATTGCATATTATTTAAAACAATGTCTAGTTGTCGATATTTGGACCATACAAAATTTCATATTTAAAAAAAAAAATCAGATAGTTTAAAACCTATAAATGGCTTTCCTATGAAAACTCGCCCATACAAGTCAGAGTAGAACAAAAAGAACTTGAAAAGATCGATAATTTCAAGTATCTGGAAAGTATTTTGACGGGCGACCAAAGAGATCAGGTCAAGAATTGCTATAGCAAAAGAAGCATTCAACAAGAAAAGGTCACTGTTAACTAGCAGGCTCAATATTGGACTTATGAAGAAGTTGATCAAGTGCTGTAGTATGAAATACTGGACTACATGGTTCAGAGACTTTAACATTACGGAAGTTGGAGAAGAAATATTTGGAATGCTTCGAAATGTGATGTTGGAGGAAGACGGAGAAGATAAAATGGACAGAGAGAGAGGGAGATAGAGTAACAAACGAATTGTTTAAAACGAATAGGAGAGAAGATGACTAATTCAGCCTGCATCCTGCGATTAGACACATTTTGCGAAGAAATTGTCTTCTTCATACTACCATAGAAGGAAAGATGGAAGGAAAGCGAGGAATAGGAAGAAGAACTCAAGTGATCGATGATTTGAAAAACAGAAGAAAATATTGGAAGTTAAAAGAGGAAGCTGAAGATCGAGAAATGTGAAAGAAATATTTCCAGGCCCAATCCTAACATTTATAAAAAGAAGAAACTCATAGTCCCAGGACTTGCCAACAGGCAGAATACTTAATAATAAAGGTCTTTGAAGATAAGTGATTCATCCTATACGTAGATTGTTTAAATAATAATTGTGATTCATTTGTTAGGATCACATAGTAGTGTATATAAGATTGTAATGTTAGTACGTTCGTTCGTTACTCCACACAATAACTCTTGAACGAATTTTTGAACTGTTTTTTCTGTAATAGACAGCTAGAGTTATTACCTCAGTCTAGTTAGTTAATGAGGTGAATCCATTAACATCTTCACGAGAGAAATGATAACAAGATAGTGAGGTCAACTTCACACTTGTATAGTCATTGTCACAGAATCAATCCAATTCACTACAAATAATTAGGTTACAATTTGTTCTCTCTTATTTCAGAAGAGACAGACGGGAGGGAAGAACTTCATGCTTGCTTACTCAATATCATAGAACCAACTCAAACCACTACCAATAATAGATCACAATTATCTCCAATTTGTTCGTTGTTTCCCATAATTTGTTTACACTTATTTAAGGTGAGACAGACCAAACTAAGATGAGAGGGAGAAACTTTACACATGCTTACTCAATGCCATAGAATCAATTCAAACCACTACTAATAATAGACTACAATTTGTGTCAATTCGTTCACTCTGTCCCATAATTTGTTCATGCTTATTTAAGGAAAGAGACAGAGACTGAAAACAAGATAGTAGAGTTAATTTCATACTTGCATACTCAGTGCCACAGTATCAGTCCAAACTAGCACCGATAATTACATCATAATTCGTAGAATTCGTTAGGAACGTCCTATTATTCGTTCACGATTATTTAAGGAGAGAGAGACCAAAAGAAGGTAATGGAGCCAAATCTACACTTGTATATTCAATATCAAAGAATCAATCCAAACCAGTACCAATAATTACTTCATAATTTGTTCCAGTTTCCTACAACTTGTGAACGCCCAATTAAGAAGATAAAGGCCAGAACAATGTGGTGGTGCCAATTTAACACTTTCATACTTTCATACTTTCATACTCTATACTCTTGTCCACTTTGTCTCGTAATTTATTCAAGCATATTTAAGAAGAAAGAGACAAAGTTGTGAGGGACCAACCTGACACTTCCATACTCAATGTGGGACAGTCAATCCAAACTAACATCGATAATGAGATAGTAATTTGTTCCAATTTGTTTACTATGACTTACAATTAATGGAGACAGTGTACCACATAAGCCGTGGGGCTAACTTCACGCTTGCAAACTCAACGTTGCAGAATCAATCAAAAATACAAACTAAATACAACTTTCTTACAAGACTGTCTATAATCTTTATTATATATTAATTAGAAATGTTACAGTTTCGAAAGTATATCACTTCCTTCTTCAGACTACTATTGCAACTGAAATCATACGGAGCGCCGAATAGCGCATGATCGCAATTTGTTTACTGTACAGGTAGAAATGGAGTGCTTCACAACAGAGCAGCGTGTTGTCAGAGCGTGTGCACAACAGCGTGAAAGTTGTGCAGAGACTATTCGCAAACTCCATGGAATGTTTGGTCAACGTAATGCACCGAATAAGTCAACTGGGATGAGATTGGTTACGAAATTTGAGAAAGTCGGTTCAGTGTGGACATAAATCCTCTGCACGTTCTCGTATTAGTTGTTCTGAGGAAAACATCGCCATCGTAAGTGATAATGTTGCTGTTAGCTCGTAAAGAACTCCGTTCCTACCTGTACAGAAAGCAGATGACGATCATACGCTACTCGGCGCAGCATGACTAGACTACTAATCAGAAACACAACAGATGAAAATCGTGTAACGTTCAGTGCTGCCAACTTACTAGAATAGAAATAGCAGGTATTTCAAATTGTTGGGTTCTTTATGGGTCACCCTTTACCTTTAGATCAGGATTGTTCTTAATTAAGAGTAATACTGTAAATACGTCAATCATTTTACAAGTAGAGTTTCGTCGCTATTGTGGTTATGTGTATCACTGTTAGGATCATGTGTGCCACTGCCAGGAGTGTGTGTCACTGGCAGAACTATTTGTGTCACAATCAGAAGGAACGTATCAACAATAAATACAATCTGCTTGTTGATAATGTATTTTTTTTTATATATTCAGTACATAAATAAATAAACAATTTGGTCTAGCAGTATAAAAGGTGTGGCAACGAACGGCGTAGTTTCTAACGGCATAAAATGTATTTTTCACAATTTTCTTAAAAACTACGCATCAGAACTTACACTCAAGCATGTCATTCTGTTCAGCTCATATGATCTATCAATTGATATATAGGTATCAATTGATAATATTTGATAGAGCAGTGAAAGTAACGGAGACATTTAATATTCAAGTAGGGTGCTCCGATATTTTTTTAACAGAAAGCGCTACAAACAAACAGAACACCGAATGGGAGAACCCGAGAAATTACTATCGAGTAGCGAGTTAACTACATTTCCTGGGTTTTCTTATCACAGAATTCAAACACAGATTCCATTCTCAAGGGTATTACGGTAACAGAACTTCGGAATTCTAATACTGACACATTTTGGCGACACTAAGGTCTGATCGAAATAGACTTCCTGAAATCGTAAAGTTCTACGCTGAAGGGTTACCAGATTGTAAAGACGTTGTTCAGCCTGAATATGAAGCATGGAGGCTCCTTTTCAGAAACAGGAGTGATTGTCCTACAACCGCTATAGACAGTTTGATAGACTGTGTCAGTACCTGGTTTCCTAACGTGAACATACTACCTAGATTCTTTTTTTGCATATTTCCTGTGTCCACTGCTACAGTAGAGAGAAGTTGTCCAACTCGACGTAGGTTGAAAACATGACTGCGTTCCACCATAACTGACACTAGGCTGAACAGAGTAGCATTGTTACATATTTATGGAGAAGAAGCGAGTCGTTTGAGTGTAGACGAAGTAATAGACAAGTTGGCAGAAAAATCATGAAGGTTGGAATTCGTTCTTTGAGAGTCCACAACAATTTCGAAGAACGTTATTTCTGTAGATAATAAAACTATTGTTGTTCCAACGGTATCCTGCAGATTTCAATGCTAAGTGATGTTTCGTGAGAAGAGTCAAGTAAGGGACAGCACCACAGTTGTAAGTGTTTTTATTATTATTATTATTATTATTAGAAGTGTTGTAACTTGATCACGTTATTAGGTTGTTTTAGTTTTAGCTCCGTTGTACTTTAAAATATTTATGTCAGTTAAGTACTGTGCTGCTACTGTCAGCACTCATTTCGATACTTCTCCTGAATGAGAAGTGTTGTTAATAATATATTTTATACGAAAAAAGGAAATCCAATTTTTAACACATTACTGGACAAGACTAAAATGTTAAGAAGTTTTGAAAAAAATTAAAAAGTTTTTTCTGTACATTTTACTCACTGTGATTCCCTAAGTTTAGAGATTCCATTTGTTTCCAAACTTCTATATTATCATTATATTTTTTTAGGATCTCAGTGATTTCACAAGGATTCTGTACGATACAGATAATCATCATATTCGAAGTGTCCATGATTCAAAAAAATCCTGATCTAAAGCAGCAAACTTATTATATCTATACTGAATATTATTCCGATACAAAGCGGCCGTGGGCTTAGTTGATAAAGCGTTGGCTTTGCATTCGGAAAGTTCGGATGAGTTCGATTTCCGACAGCAAACATTGAGCATTTCAAAGGCAATTCTTCATTCACACCATATGTGCCTAAAGGTATTAAATATTCGAATTTAATTCAAATGTACTGGTAGTTATTGAGTGCACCCCCTTCAGAAAATCCTGGATCCGGTCTTGTATAGGGTGTCCAGGGAGGAAGTGGCAATACTTTTGGAAGTGGTAGTATCAGTGATTTTAAGCAAAAAAAAATCTTTTAACCTTAAGTTGCTTATTGATGGAAATTTGCGAATCAGTGTTACCATCCAATTCCCTTAAATAATCTTAAAATTATTTCAAATTTTTCAAAATTCCCTCAATACATTTCTTTGCAAAGACACCACTGCCATGTGCTGCATACCGTTGGAAGGGCCAGTGCATCACCTTTCAAATGCGCTTTATCTCTCTTCTGTAGAATAATTACAGGGCCAGCAATTAGCAATATAAGGCCAAGATGGTTCGCAATCTCTGACTCTCAAATCGTTGAAAATTGTACACGTGGTTATATTAATTTATTTGCTTAGAATCACCCATACACAGTACTACCCTTTTCCAAAGTAGTGCCACTTCCTTCCAGGATATCCAGTTTATATATATATCGTTTTATTTAAGCGGTATCGCATCGCAGTTTGTGACACAACATCTTAGAAATGCGATGCAAACGAAAAATTGTATCGCAAACTGCGATGTAACTGTGATCATAATTTATTACCGAAGTGGGCTATTTTTGCAATGGAAAACAGTATATCATTGCCTTTTCTTTCGAGCTTACATATAATTAAAGTTCAATGATTACTCCCCGCTGAAAGCCAACATTTTCCTACAAGCCGGATTATTGGAAATCGGTCGGTGAATTGACCAGAGAGACTGTATTCTCTTCTATACTTTACTGTATGTGTAAAGATAGTGGCTCAATGGATTCTCGAAATTCAAAACTCGAGCTTACTTCCCGGACTCTAGATTACTAGCTAAAACACGAGACCTTAGCATTAGTCTACTCTTTTCTTTTCTCCTGCTCTTTCATATTTGTTTCATTGCATTTGCCGCGAAATATATATTCGTTTTGCTATTATCTGTTCTTTTACATTGGAATGACGAAAGAAAATTAATACTCGGTTAAAAACGTCTAAAGGAAAAAAAAGAAAGAAAAATTTGTCAAGATAAGTAGATCCAAATCAAGGTAAGTAGACCGACTTAAAGAGGAAAAAAAGTACCATATAATTATGCGTACAATCCAAACTTAAAATTTCCGTGTAATTAAGCTTACAGTACAAATTTTATGTTTATTTTTCTCACAGCTTTGTGGGTTGATTGCCCTGTGCTGTAAGCGCTCCATATAATAAACATAAGCTTCAGCAATTATTATAGTAGAAAGCAATGGATATATGAAGCGAAGCACTGTATCTTTTGTTTCTGAATTTTTTCTTAACTAATATCGACCGTTTTCGATCATTTTTACAAACCAATTTTCCATATATAGAAAGTACCCCCACCCCCCCATAAAGGGGAATTTTAAAAACTGCTAGGACACATTCTGTTTATTTTCAATAAAGAGTTAATACTCTGAATTTCCGCTCCTTAAGTTTAACGGCTGGCGAGATACTCAATTTTTTTGCCCGCAAAAATTCGGATCCTCACTACTTCCTTAGGATATGTATTATAATGAAAGCAATATAACATCCCAGTTTGGATTAAAGCCTAACTATATACCGAAAGTAATTTCGTTTGACTTTGCAATTTGGCCGTGATGATCAGATATACATAGTTACATTCAATTTTTATATAATAATTTATATATTACAGTTGTTCAAAAATGTATTTTTTTCCAGTAGTTAGCTCCTCTAAAAACTCACAGGCCTCGAAAGCCAAGTAGTAGTATATGTCCTATTGCTATTATAACAATTACAAATATTAATATCCAAAAGTGCCTGACGTTCTTTTTATACTTAGGTATACTCACCTTAGGTAAGTAGACAGAAACAAATGGAAAAGCAAGGGAAATGAAGGTCTTGAAAGTAAAACGCAGACAATTTTACCATTCAGAAGATACTGTCTGGAATGCAGTGAGCAGAGTGAGTCGGTGGGTCGCAGTGGGTCATGGTGGGTGATGGGTCACAGTGGGTCATGGTGGGTGGTGGGTTACAGTGGGTCATGGTAGGTGGTGGGTTGCAGTGGGTCACGGCGGGTGGTGGATCACAGTGGTTCACATGCTGTTGACCCACGACCCACTCAGAAAATTTGACCCACTTGACTCACTGAACCACTCCATTTCTGATTAACAATGTTAAACAATGCATGCTTTGAGTACTTGAATAACAGAATGGTTCGAATACTTACTTAGATATAATAATTTGAACAATTTATTTTAATATCATGCAATGTAACTGTTCACAATATTCATTAGAATATTTGTTCAAACATATACATATTAACATAACAAAAAATAGTTTAAAAACCATAACATATAATTATTCGTATATCCTACTAATATTCCGATAGTTGTTCAAGAATAATTAAATGAGTACTTGTTCAAATAATTATTCGAACTGTGATATTCAAATAAAGGAATACTTGTTGCATTTATTATTACAATAAATGAATAATTGTTCACATAGCGAAAGAAAAATATAGAAATAATTAAAGAATAGTTTTAACAGCTGAAAAAAAAACACATATAGGATCAAATAACGAATTTTATTATAAAATTAATGGATTCCCAGTGGGAGGTTATGTGATTCGGATTCCACATTAAGCTCTTAGGTTCATGCCGCATAACAAATCTTCCTGCTAGGATGCACAACATTTGAAGAAAGTAAATTACCACATTAAGCAGGTTTGCGTGTCCAGACTCCTAACTATGAAAACATTTACAATCACTCCAACCTCAATCTTTTCACGGATTCAATCTCTTTTATGAAAGTTGTTAAGATGTAAAATGGAATGTGATTTATTCGAAAAATACTTTTATACATTCCAAAAACTGTGACTTCTAAATATTCACTGCAAAATCATAGTCACATCCAAGGGTGCCCATCAGAGTAATGTCAAAGTTCACATCGCCCCCCCCCCCTTCCTAAGAGGAAATTGTACTTGGGAATATCGAAAACTCAATACAATTTTTACATTATTTACAGCAAAATTTGAAACTATATTTGAAACGTCGCTTGTACTTGCGCCCCCTTGGAAACCACAACATGGGCGCCCTTCGTCACATCGGACTAAGCAAAAGCTAATCTGCAGTAGAAAACTACTTTACACAAACGCTGAACGAAAATCTGAGATTGTGTACTAAATGGCGGGGCGGTTTGGATCAATAGTCTATCAATCACATGTTTATGTGTTCAAACACTGTAGGAAGACAAGTTTTTCTTTAAAATGTGTTCCTATTTTCATCCGAAGAACTGAACATTTCTTTGAATAACACTTTAGGTATATCCTTTCCTTGCAAATCCGATTAGAAAAGAACATTATACGAATCGAAAATCTAATATCCATAATTGAAAACAAAGAATTAAATATGTTTATTATTCCATTATTATCCTCTGATTTGTAACAAAATTTATTTTCCGTTATAAGCAATGGTGATTTCAGAATATTTTCCTGGGGGTTGTGAATATGTAAGTGGAGGGAGCACGTAAAGACTTGATGTTGGAATTTACTTTCTTGAAATGTAGTATAACCAACCAAAACGTAAATCTCCGTATCCTGTTGGTTATACAACCCGCCAAAGAACTATTGTACAGCCGCTTAGTATAACCCTCGGGAGTTGGCTTCGTTAATAAATAATAAATAAATAAACTAGAACGAAAATTATGTAAAATTACTATGTTGCCATTTCAGAGCTATAATTAGTATGAAAACACACGAAATTCAAGCTGCATGATTTGAAATTAATAGGAAAACATCTTAATAAAATACTCTAAAGGAAAACATGTATTTTTTCCGTGATAATTAAGAAAGCTAAGTGTGTTACGAGGTAATTCAATGTCCTAGTTCTTAATCAAACTCAGATGCTCGAGACATAACATAATCACATTCTATTATAGATCGCATCCACTTCCCTAGAGGTTTCTCAGGACTCGTTAAAAGACTTAATAAAAGATTACTTTCTATATATATATATAAAAAAATAGATCCGGTTAAGTACGTAATTTTGTTTTGCCAATAGGGAAGCGTGCAAAGAGATAGAAGATGTATTTGTAATTTCCATGTAGGACATTCACATTTCTTTTACTATTCATGTTGCATCGAAAACACCTTTAAACACAATAGTACGTAAAATCATATGACCATCTATATGAATCTCTTTTAGGATTTTGGATGTTGGATTTTTAGGATTTTTAAATACCTGGACTTTCGGCACGTATGGCCATTTAGCCCGCCACGTATGAGCGATTACGCCCCTTGGCGAGTACACTATCCGGGGAAAGAAAAGGAAGAATGGATTAAGGAAGGAAGGAAGCGGCATGGGACCTATAAGCTAGGTACCATCTCAGCATTTGCCTGGTGTGAATAAGGAAAACCCAGGAAAACCTCATTAAGGATGGCTGGCTTGATAAAGCTTTTTACACTTTTTCGACCGAGTGCCCCCACCGGGAATCGAATCCGCGACCTCTTGCACCGAAGGCGAGTGCGTTAGCGACTACGCTACGCGGGACCACTTGAATCTCTTTTCATCCCTAATATGTATGGTTATCTGAATCAATATGGTGCGTATTTCTTTTGAGGATTTCCGTCTATTTCCACTATATGAAGTTAAAATTAATAAAGAATAAATTGTGTATTTACTCTCTTTTCCTCCAATTAAGAGAAAAACATGTTTCACGATCACTGTTTCGGTTCAATTTTTTTTCTTGAAGATTTTCACTTATCCCCAGTATTTGGATTTATAATTGGCCAAGAATAAGGAAGTAAATATATTACGCCCTATTGAAATTTAGGAAATATATCTCACGATAGCTTTCGCAAAGAATATTCGATTCTGATAGATATGGTACATATGGTATGTTCTAAGAAGCTTTCTCACACTCTCTACCCTACTTATTAGGATAGAAAGTCACTCAATAACGACGGAGTGAAATAAAACATTCATTCTGTTTGAATGTAAAATTCGTAAGAAAAGATTCTCCGATTTTCAGGAAAGATAGTGAAATTGGTAAAGAATGAAGAGATGAAAATCTGCAATTTAAAAAAAAAGCATCCGTTTGCTTTTATAATTTACATAATCACATGGGTTTCTTTTTGGATAAAACATAGCTTTATGTAAATATAGGTTGAATGGTTGTATTTTCCTGATGCTTTGTGTGGATATGGAAACAAATGTTATTTAACAAGTTGTACTAGACAAGTCAAAATGTTGTAAGAGAGACGAATCATTTCTTCTTTAAAAATTATTATTTCCAACGGCACTGGTAAGCTACAACTTGTTAATATGGCATTACTTGCCTGTCTCACACTAGAATTCATTTCCTTTTTTTTTATTATTTAATAAAAATGTCTAAACCTGTTCTTTTGTTTTCTTTCAAGGTTCTTTCCAAGACTATAATTTCATATATACAAGACAATGACTTTGTTGTGTGCTCGAAGCCCAAGTCCTAAAACAACACTTAGGCAATGCAAAAAAGTATATTCCAAGAAAGGTAAGTGCTACAACTAAATATTCTGTTTCTTCATATTCCTTTGCACGTGATTAGCGTTCTACTCTTTAGTCAAGATAATCTGTATTCGATTCTCGATCGTCTTTCAAATAGTTTGGATTCAAGGTTTCCGCCAGGATGTCATAATCAGGGGGGTTCAAAAATTTAAAGGGGGTGTGAGTGCTTGACTTTTAGAAAACTTATTATTTTTACCTTTTTCGTATTATCCTAAAATTCTGCAATAACACAAAAATGACACCTTTCCACTGCAATCCTAACTTCAACAAAGTAGAAAATGTTGAATTGACCTTTATTTCGTTTTTGTATCAATATATTTCAGCCAAAAAAAATTTGTACGCCTTATATCTGGAGAACTACATATAGTGTAACCAAATCCAAACTATCACTTAACTAAGTATGATGTACTTACTCCGTAAAAAAATACAAAATCTCGATTTAGGAGCAGTTCAAAAATTTTGTGGCCCTTAAAAAATCCAATATATTTAATTCAATCAAACATTTTCTTGTACGACCCATGTCTGGAGAACTATATATTGTGTAGCCAAACCCAAACGATCATTTAACTCAATATGATGTGCTTATTCCGCACAAAAAAATCCCGATTTAGAAGCCGTTCCAAGATGTGTCCCCTGATCTAAAAATCCAATATATTTCATTCAATCAAACATTTTCTTGTACGCCCCATATCTGGAGAACTACATATAGTGTAACCAAACCCAAACTATCACTTCACACAGTACAATGTATTTATTCCGTAAAAAATACGAAAACCGAAATAAGGGTCTTTCAAAAATTTTGTGGCTCCTAATCTTAAAAATTCAATATATTTCATTCCATCTAAACTTTTCTTGTAAGTCACATGTCTGGAAAACTACGTATAGTGTAGCCAAATCAAAACTATCACTTAACTCAATATGATGTGCTTATTACGTAAAAAAATACGAAAACTCGATTTAAAAGCCGTTCAAAAATTTTGTGGCACCTGATCCAAAAACTAATTAGTGGCCAAGGTCGCAATCTTTTGATGCGTTTTTTTTATCATTCCTAAAATTCTTGGCCAATATCGCAATCTTTTGATCCATTTTTTGGATCATTTCTAAAATCCTTGTTATTTATTTATTTTTATTTTGTGTGAATACCCATTATAATCAAGGTAAGTTATAGTATTAACGAATTAATTCACTTGACTAATGTTGAGCTAAAATCCGTCATAGTTTTCTTGATTAATGTATGCATGGACAAATAAACATCAGATGTTCTAAATTTATCACTTCTCTTTTCGTTCTTAAATTTCTGTTTGTTCTGTCTAAAATGCAAACTTTTTCGCGACTGAGAATGGCAGTGGTTAGTAGTGTTGTGAGGTTGAAAATTTTCCGCTATATTTTTCCGGAAAAATTTCCGTTCTAAAAAATATCAGTAATTATGTAACAATTCCTCAGCAATCATAAAATTGGTTGAATTCATGTATAGAAATGTTAAAAAGTGAAAGATCGTTTTAAAGAATCTGAAAATTTTCATGGCTCAGACAATTTTCAATACTATGTAGGAACCAGTTAAACAATTTTTCATGAATCGAAATATTTTGTGTCTTATATGGAAAAAATGAAGAACTTTTTATGAGTCGAAAAATTTTCATTTTTAAAACAAAAAATTACACAACTTTTTGTGAATCGGAAAGTTTTATTGCTCTGTAGAAACCAGTGAAAGGAATTTTCGTAGATCGGAAAATTTTAATCACGATGTAGAAACAATTGGAAAAAACTTTTCATAAGCCGGACAATTTTGGATATTATGTATAGTGATGTTATGTGAAAAATTTTCCACTATATTTAACAGCACATTCAGCTACAAAAGTGAATTTCTGTAGAGGAAAGTTAGACAGCAACAAATTATAATTTTCCAATTAGCTTTCGGGAACCAGAAAATTTTCTAACATTTCAAGTTGGGAAGTAAAATTTTACACAGTGTTTCTCTCTCTCTCTCTCTTCATCTGCGAGCTCCTCCGTTGCTAAGCGGTTACCATACGCGCCTTTGGCATGGAAGACCTAGCTTCGATTCCCAGCGGGAGCTCATGTAGTACGGATTCGACGTTAATCAGTATAGCCTTGCTGCTGATAGCGACAAACTCAAAATCAACTCAATTCAACTCCTCTCTCTCTCTCTCTCTCTCTCTGTGTGTGTGTGTGTGTGTGTGTGTATGTGTGTGTGGGTATGTGTGTGTGTGTGTGTGTGCAAAGTGCAGAGAACATACATTGAGCTCGTAGAGTACAAATATTCCATTCTATTATTTAAAATTTTAATTTATTAATATTTTCCGATTCATAAAAACGTACTCCACTTATTCCTACATCGTTGTTTATCCGTAAAATTTATTGGTAATAAATATTGTCTTAAAAATTTTCATGAAGTGAAAATCTAACGATTCTACATTTCAAGAATGTTTCAAAAACTTCAATGCATTCTTCCCTCAGAATCCACCTTTGATCTTACAATATTAGACTTCGTCAGTTTAATATGCATAAGACGCTTTTCTCATAGCTTTACTACTTTTATAGATTTACATACTGCAACATTTATAAGTAAGTAGATATAATATAAAGAGCCTACTGTAATTCGAGTTTAAGTAACTCATGAAAGCAAATACTGACCATTTTCTGGAAATAAACATTTATTTATTCATATATTCGTACAAAAGAGAAAGTGAAATATAACTAATAAGGAAGCTGATTTGTGTAGTTGTTCTTCCAATAAAATAATAAAAGAAACATAAAAAGCAGCACTATTAGCGCTGCGTTCTAAAAGCAAATAATTCATTTTAATTTACAAAATAAAAAACACAAGTCTACATTTCTTATATATATCTATATCTATATCTATATATATATATAGATATAGAAATGTTAGAAACATTTCTTATATATATCTATATATATCTATATCTATATCTATATATATATAGATATAGAAATGTTAGAATGATAGAACAACAATATATATAGTTGTTCTATCGAATTTTAATTATTTCTAATACATTTTTATACATAATAATGGTAGTTTTACAATACAAATATCTGCTCTAAGATGTTGATTACACAAAATTCCAATATTGAAATTATAACTTACGAGTGTTAAACACAATAAAATCATTTTCAGAAGATTATGAAGATTGTTTTCTGTTACAAAAATATTCTTCATAAGGAATTTTTATGTAGTTATTTCACTACATAGGCAGGCCTGCATGTACAAAAGTAGTTAAGTTTTCTTTTTTCTGAAATTGATAAATTCACAAAGGTTTCTTTTCAATTTCTTGTTACATTTTAAATATTGGAATGGGATATTTGTTCTCTACGAACTCGATGTATGTTCCCTGCACTTTACACACACACACAGAGAGAGAGAGAGAGAGAGGGGGGAAGAGAGAAACATTGTATATTTTTACTTCTCAACTTGAAATATTAGAAAATTTTCTGGTTTCCGGAAGCTAATTGGAAAATGATAATTTGTTGCTGTCTAACTTTCCTCTAGAGAATTGAATTTTATAGCTAAATGTGCTGTTAAATATAGTGGAAAATTTTCCACCTAACATCACTATACATAATATCCAAAATTGTCCGGATTGTGAAAAGTGTTTTCACTTGTTTCTACATCGTGATTAAAATTTTCCGATTCATGAAAATTTCTTTCATTTGTTCCTACAGAGCAATAAAACTTTCCGATTCACAAAAAGTTGTTTTACTTTTTGTTTCAAAATGATGAAAATTTTCCTACTCAGAAAGTTCTTCAATTTTTCCATACAAGACACAAAATATTTCGATTCATATAAAATTGTTTTATTTGTTCCTACATAGTACTGAAAACTGTCTGAGCCATGAAAATGTACAGATTCTTTAAACGATCTTTCAATTTTTAACATTTCTATACATGATTTCAATCAATTTTATGAATACTGAGGAACTGTTACTTGATCACTGATATTTGTTAAGAACGGAAAATTTTCCGGAAAAATATATAAGAAAATTTTCCACCTCACATCATGGCTAAACAACGATTAGGAATAAGTGGAATGTTTTTATGAATCGGAAAATTCTCCGTTTCAAAATTTCTGGAAAATTTTCATCACTGTACAGGACAGACAATTCTTCGATTCGTGAAAAATTGTTTCACTTGTTCCTGCATAGTACTGAAAATTGTCTGAGCCATGAAAATGTTCAGATTCTTTAAACGATCTTTCAATTTTTTAACATTTCTGTACATGAATTCAATCAATTTTCGATGTAGGAATAAGTGGAGTATGATTTTATGAATCGGAAAATTTTCATCACTGGTGGTTAGGTTACCTTAGATGAACTCTATCTGATATCTGAAGTGCTAAAACAACTACATGATATACTAGAACATTTATTGCTAACTGCAGATATTGTACACTCATCTCCAAAATGATTGTCGCATATCTATAACTGTCTTCTTGAAGAATATAATTTGATAATGATTTTGCAGGGTACTTTTAACACTGATACTATGTGTACAATCAGAAAAGGTATATTTGTGGTAAATTTCATAGGAAAAGAATTATAAATACGAAAATTAGAATGAGTAAAACAAAATGTTGCTAAATGAACAAGAAAGTTTTATTTTCGTTTTATTGTTCTTATTTACTGCTCTTTTGACATGAAATTTGCCACATACATATCTGCCAATTATACTAACATTATAAGAAATACCGGGCGAATTCGTTATCAAATGATATTCCTACATCAACATATTTATAGACATGCGACAATAATTTTGGGCATGAGTGTACCTTTTATCACAAGATTGTAGGTAAATAAATTCGTTTAAATTTATAGCCAATGTAATTTTGTACTTTGTAGTTCTGTAATTTTTTACCAATGTGACTCATATATTCACGAATGTATTAACAGACTTGATGACTACCGTATGCATATTTTGACAAACTGTCCTCTGAACCGTCATTAGGCTTCTTCACATTTTCACACATTGTAACACCACTTTATAACCTATACATGCCTTATGCGAGTTCGTTTAATAGTCAAGTTAAACGCTCTTTGTGATCCTAACAAAAAAAAAAAAAAAAAAAGTATTGGAAATATATTTACAAGCATACTTGTGAACCGCGGCGCAGTCTTACAAAAATTGAAAATCACTGTTCCAAGTTCATTAATGTTCTTTGAAACGCAAATTCATTTACTTTGATTCATTCATGGCCCAACTGAACCGATACCACTCGTATAGGACTTCTCAACCATTTCTCATATCCATGACCAGACAGGTAGCCAGCCCGAAGATGTAGGGGGGGGGGGAGGAAGAAATTAGAGATGGCCCGATCCAACCATATTATTGTTCATTTACAAGTCTACCGTGAAAATTGTAGGGGGGAAGCAAAAATTAAGGGAGATCCGGACCCCCTAGATCCCCTTGGGTACGGGCCTGTGCACAACTTATAAAATTTTCAAAATCAGGCTCAACACTTTTATTTTCACTTCAAACAAGATCCTTCCAAGGACATCATCATCAAATTATTAACGTGTTCTGGAGTGAGCCGGCAGGGCCCGGCACCGTTTTGAAGTTAAAATTCTATTCATTGCTGAAGATGATATCTGCACTGAAGCGGTACCGATTGGAAGAATCACACGTTTTGTTGCCAGAGCTGACAAATTATGAAATATAATGCACTTATATTCTTCACAGGAAAGCTTCATTACACTGAGAGAAAAAAATGTAGGTGGCATACTTAAAAACGTAGGTTACATTCGTAATTCCTGTAGTTTCTGGACTTAACGTACAACCGTATATAACATCCTGCAGCAAACGTATAGCTGAAAAAGTATGCATTATACGAACTGTCCGCATAAGTGTAATGACGTCATTCGTGTGACGTCATCTGTAGTAACAAGTATATACGGAAGTAATATCTAGCTTTGTGATGTCAGGATCGTATGTAGCATGTGGGTTAATAATGACGACACACACTGACTATCAGGACGGAGCATAATTTCAAGAAGTATGCAATATACGTTCTGTACGTGTGTTTCTTGCGTTCAACCCCGAGACAGCATCTATATTGTACTTGTGCCCCGTACGTACGACTAGATACAGTATACGTATTGTACGTATGTATTATACAGATTTTCCTTATGCCGCACACAGCTTGTCCCGATACAGCATACAGAATATTCGTATGCACCATACAGATTGCACATATGTAGCTTACAGACTGTCTGCATGCAGCATACAGATTATACGTATGTCGCGTACAGGTTGGCCATATGTAATGTATGGATTGGATGTATGTAGCTTATAGATTGTCCATATGAAATATACGGATTTTACCTGTATCGCATACGTATTGCCTTGTTGTAATATATGAATTGGACATATTCAGGATCTAGATTGTACGTATAGTGCACCATTATTGAAGTGCTGCAACATACTGAGAAATGCATGATACATTCTTACTGTAATGTTGTCACACATTGTTTTTCTCTGTATGGAAACAAAAATAGCTTAAAATATGGTTGATCTCCATTGTGCCAATAATAATAAAATTAACAATGCTACACTTTTCAAATCTTAGTTTAGAGCAGTGAAACTGTCCAAAGAAATGTATTAACCTGCAGGGTGTCCTGTAAGTTTGGGCTTCCTGCTAATTCGTTGGAAAGCTACTGCAAAGCCAAGTGTTGAAAAGTGACACAAGCGTTAATTTTAAAATTATGGGCACAAAGAAGGTTAACCATATGTTAAACTATTTTCGTTTTCATACAGAGAAAATCAATGTGTGATATATTACTGTAAGAATTTATCATATGGTTTGCAGTTAGTTGCAGCACTTCAATAATAATGCAAAATGCACAGTCATATACAATCCTATATTCAAACTCAAACCAAAAGAGGCCTGAATAGAATTTTCCAGAAATAACTTCTGTGTACATTTTAATTAACAGGTATGTTTTTTTAATGTCGTAATAATTAAAAGTATGCTGATAGCCGAAAACGTGTTCGCTCACAAGATGATTCCTACTCAGTACTCGCCATTAAAAATGCAACACCAAGAAGGAGACTGGGTAGCTGCACCAAAGTTCCCAGGCAGATACCTAATAGTAAGTGCAGAATATTCTTAAACGTCCGCTATATTCGCTGTGTGACAACGTGGTGACAGCGGAGGCGTTGTGCAGCCATCTACTAAACATATTTATCCTTCCCTGCTTTAGACATTCTGCAAATTTGGACTTTCCTGGATACATCCTTCTTAGTGCAACATTTTAAGCAACGAGCAGTTTAACAGTCTCATACATTGCTTAAAGAAAGAGCAATGATTCTCAGAATTACTCGGAAGATATATATACAATAATTTAAAACTGTTATTTCAATCTTTGCAATTCAGAGCACGAAAAGAAGTATAGCTAAAGGAACACTGATTTTAGCCAGATAGTAACTAGTAAACTCAATCACACTCAGTACCATTAGTTGCTTGGTGTTATCCGTAAGTCAGAGATTATGGTATCTCATTTCGTGTAGATTTTTGCATTTGTTTAATGCTAAAAATGTATTTTATCGCTAATTGAACCCAGTACCATATATATACCGACAGGACGTACCTTAGTCACAAGGTGACATGAGTGACACACTAATCTATTCGATTAACACCTGCGGCCTTGTCAACACTAGATAAAGTTACAAAGTGATCAAGTAAATACGGAACATAGTTCATACAAAGTATAGCGATGTATGAAGTCTGCGTTTCATACGACTTGGATAAAGAATACATCTGAAATAGCAACAAAGAAATATATAATGTTTTCTCTGGATAATTTGGATTAGTCCAGAATTCGAACACGTATACGTTGGTAAGTCCAGCTTTTTTTTTCTTTCTTTCTTCGGATTCCCAATAAAACAACACCTTCGCTAGACATGTTCAGTATACACATTGCCTTACATACAGAACAATACATTAGTTATTAATGCATGTCTGAAATAATAGTGCTTCGTATAGAATTTTACTTCATCGAATCGTAATAGCACAAAGATAAAAAATATTGCGAGGGATAATGTTCTTATTACAGAGAAAAAGAGTTGAAATGACTTAACACTAACAAACATTTTCTTTAAACAGAGATAATATTTTATTCTAATTTATGGGAGAAAGAAATAATTTGTAGTACAGTATCTTTATTAGGGTTATATATTCGTACAAAAGAATGTAAATACAATTGGGTCTGTCTTCAGAAAGGACGTACTTTTAGCCACAACCTACACTGCTTCTTTTCACTGTCTTCCAAGCAGAATCCTGGTTTTGTTTTGATGCACGAAATACCTGAAACAAAAATCAGAAAATATTTAAAATATTAAATTCAGTGTGCTTAACTTGGTTGTACTTAACAATACAAAGTATCTTCACATTTTTGAGATTAAATGGACAAAATCTATTCGGTCAGGTATGGACTTTTGGGTTGCACGTAGAAAAACTATGAAGTGTTTATTGATGCTGAACAACTCAAAATGTATTACTATTCAAAAGTAAGTGGGTACCCCAATGGTGTTTGGGGTACCATGGGGTACCTAATATCTGTATTTTTTTTTAGATATGTGGAAATGTATGTCTCTAAAATGTAAGGAACTGACATTTGTTTACCTAAAACCTCAACTCGGTAAGCCTTAGGGATATTGAGATATGGGAAAATAAAGAGCGACACCATAGAAGTGTGGGGTTTGTGTACTAGGTGGTGCAGTTTCGGAAACGTAATTACGAGGGCTTACAACAACCTCAAAAGTAGTTTCAATTAAATACATTACACACACGCCCTCATGGGGGTTTTCGGGTACCATGATATTCGCAGAACTTGTGAGGTGCTAGGTAGCCAGAGCCGAAACTGCTGTTTACCTAAGGACACCAACACAAATAAAAAAATAATGAAGGAGAGTGACTGGGAATATTTTAATTAACTGAAATATTTGCATAGAATGCAAATACAAAAATTATGAAAAGATTTATTCCCCTCTTGGAGATAAGATTCTCTCCTGTAAGGGCCACCACTCCCTTATGAAGTCGGTAGAGCAATAATCTTTATGGTTTGTGGAACAGCAGATCTCAGGGCAATCTGCATAACAGCCATGCTCAAAGATGCTACAATAGTGAGTTAGTTACAAATTTCAAATAATGTTAAAAAAAAATTTACTTTTAATTTTTACAGGTAGCAGCCTGTATGTGATCTCACTATTTCATGACTGTTATTTGGTTCCTTGGGCAGAATTCTCTCTGAGCCCCATACAGAGAGGTGATCAAACATACACAATCAAGGGGAAAATGCCTCCTTGAATCACACTCCTGAAACAAACATATCATTAGCACAGGTACTCACCATACAGCAAATTGAATAGACAGTTGTTCTGGTAAGAGCTGGCAGTTTTATTTTCCACAATGGAATCAGGAACATGAAATAGGAGGAATGTGTTGATATTCACACTTTGATACACTAATACTTATCACCTTTTTGTAGTGCACTACACACACACACACTTTTTAGATATATAGATATGCTTGATAATGTTAACACGCTATTTCATCATTATAAAAATAACAAAAAGGAGAAGGTAGGATGAACCTGAAGTTAAAAAGGTCTGTCTGACCTTTCAAAAAGAAAGAAAAAATATATATATATATATATATAGATATTTACAACATTCTTTTATCTCCTCATAATTTTGAGTTTCTTGTCTCTAACAGTTTTTAGAGGAGAGAGGTATTCCACTGAAACATATTTCAATATCTGTGATATAAATACACAGATTGAAGATAAAAATAATCACAATTTAATATACTGGTTCACTGTTCCGATATTCACTTGCTGTTCACAAGTTCGAAATTGGATGACACAGTGTCCTCCTAGATTCCCATTCCACTGAAATGTAAAATGTTCTGTAGGAGATACGGTAAGCTGGATTTCACACGTTCAATGAAGGAACTTTAGTAGCTCCTATAACCAAGCAAAATAATTGCTGGAAGCCTTGTGCTAAAAGTCCAAGGACAGGCATGGCTTAAAGGCGTTACCGGCCTAGGTTTTATATCTCTAACTGAGATATCGTAAAGTATGTATTTCTTCCATGTTTGAAAAACTGGGTTTTCCCATATTAAAATTGGGAGGTGCGACGAGATTCAAATTATGTTGTCTCTATTGAGCGTCCATAGCACTCAGAGAATGAACAATTAGAAACTGATGATCTCAAATTTAATCTTCCATTGTCACTATATGTAATAAGCACCACTGATGACAAACTAGAGATATGTGCAGGTCTTACACATTTTAGTAATATGATTATAGCTTCATAAAAAAACTCAGTTCTACGCACTCGCGTATTCAGTTGTTCACAGGACAAATCCAGGGGAGCCGGAAAACAAATTGCTCACACCTCGTCCCGGGTATCGAACACTCTGTAAGAGAAGTCAGGTGACTTCCTTCGAACCGAAAAACTATATGTTGTTGCTTCACGAATCTGACTTGAACTACCTCGTTCTCTCAGGAAAACGAGTATATGTTTCTGGTAAGAACAAGGAAACGAAGAAACTCGCTTCCTCAAGCAACCTTTGACAAAAGGTTCTCTGCCCTGAGGCGATTTGCGTGTGGTCCGACCTGCACAATGCACTTGTTCAGTCACTATCCGTAGCCAAATTCACCCTTTCTTGGCTGACACGTGCTGCCCCTGCTCTGAGCAACGGCCAACACTGAACTTTTTGCTCGCAGCAGAAACCATGAAAGTTTTTCGCACACTTTTGGTTTTCTTCACTTGTTACATACAAATAAACTTTAGAAACATATGATATTATACATCAAAATAAAGGTAAACATACAAAGAATACATATATATACAATTTATGAACTGTCATCTCTCTCAGAAGCAGCAGTACACCCAATTTCTGTGGCTGTCGTTCAAAACTGTCTGCTACTAATGCAGCCATGTTTGCTTGGAGAGAGATTGAAGGAAACATCTTTGTTAATTATTTATTTTCCACAAATACAAGATCCAAGTGTCTTGTTCGATAAGGGAAACACGCTGTTAAAATAAATCAGAATTTTGTGCGGTATTTCCAAGAACGTGTTTAGCTTAGTACGTAAATATTAATATTAAACACAGAAAATAAGTCAAATCAGAGTATACATTTTCAAATTGGTGTTGCATTTCGGGAACTAACTAAAAGGCTCGCTGGCCAGGTTACTGGTCTCTGGTGAGAAGGGGGGGAGGAAATGACGCTTGAATTCGGTGCATTGGAAATCACACCTATAGAAAGCTAAAATTTCGCATGTAGAAGCGAAAAAGTTTATGGCTTTTGAAACAATACAAACGCTCTGTTTCAACACACTGTATCAAACTCAGTGTAGATTTACCAAGGAAGTTCGTAGGCTACTTCCTGTGTATAGATACTTATTTAGTTCCTTATTCTGGTAATTCTTTCCATGTTGAGTTGAGAGAGACCTCACATCTAGTAGTCTAGGCGACAGCAAGTCGGGAAAGAAAAAAAAACTTCTCTCAGCGCTAGCTCTCTTCCAAGCGTTCTGAAAACTCATGTATGATTCCAATAGAATCTTCTCATTTCCCTTTTTAATTAATCCTTCATCTATGCTTGTAATATCATTCCTTCCATCATCCCCTGTAAGCTATACATTATGCAACGACGCAGTAATTTTATGCAACCCATTTATACACTATATAATACCTATAAATGAAATAAACACAAATGAAATAAATACAACATAATACAATATTGTATTAATATTTACGTACTATGCTGGGTGTTTTACACTTCAGTACTAATAATATCAAATTATATGCATAGAATATGCTAATGTTAAACAATTAATTATACCACAAATTCATTATATTTACATATCAATATGCAAATGTGCCCCTCATCTGCATTTCGATATGCAGATGATGGAGAAGGACATCGGCCTTCTACAGTAATTTCCCCCCTATGATTCTAGGTGCTGTACTTTCTAGTACAGGACGTAGATCATACGGAGGGCACATTTTCGTTCCTGAAATATTATTTCACAAGACATCCAAGGTTAAAAAAAAATCAAAGCTAAACACACAGTAAACATAATAAATGAAAATCAAACACAAAAACTAAATATAGAGAATTCAGTGTTCCCTGAGTTACATAAACATAAATGACATAAGTTCCCAATACATACACTTACACTAATACACTAGATCACTGAAATATACACTGACACTAACACTATATACACATTTTGTCACATCCGGTTAGGTGATGCTTATATGTGTGATCTGTGTCTTCTCTATTTACCAGTACCACTGTGATCCTTCTCTTCTCTAGAAACATATGGTTTCAACAGAAAAGCATTTCTTGTCATCTTGACTTCTTTTGTCGCTGGATCCCCTAGTGTGTACATGTTACGACCAGTGGCGGCGACAATCTGCCATGGTCCCGAGTACAAGAGCAAGAGCTTCTTCGACACACCTGCTAGAGCATCCGACTTGGGGAAAACTCTAGTTAGCACAAGATCACCCACTTTGTACTCTACAGTGCGGTGTGACTTGTCGAAGTTACGTTTTCGTGCAGCAGCATTCCTTTTATGGTTCTTTCTTGCAATTTCTACATAGTACTGCACGTCATGGCGCTGATCCACTTCTGGGATTTCAAACAGCCTGGCTATGTCTCTAGACATGGACTGCCCAAAGTGACACTCAAAGGCTGACACGCCAGTGGTCAGGTGTTTGGCCGAATTTAAGCACTTCTCTATTTTCTCCAAGTATTTGGGCCACAATCTCTGGTTATCATGGCACAATTTACGTAGTAAACGTACTGTAGCCTTGACAGCTACCTCTGCCATTTCACCTTGCGGATAATATGGCGTTGACATGATGTGCCTGATACCAAGATCTGCTAACTCTGTTTTCCAGCGGTTAGACTGGAAAGGTGACCCTCTGTCTGTCAAGACTAGTTCCACACTAGGGTTAACTTTCAGATACTCCTTCAGTTTCCTTATGGCAGTGGTAGTGTTTGCCTTTCTACATGCGTACAAGCCAATTAGCTTGGAAAATGCATCATAAAATACCAATATGTAATGGACTCCCCCAATTCCCTTGGTTAGAGGCCCTAACCAGTCAGCGCAGACCAAATAGCCTGGCTTCTCAACTACGACGGGATTCAGTGGTCCCGGACGATAACATTGGGGAGGGTTGCTTTTCTGGCATAATTCGCAGGAAGCGCAAAAACGCCTCACACTTGCCCTCATCTTTGGCCATACGAAAAATTCTGATAGAAGCGGAAGTAGTTTGCTAGCCGACATGTGCCCTCGATCTGAATGGTAATAATCGAGCAGTGGAACTACTAACACTTCTGGGATGCAAATTCGGACTCCTTCCCGGTCACGCTTGCATAAGCGCCCGTTCAAAACTTCAAAACGGTGACAAGCACCATTCACCTTAGGTGAGTCTGTCTTCTCTTCGACATCTTTCTTGATCTTGCCGTAGACGGGATCTGAAGACTGCATCTCCGGTAGTATGGCTATCATCTTCCTCAACTCACATGGGATTTCCGTCAGGATGGACATCAGCGACTCCTGGAGGATAGGCTTCCGTGCAACACTGAGGTCTTCTTCTGTGTGAGGAGGGTACCTAGAGTGATAATCACTCAGATTCTCATTGGACTTGACAAACTGGAATTCGAAATTGAAATTTGAGAGCAACATCGCCCGCCGGGTGATGCGCTGGTTTGTAAGTCTACAATAGAGAATAAACTTAAGTGCAAGGTGGTCACTGCGTACTATGAATTTAGTACCAACTAAGTACTGTTTAAACTTAACAACGCCATCTATGAGTCCATAAAATTCCTTCTCTGTTATTGAATAATTTCGTTGCGCGGCATTGAACACACGTGATGTAAAAGCAATGACACGGATGTCATCATTGTCATCACGCTGGTACAACAGGGAAGAACACGCAATATCACACGCATCACATTCAAGAATCAATTGCTTGTCAGGCAGGACGGTTTTCAATACTACTTCCTCCTGGAAGATCTGCTTGATCCTGTCCATCGCTGCCTGATGTACTGGTTCCCATTTGAACCTAACATTCTTCTTTAGCAGTTGGAACAACGGATGGAGAACTTCCGAGTACTTCCTACTAAAGCAACGATAGTACTGGCAGTAGCCAATGAAGGAACGCAGTTCCTTTACGTTCCGTGGTGTCCTAAAATCTAACACCGCCTTCACTTTCGCCGGATCTTTGCCGATACCGGATTGCGAAAGATGGAAACCAAGTATGTTCAATGATTTTCTCGCAAAATTACACTTTTTCAGCCTGAGAGTTAGGCCGCCCGCAGTGAGTAAACCCAACACTCTGTCGAGGTGTACTAAGTGATCATCGAAGCTCCTGTCGGCTAGAATTAAATCATCAACATAAGCGCCGCAGTACTCTCTAGCTTCTGATCCAATCAGCATATCTAATGCTCTTACGCAAGAAGCAAGGCTTTGTTTTGTCCCAAACGGAAGTTTTTGAAAAACATACGAAATGCCTTCATGTAGGAACCCAAGATATTTCTGGTCACTTTCTTTCACTTTAATCTGTAAAAACATCTCGGTTGCATCTACGCAACTGAACCAAGAGTTGTCGCAGATGTCTTGGAGAACAGATAGGGGTGGCATAGGTCTGTCGGAGAGATCCCCTGAAATTTTGGCCAGAGCTCTTCCATCTATACAAACTCGAATGCGTCCGTCACTCTTCGGCGTCACTACCAGAGGGTTTATATAAGCTGTAGGCATCTTCTTAATCACACCCCAGGCTTCCCAACGCGAAATTTCATTCGATACCAAATTCCTGAATTTCTTTGGGTAAGGATGCAATTTAGTTTTTATGGGACGTTCGTCCGTTACTCCAACCTCGTGCTCGTAGTTAGCTATGCAACCTGGCTTGATATCAAAAAGCGCCTGGTGCTTTAATAGAACAGCTTTCAAACTCTCTCTTTGTGAGGCTGAGAGATCTGAGTAGTTCGAGACAAAATCTTCTATATCTGAATGGGAGGCACGTGTGTTCACTTTCAACCACTCTTCTGGTGGGAATACATGAACTGCCATTTCTTGGGCACTTGGGAATCTACCATCATCCAAGTTCGGGGCACGAGCAGCCTTTTCTCTGCAGGTCTTATGCTCATTCTGTGCGCTAACCCGTATGGCCTTCCGTCTTTCCTCTGACGGGGAAAAATTACACTCAACAGTATCTAACTCATCTATGAAACTATATGGTTTCTCGCACTCACCATTCAATTCTAAACAACGAACTACTAAATCCTCAGTCTCGCAATCTACTGATCTAAACTTCACTTCTACATCATGAGGATGTTTGAGATGTAGAAGGCCGGTGTCATAGTCTAACACGGCACGAGATTCTGTAAAGAAGTTGGAACCTAAAATCAAAGATCTGTTCAGACCTGAAATAATGATGCCTAATGTATGAAATTCCTTTCCATGTATCTGAATGACTAACAGCGTCTGGCCTATGATCGTCGCTGATTTACTTCCGAAAGCAGACGTAACCCGTATATTCTTAGCACTCAAGAATGCGGGTGTGGGGTGGCTATTTGAGACGGAGTCCCAAATTTCTTTAGAAATGGCGGAGCAAGTAGCCCCTGTATCTAATAAAGAATTAACTTCCTTTCCAAACAAAAGTACATTAATCTCTGGTAGTGAAATGACGTTATTACTGGGTAGTTCTTCATTACTTGAATCAAATAAATTCTTAAAAATGCCATTGGCCTCTTCATATACAGCCCTATCTAAATCGATGTGCTCTCCAGTCCTACTTAACAAGGTTAACTTATTTTTGAACATGCCTTCACTGAAATGCTTCTTTGCCTTCATTTCTAAACAAATTTTACAATTTTCTTCTTCTTTTCCTTCTACATTTTCAAAAATTTCTTTAACTGCGGTTTCACATGAATTTTCGTATAAGTGTATATTTTCTACATTTTCTTCTAAATTTCGCACATACTTGGAATTTACATTTGTCAACTCAGATGTACTCGTATTCTCCATAGTCATCTTACCGTTGTCCCAAGCACATGCGGACAATCCTCATTCTCTGGGAGCAGAAGAAGAGGATTGGTTACTCCTGGTAATGTTTTGGTTCTGGCTGGTAGGAGGAGGCGCCCGGTCATAACGTTCCAACAGCTGGATTTCCTCGTCCTCGTGACGGAAGGAATTTCCCTGTGGTCTATCCGTTTGGCGCATCCCTCCCCTCCTACCGCGGGCTCCACGAACGTTGTTGTTGTGAGAGGAGTGGGAGTTCCCCCCACGTGACCAGCCAGACGACCCACTTCCGCTGCTCTGGTGGCGAGGCGGGGATCGCTGGTGGTTGTTTTGATTCGTGTTTTGATGTCTCTTTCTCTGATAAGGACGCTGGCTTTCTCTCGTTCTATTCTTCTTACGAGCAGCGTGCTTACCACTGTGGCCAGAGGGGTTATTGTCCTCATTCTCCACGCTCACTTGGAGCATGTTGACCCCTTTCCTCTGGTTACTCTGGAAAAACTGGTCGCGATTCGTCATCGACGACTGCAGTTCCTGTACTAGATTTAAAAGTTCTGCTATTGTCTTTGGGCGAGAAGAGACTATCGCCCTAAATAGCCAGTTCGGGAAATGACGCGGAAGTACCTTCAGTAATGTAGCATCAGACATTCTTGGCTCTAATATGCTATTCTTGTGTAACAAATCCAGCAGATACTCTGCGGGGGATTTGTGTACACGATTGTCGAAGTGGGAGGTGAGAATAGTAGCCCGTAGGTTTGCCAGCCGCTCTTCGCTAAGGTAACACTGTTTGAAGTTTTGCACAAAATCTTCGTAAGTGTGGATTTTGTTTCGGTTAACTTGAAACCACTGGTAACAAGTATTCCGAATTGCTCGTGGTATGAAACTGAGTCTCATCTCGTCCGGTACTCCAGTGACCTCAAAGTACCGGTCGAGATCTTGGAGAAAATTATAGGTTTCTGTCTCAGATTCATTTCCAGCATACACAGGTAAGGTAACGTCCCTGTGTATGAGACCAAAAGCTGTTGCGAGATGCTGTCTCGTCTCATGATTACATGAGCGAGACGTCGACGGGACAGGTTCTGTCTCGCGGGAAGTAGCGAGGTTCCCAGGTTGAGAACCAGGCAGATCGCGACTCGAGATGTCGTTCGGAGATGGCGGTCTTTCTTGTGTGCCGGAGACAGAGATGTTAGCGAGTCTCCCCTCTATCACCTCACTCGTCTCCTTCTGAATGGAGCTCTTCCACTCCTCCATTTTCTTCTCGAGTTGTGCACACACGTCATGAACGGTCTCTTGCATCTGTTGGATGCTACCGTTACATTCCGACCTGATCTCATCGAGTGGCGTTTCCTGCTCTAGTTCCCCCCGGATCCTGGCTAGTTGGGAAGCGAAATTCACTTCCACTCGCCTGACCTGATTATTCAGAGTAAGTGTGGTCTGTTCCACACGAGACGAGACCTGTCTAACACTCTCAGAAAGCTCTGAGTAATTCTCTTCTAATCTCTTAGTGGTTTCCGTGACACGAGAATTTAGATCTTCCCGAGCGCCTTCGATCTCCCCCCTCAGCTCTACAGTGGTGATCTCCAGTCGCTCTGACAATTCCCGTTCACTTTGCTCAAGTCTTGACGTCATGGATTCTAACCGCATTTCAAGACGAGCATTGACCGACTCTATCGCCTTTTCTACACCCTGTGAGTTTTCCTCTAATTTCTTTTCTAACTTTCTTTCTAAACTTTGTGCGTTTTCTACTAATTTACTTTCTAAAGTTTTCACATTCTCCTCTTGTCTCCTACTATTTTCTTCTAGTTTCGATTCTAACTTTTTCTCTAGCTTCTTTGCGTTCTCTTCTTGTTTTAACAATATCTCCCTGAGCATAGCTGCAATATTCAAATTATTCGTATTATCTATGGTGCTACTCATATTACTGGCTGGGCTAACACCTTGTTCTGTAGTTACTATGGTTGCCTCCCTTTCCTCCCGCAATGGTACTTCCTGTTCCCTACTGGGGATTGGTGGAACGATATCCACCGCAACAGCGTCTCCCACAACGCTGACCGGACGCTCGCTAGCGCTCTGCGCGTCACCAACGATATTCTCCTCTGAGAGCTCCCCAGCTCTCTGAGCGAACTCTTCAAATACAAACTCTGTGTCCATATTTCCTACTCTTCGAGCCTGTGCTCGCGTTACCACCATTTACAAATACAGACGGAAATACAAAGTTTCTTCCCCCCAAAGTTCTAAAAAAACTGAATTCTCTAAACACAGTAATGGTTAAACAAAAATATTCAAGAAACAAATAAATCTCAACACACAAGACACCTACGTTCTTGGGAATTTTCCGGGAAAAGAAATAAAACATATACCGAAATTTTAACACAAACTGTATGTTGACCAACTAGTATATAAAATATACTTCATGCCCTTTACGCTGCTGGCGCCAAATTATTGTGAGGTGCTAGGTAGCCAGAGCCGAAACTGCTGTTTACCTAAGGACACCAACACAAATAAAAAAAAATAATGAAGGAGAGTGGCTGGGAATATTTTAATTAACTGAAATATTTGCATAGAATGCAAATACAAAAATTATGAAAAGATTTATTCCCCTCTTGGAGATAAGATTCTCTCCTGTAAGGGCCACCACTCCCTTATGAAGTCGGTAGAGCAATAATCTTTATGGTTTGTGGAACAGCAGATCTCAGGGCAATCTGCATAACAGCCATGCTCAAAGATGCTACAATAGTGAGTTAGTTACAAATTTCAAATAATGTTAAAAAAAAATTTACTTTTAATTTTTACAGGTAGCAGCCTGTATGTGATCTCACTATTTCATGACTGTTATTTGGTTCCTTGGGCAGAATTCTCTCTGAGCCCCATACAGAGAGGTGATCAAACATACACAATCAAGGGGAAAATGCCTCCTTGAATCACACTCCTGAAACAAACATATCATTAGCACAGGTACTCACCATACAGCAAATTGAATAGACAGTTGTTCTGGTAAGAGCTGGCAGTTTTATTTTCCACAATGGAATCAGGAACATGAAATAGGAGGAATGTGTTGATATTCACACTTTGATACACTAATACTTATCACCTTTTTGTAGTGCACTACACACACACACTTTTTAGATATATAGATATGCTTGATAATGTTAACACGCTATTTCATCATTATAAAAATAACAAAAAGGAGAAGGTAGGATGAACCTGAAGTTAAAAAGGTCTGTCTGACCTTTCAAAAAGAAAGAAAAAAAATATATATATATAGATATTTACAACATTCTTTTATCTCCTCATAATTTTGAGTTTCTTGTCTCTAACAGTTTTTAGAGGAGAGAGGTATTCCACTGAAACATATTTCAATATCTGTGATATAAATACACAGATTGAAGATAAAAATAATCACAATTTAATATACTGGTTCACTGTTCCGATATTCACTTGCTGTTCACAAGTTCGAAATTGGATGACACAGTGTCCTCCTAGATTCCCATTCCACTGAAATGTAAAATGTTCTGTAGGAGATACGGTAAGCTGGATTTCACACGTTCAATGAAGGAACTTTAGTAGCTCCTATAACCAAGCAAAATAATTGCTGGAAGCCTTGTGCTAAAAGTCCAAGGACAGGCATGGCTTAAAGGCGTTACCGGCCTAGGTTTTATATCTCTAACTGAGATATCGTAAAGTATGTATTTCTTCCATGTTTGAAAAACTGGGTTTTCCCATATTAAAATTGGGAGGTGCGACGAGATTCAAATTATGTTGTCTCTATTGAGCGTCCATAGCACTCAGAGAATGAACAATTAGAAACTGATGATCTCAAATTTAATCTTCCATTGTCACTATATGTAATAAGCACCACTGATGACAAACTACAGATATGTGCAGGTCTTACACATTTTAGTAATATGATTATAGCTTCATAAAAAAAAAAACTCAGTTCTACGCACTCGCGTATTCAGTTGTTCACAGGACAAATCCAGGGGAGCCGGAAAACAAATTGCTCACACCTCGTCCCGGGTATCGAACACTCTGTAAGAGAAGTCAGGTGACTTCCTTCGAACCGAAAAACTATATGTTGTTGCTTCACGAATCTGACTTGAACTACCTCGTTCTCTCAGGAAAACGAGTATATGTTTCTGGTAAGAACAAGGAAACGAAGAAACTCGCTTCCTCAAGCAACCTTTGACAAAAGGTTCTCTGCCCTGAGGCGATTTGCGTGTGGTCCGACCTGCACAATGCACTTGTTCAGTCACTATCCGTAGCCAAATTCACCCTTTCTTGGCTGACACGTGCTGCCCCTGCTCTGAGCAACGGCCAACACTGAACTTTTTGCTCGCAGCAGAAACCATGAAAGTTTTTCGCACACTTTTGGTTTTCTTCACTTGTTACATACAAATAAACTTTAGAAACATATGATATTATACATCAAAATAAAGGTAAACATACAAAGAATACATATATATACAATTTATGAACTGTCATCTCTCTCAGAAGCAGCAGTACACCCAATTTCTGTGGCTGTCGTTCAAAACTGCCTGCTACTAATGCAGCCATGTTTGCTTGGAGAGAGATTGAAGGAAACATCTTTGTTAATTATTTATTTTCCACAAATACAAGATCCAAGTGTCTTGTTCGATAAGGGAAACACGCTGTTAAAATAAATCAGAATTTTGTGCGGTATTTCCAAGAACGTGTTTAGCTTAGTACGTAAATATTAATATTAAACACAGAAAATAAGTCAAATCAGAGTATACATTTTCAAATTGGTGTTGCATTTCGGGAACTAACTAAAAGGCTCGCTGGCCAGGTTACTGGTCTCTGGTGAGAAGGGGGGGAGGAAATGACGCTTGAACTCGGTGCATTGGAAATCACACCTATAGAAAGCTAAAATTTCGCATGTAGAAGCGAAAAAGTTTATGGCTTTTGAAACAATACAAACGCTCTGTTTCAACACACTGTATCAAACTCAGTGTAGATTTACCAAGGAAGTTCGTAGGCTACTTCCTGTGTATAGATACTTATTTAGTTCCTTATTCTGGTAATTCTTTCCATGTTGAGTTGAGAGAGACCTCACATCTAGTAGTCTAGGCGACAGCAAGTCGGGAAAGAAAAAAAACTTCTCTCAGCGCTAGCTCTCTTCCAAGCGTTCTGAAAACTCATGTATGATTCCAATAGAATCTTCTCATTTCCCTTTTTAATTAATCCTTCATCTATGCTTGTAATATCATTCCTTCCATCATCCCCTGTAAGCTATACATTATGCAACGACGCAGTAAATTTATGCAACCCATTTATACACTATATAATACCTATAAATGAAATAAACACAAATGAAATAAATACAACATAATACAATATTGTATTAATATTTACGTACTATGCTGGGTGTTTTACACTTCAGTACTAATAATATCAAATTATATGCATAGAATATGCTAATGTTAAACAATTAATTATACCACAAATTCATTATATTTACATATCAATATGCAAATGTGCCCCTCATCTGCATTTCGATATGCAGATGATGGAGAAGGACATCGGCCTTCTACAAACTCTCATTTCTAAATATTCTAAAATATGTCTTAATAACGTTTTAAAGAACGTTAGAGGAGTGTGTTTACCGAAACCGCAAGTCGGTACGCCTAACAGTTACCGAAATATGGTGAAATAAAAAGCGACACCATAGGTACGTGGAGCTTGCCTATTAGACAGTACAATTTAGAAAATTAATTAAAATATGACTATCAAGATATTGTCAAATAAAGAGAGCATCCATATAGTTATGGGGTTTTCGTGTTAGGTGGTAAAATTTCCGAAACCGGTCATGGAAAGTTAATAAACATCAGTAGCAATTTCATCTTAAAATAATTAGGTATTTCCATGGAGTTTAAGAACATCATGGGGTCTACCAAGATTAAATTTTAAAAGCTTTGTAAAATATATTTTGACATTTGTAAAGAGTATTAGAAATATGTATTTACCTAAAACTTCCAGCTAGTACATCTAGCAGCTAGAGAGACACCATACAATAAAAGCGTATTAGATCTTGAAATTTCAGAAAACAATGATTGATCCTAACAAAAGTTAAATAAGATGGTACTTATATGGGTTAAGTGAGTACTTCAGACTCGTCAGTACAATTTCGATCGAAAGATTAATTCAGCTCTAAATTTTCTTTGGACAATTCCAAGCGTTCATCGGGCTCTGAAATAAAGTGAACATTTTTTGTCAATATCTAATATAGCAAGCGAGATATAAGGAATTATGCATTTTATGACGTCGTAAAAATAGAGACCCACATGGATTTGTACTTTTGAGTATTTGCTGTAAGAAGAAGAAATTTCAGAAAACAACCGTATATAACTTAATAAGCAATTAAATGGGCAGGGGCACGGTGGCTTAGTGGTAGAGTGCTTACCTCTGGTGTATTGGGTTCTTGGTTCGATCCACGGCCAAGTCAGTTTGTAGTGGACATCGTTTTCGTGGGTTTTCTCGGGGCACTCTCTTTCCTCCCACCTTTGCATTCCATCAACTCTGTCAACAACATTCACTTGCTTTAATCATAATCTCCCTGAGACTAAAATGCATAATCGTGGGTCGCTACACTGAAATATTTCCTTTTATTTAATTTTAAACACAAACAAACTATTTGCTGAGCAAAACAATATATTCACATAAAAAACTACATGCGTGTTACAGTTTCGCCAACTAACATTTTGGCTTCATCAGACACTATCTTTTTTTTTTTTTTTTTGTCAATGTCCGCTTCCTGGTTTGACTTCCACCCTAACCGCTTCCCTTTTCCATTAATCTCTGCTTCACTTTCATATTAAATTCCTCTTCCCACACTTCCAGTCTCTTCATAACTATATCCCTAGTAAATATCAACAAACTATCACTAATGTCACTTTTCAACTTCACTGTCTTTTCTTCATTCAAAGCTAAAAAACGTTCTCTAATCCTAATCTCATTCCAAATCAGTTCTTTTTCTATCTTCTTAATGAGTCTTTTGTACCTGCTTGATTCACACCTCACTCCCTTTTTGTCAATCATCCGATCATCCGATAGTGTCTGATGAAGCCAAAATGTTAGTTGGCGAAACTGTAACACGCATGTAGTTTTTTATGTGAATATATTGTTTTGCTCAGCAAATAGTTTGTTTGTGTTTCAGTATATACAAAGCAAAGCTTCTACTTATGGAAAATATTACAGTTGGTGTGACTCCGATGCTGAAAAGGAGAATAGACAAATGGAAGGACAAGAGGAGAGCTGAGATATCGAAGAGGCAGCAGGTGTGGTTCCTGAGGCAGTGTTTAGTGGAACAGGTTACACCGAAAGGCTTAAGGATTGACAAAAAGGGAGTGAGGTGTGAATCAAGTAGGTACAAAAGACTCATTAAGAAGATAGAAAAAGAACTGATTTGGAATGAGATTAGGATTAGAGAACGTTTTTTAGCTTTGAATGAAGAAAAGACAGTGAAGTTGAAAAGTGACATTAGTGATAGTTTGTTGATATTTACTAGGGATATAGTTATGAAGAGACTGGAAGTGTGGGAAGAGGAATTTAATATGAAAGTGAAGCAGAGATTAATGGAAAAGGGAAGGCGGTTAGGGTGGAAGTCAAACCAGGAAGCGGACATTGACAAAAAAAAAAAAAAAAAAAAGATAGTGTCTGATGAAGCCAAAATGTTAGTTGGCGAAACTGTAACACGCATGTAGTTTTTTATGTGAATATATTGTTTTGCTCAGCAAATAGTTTGTTTGTGTTTCAGTATATACAAAGCGAAGCTTCTACTTATGGAAAATATTAATTTTAAAATTAAATAGGGAGTTAAGTATGATCGTATCTCTACAGGTTAAGTGAATACTCCAATAGTTTCTGCAAAAAAGATTAGTTAAATACCCTACCACTAAGCTACTGTGTCCCCGCCCACTGAATTGTCTATTAAGGTATATACAGTAGTTTTCTGAATTTTTTCTTATAGGAAAGACCCAAAAGTACAAATCCGTAAAGATCTCTATTTTTACGTCATAAAATATATAATTCCTTATATCTTGGTTACTATTTTAGATATTGACAGCGAATTTTCATTCTTTTGCACAGCTCGATGAACCCTTGGAATTGCCTGAAGAAAACCTAGGACTGAACTAATCTTTCGATCGAAATTGTACTGAGGTACTCATTTAACCCATAGAAGTACCATCTTATTTAATTTTGTTGCCACCAATAATTGTTTCCGAAATTTCAAGATCTCGTACGCTTTTATTTCACAGTGTTTCTCCAGATATTAGATGTACTAGCTGGAAGTTTTGGGTAAACACATATTTCAAATACTGTTTACAAATGTCAGATTATATTTTCAAAAGCTTTTAAAATTTAATTTTGGTAGACTCCATGATGTTCTAACACTCCATGAAGATATCTAATTACTTTAAGATGAAATTGCTACTGGTGTTTATTAACTTTCCATGACCGATTTCGGAAATTTTAGCATCTAAGACGAAAACCCCTTAACTGTGTTGGTCCTCCCTTTATTTGACAACATCTTGATAGCCGTTAGTCATATTTTAATTCAATTTCCGAATTGTAGCGTCAAGTATGCAAGCCCCACATACCTATAGTTTATTTTCCCATACCTCGGTATCCATAAGGCTTACCGAGTTGCAGTTTTCAGTAAAAAAAAAAAATCAGTTCTTTACATTTTAGAGACATGTATTTCCATATATCTAAAACGCAGAAATTAAGTACCGCATTAGAACCCCATTGGAGTACTCACTTACTTTTGCATAGCAGGGTAAAAACGCCAGTGGTTCTCACTTTAAGGTTGAAAACATACTATTTTGTCTCTTCTCTGAGCATCGTGAATCTCTCGGAGCTGTACCATAGTTGGAAAGACTCACTGATCCTTCCTATAATGACCATGTAGTTAGAATTAAAAAAGGAGTAGCCGTTGGAGGAAAAACTATTTTAAAATCCTTGCACCAGTAGTCGTCCCCTTAAAATCAAAATGTTCCAGTAGTAGTCAGGATTTTCTACCAGTGTTCGTCACTCAAATAACTTGACATAATTTATTCAAAAACGCACTGTTTAGGCTAAAGAATAGAATATAAAGTAGTAAGCTTAATAACTTTGCATCACTTTTAGCACTCAAGAAATAAAATAAAAACGTTTTTACATACTTTTTAAAACAATTTCAGAGAGAAAAATGTTAACTGAATTCAAAAGTTAACTGTATATCACTTCCACGTTAAGAGTACAATATTAAATACTATGTTTAATAACTATACGTCAATTTAAACTCTCAAGAATGAAAATAAACGTTTGTACATACATTTTAAAAACAATCTGAGAAACAAAATAAGTTAACTGAATTCAAAATTTAATTATACATCACCTTAAGCTTGAGAATACACTATAAAATACAGAGATTAATAAAAAATGAAATGTTTAAGTTTAACGTCCCACGATTATGCCGGTTAGGCTAAAGGAGACGGTGATAATGAGAAATGAGTGAAATGGTGGAATGAAGAAAGTGGGAGGAAACGGGAGAACCCCGAGAAAACCCATGAGCACGGTGTTTGTCCACTACAAAGTCCACACGGCGCGAGTTGGGATCGAACCAGGGACCCCAAGCACCAGAGGTGAACACTCTACCACTGAGCCACCGCGCCCCCTGAGATTAATAACAATGCATTACTGAAGAATGAAAACAAAAATATTTTAGCTACCTATATTGTATTTACATGTTACCGGTATTTCTCATTAACTTTTTTTTTTTTTGATACGTCATGATCAAGTGTAGGGATGCGCAAGAGAAAAGATTTGAGATTGTCTCCTCTCAAAAAGGTGCCGCGAAAGTTATGTCTCGTCTCGAAAACTGGATCCGTTTCTATTGGAAGAGCTCTATTTCGTCTCGAATTTCGTAACAAAAATTCTGTCTCGTCTTGTCTCGTGCGCATCCCTAATCAGGTCCATAGCCAAAAACTTCATTTCGGAGGGGGTTCGATAGGGCTTTGGGATATCCGAATTTAGATATAGATAATCGATATTGACAAACTATCGAAACTTGTTCGAAATATCGAAAAATACAGCAATATCGAAATATAAACAAAATCAAAAATCGAAAATATAGAAATATGAAAGAGATCAAAAATATGGATATATCGATCAAAAATGGATATATGATCTTGGAATACGATTTGGTGGAATAATGAGGGTGAAAAATAATCATTGATTAAATATTAAATTGAAAAGAAATAAGAGCCTGACGCTCAAATACTTATCTATCCGGCACCCATCTTGATCCCCATAAAATATCATGAAGTGCTTGATTGATTCTAAACCCAATAATAGTAATAGTAATTTAACAATAAACACAGAATATATAATTTACGCACCTTGAAATGTAGAAATTATTGATTGTAATCCCCAGCTTTCCAATAGACGTTTGATTTCTCCAAATGAAGATTCGGATATATTGTTTCTTCTCAAGCAATAATGGGTTACAATAATCAGTTGCAGTCCAAAGCCAAGTCACTAAGTTAAGCATGAAAATAAAGAATTCATTAGTTAGATGCATACAAAATCCTACGCATATAAATCCGAATCTACTTGTATTAAATTGTAAATTTAAACAAACTAAATTATACTACTTTGGAAAGCGTCTCCAAATATAATGTTTTCATTCTAAAGTGAAGGAATTTTTAAAATCGGATGACCCGTTTGCGCTGTACACTCGCTATGCGTCCAATGTGAAATGAAAATGCAACATTGCCATTTACCTGGACCCACAACGTAAGTGAGTGAAGTTACTGTCTTTTACGCTAACATGTCGATGGCCAGCCCCCGTTTCAAACAGTAACTTCATTCAGGTCAGGTAAATGACAACGTTGCATTTTCATTTAAAATTGGGTGCATAAAGAGTATACAGCACAAACATCTCGTCCGATTTTTTAAAAAGTGTTCACTTTAGATTGAAAATGTCATATTTCGAGATGTTTTTACCTCTTACATTTTGTTGTAACTCTGATAATAACAGAGTTATCCTATGTCAGGGAACGTTTGAGACATCCTGTATACATCATAAGAAGTTCCTTTCTAAATTCTACACGGATGTGGTTTCATTGAATGTGAGGTGGGTGATACACATTAGGCCTTTTGGGAGTACGTCACACGGACGACCGTAATTTTGTGTTCAAAATTTTTATGAACTGATGGGATATGTGATACATATGGCCACGGACTAGAATTTTCTCAGTATGTCAAATATGCAATCAGATTTCATGCAGCTTAATTTGGTGAAAAGCTATTGCCAATTGAACGTTACATTTACCTCTTTCTTGCAGATGTTGAACCATGCCGTTAGCACGTGAGGAATGGATCGAAATAATCAAACTGTGGGGCGGGAGGAGTATATGTGCAGTGGTTGCCGATTACAGAGTCATCCACAATGTGACTCTGTGTCACATGTTTCAGTGTCACAGTAATTAACTAAATTTGAGAAGACGGGGACATTCGTGAACATACATCGTAGCGGTTCAAACTCGCGGAACCTTTTTCCTTCCCCATTTTGAACCGGTACATGAAAATGCCATTTTCTCCATGTTTGCCTGCGCCGATTTTGAAAATTCCTTCACTAATCGATTTCTCTCGTCGAGTACTACAAGAATCAGTTAAAATCTCGCGGGCCCTTTTTTCTTCCCCATTTTGAACTGATACATGAAAATGCGATTTTCTTCATGCTTGCCTGCGCCGATTTTGACAATTCTTCACTAGTCGATTTCTCTCGTCGAGTATTACAAGAATCCGTTAAAATCTCGCGGTTCTTTTTCATTCCCCATTTTGAACCGGAACATAAAAACGAGATTTTCTCTATGTTTGCCTGCGCCGATTTTGAAAATTCCTTCACTAATCGATTTCTCTCGACGAGTACTACAGGAATCAGTTAAAATCTCGCGGGCCCTTTTTTCTTCCCCATTTTGAACTGATACATGAAAATGCGATTTTTTTCATGCTTGCCTGCGCCGATTTTGAAAATTCCTTCACTAGTCGATTTCCCTCGACGAGTACTACAAGAATCAATTAAAATCTCGCGGTCGTCTTTTCTTCCCCATTTTGAACCGGTACATGAAAATGCGATTTTCTGCATGTTTACCTGCGCCGATTTTGAAAATTCTTTCAGTAATTTATTTCTGTTGTCGAGTACTATAAGAATCAGTTAAAATCTCGCGGGCCCTTTTTTCTTCCCCAAGCCAATATTTTTGTATATTTTGAATGTATTCAAGTATGGAACAAAAGTATTATATAATTCCCTTAGTAGGTTTCTCAACTTAATATTTTTCAACTTAAATTTTATTTATTTTAATTATTTATTTTCTTGTGACTCAATATTTAATTGCAATCGTTCATTGGGGAGAAGGGTGGCCATTCTCAAATATATAAATATAGTATTCTTAAAATTTATGTGTTCTCGTACTATTAGTTTCTTCCACTAGACCTGGAAATTGCAAAATTAATACCTGGAAAACCTGGAAAATTCAGGGAAATTGAGTTCCATATTTATGTATGAACACTGCTATTTACAATTTTTTTTCGAATAGGGAGAACTGTACAAAAGGGTGTTTTGGGAATGGTATAACAATAGGTTTCTGGGAGTGTTGTTCGAAATGAAATCTTTAAGTTTTACGTCCCACTATTATGCTGGCTAGGCTAAAGATAACGGGGTGTTGTTCGGTGGGGGTCAATGTTGCCAATTTTGGGTAAAGTCGCTAAATAAGAGGAATTCGACCTCAACGATAGCGTAGGTTGACCATAAAATTTTCAGTTAAAAACGGGACAGGTTCTTGCAACCCTAGACTTTTAGATCTACCTTTGTTCTTATCAGTGCCTTGATATCAGATTTCCTCATCTCTCTCTTTGTTACAGAGCGGGTACTTATGAAAAAGGAAAGACACGTTGAAATTTGTTCAACACACAACCAACTGCTAAAACCTCTGCTGCCTTTCGAGCAGTACTGCGAACTATAGAGTATGTTTAATATAGGGTATTTCAGTTCAATTTTTGCCTCTTTGTTATTATTAATTATTAATACTTTTAAAAGGAGTAAAGTATACTGGGTTTGTTATTTACTTCTTTCATTTACATAAAACGGGACGAATACTACTTTTTTCCATCTACTGACGGGACGGCCGGGACACGCCCCTAAAACGGGACTGTCCCGGTCAAAACGGGACGTATGGTCGCCCTACGATAGCGACAAAAAATATTTTTTCCGATTGGAGACTTTTTTGGGTGATTTTTAAATGACGATTTACCTACTTACACATTTAGCAACTTTTTGCTCCAAACAAAATGTTCATCTGTAGAGAAGCAATATTAGTTCAAAACAGTTTTTACGTTCTTTTTTTCTGTTTGTTTGTTTTAATCAGCGCAACTGATGAAGAGTTTGGAAATATAGCATACTCACTGCCCCACAATCCTGCATTGTTATGTTACCCTTGCCCTCTAACGAAGAACAACTACAAACTTGATGTCCTTTAGTTCGCAGAGTTTCCGTTGAGAGACACACGTAATACATCATTACCGATAGCAACAAGATTAGCTATAGATGCGTGAATAAAGGCGAAGAAGATGTTTCGATGGTTGAGCGCCAAAAGGGCGTAACTGTCGAATTTTAAATTTTGGAGGTAATGCTATGAGGACATTATAATGGATTGAATTTTCTTGTGCCAAGACGCCTTAATGAAAATCTCTATCCTTGGAACGTTATTCGAAAATGATATAAAGGTATAACTGAGTTATTAGCATTTGCTTCTGTGCCAGAGAGGCACATATCACTTAAGCCTCTAAACTAATAAAATTGCAGTTACGCCTTTTTGGCGCTCAACTATCGGTTTGTTATATTTGTCCTTTGGGGTCTTTTAATTATTCTGCACTTTTTCTTTTACAAAAAAAATTGCTTAACGTAAGTACTGTAGTGTTAATTATTTCGGAACTATTTTGACCACAATATGAACAAAAGTACCCGAAACAACCTGAAATGATCCCTGAATTAAAGGATTGGTTGCGCCCTATTTACAAAGATGTGAGTAGAACCAGCGGCGCAAATCTGTCTTCAACATTGGGGGGGGGGGGGGGTAAGACCGTTACCATACTTTTTTTTGGCGATGTCCAAAATACTTATGAAGTTGAAAAACAATGTTGTGGAGAATCAGAATTGTCTTCAGCGTTGGGAGGCTGCAGATTTGAGGCTTATTCTGGGGGACATCTATTTTATCTCACGTTCCTTTGTAGCAATCGGACAAAAATAATCAAATTTCTCCCAAAAAACACATTTCAAATCGGATTATTGGAGAGAAGTCCCCCTCAGTTCCAAGATTGGAGGGGACATGTATCCGTCATCCCCCCCCCGGATTTGCGCCAGTGAGTAGAACATATTGTTTAGTTTACATCTACAACTTTGAAACAATGCTTATAGACAATGAATTTCTCGATTATTTTTTATAGCGACTTTTCACCCAAACTTGGAGTCGTCATCTCTCGTTTCGCAAACTTATTGCCAACATTTTGGAAACTGGTAGCGAAGAGAGCTACAATGGATGAGTCGAGTTATTTCGTCGCTTCCGCTGTGAACCTAAGTACAAGATTCCAAAGAGATTAAGAAAAAATGAAATGAAACCTTTGAGTTTTACGTCCCACAGTTATGCCGGTTAGGCTAAAGGAGACGCTCATGATGAGTAATGAATGAAATGGTGGAATGAAGAAAGTGGAAGGAAACGGGAGAACCCAGAGGAAACCCACGCACACGGTGTTTGTCCATCACAAAGTTCATTTGACGGGGGCTGGGATCGAACCCGGGACCCCAAGTACCGGAGGTGAACGCTCTACCACTGAGCCACCGCAGCTCTTAAGAGATTAAGAGTCACAAACATAGTCACTTTCAATTTTGTAATATATATAGGTCTATATATTGCATCACTGACTAATAACTAAAATCCTTGGATTGTATATATAAAAGTCACCCCCTGCCCGTAGAAAGCTTCATTCGAACTCGGAATCGAACAATTGCATCTGTAAAACAGTGCTGAGTTGATTTTAACGTTCCTTTCAGCAGCAAGGCTGTATGAGACGTGGACCTACAGATTAACGTGGAATCCGAACCACATAAGCTCCGGCCGGGAATCGAAAAAATGGAATGAAATCTTTGAGTTTTATGTCCCACGGTTATGCCGGTTAGGCTAATGGAGACGGTGATGAGTAATGAATTAAATAGTGGAATGAAGAAAGTGGGAGGAAACGGGAGAACCCCGAGAAAACCCACGCACACGGTGTTTGGCCACCACAAGGTTCACTTGGCGGGGCTGGGATCGAACCCGGGACCCCAAGCACCAGAGGCGAACCTTCTACCACTGAGCCACCGCGGCCCCCGGCCGGGAATCGAACCCGGATGTCCCACGCCAAAGGCGTGTTCACTAACCACTTAGCCACGAGGGAGCTCATCTGTAAGGCAGTGTAAGCAAACAAAAAAACGCACACTGGATGTTTGCGCAACTGAGGATCAAAACATTCTCAATGGAGTATGAGAAATAGTAAACGCCAATCAAAGTGTGCTTTTGCTTATTCATTACTTCGTTAACACTTAATTCCTTCTAGAAATAGTGAAACTATACTATGAAGAAACACTAATAAACTAATAACAATTACGTTGTATTTCTTACCACAGCACGAAAGTAATATACCATTTTTACCACCCATAGAATTTGAACCTAGTACTATACTGCATTAGTCACGCCGTAACGAAAGATGAAATTCAAACACCTGGCACTCGTAGCTGTTGAAGCTGTGTTGTAGCTACCTGTATATCACGCGGCCTGCGTTGGTACTCCTCAACATAAATACCTCACAGCCCAAAGCCAGGAAACATCACAGACAGAAGACAGGGGCACAAGCAGTGCCTGACACTTCACGAACTCAAACCCGCCAAGACTCAACTCAACATGACCTTCAATTACGTTCTAGAAACCAAACCAATGCTAAGGCACAAACTTACCAACTTCCTATATGAAAACACAAGAAAAAAAACTAACTTTTTTGGTTCCAAAGTGATGACATAACAATAATACTAAAAAGGTTTTAATTTTCAGTAACCCAAACATTAATTAACTAGGGAACATAACAAAGCAAAAATAAATAAAAATAAAAATAAATTAAATTAAAAAATAAAAATCTGACAAGTAAACTCTCCCTGACTACTTTTTTTTTTTAATTTCAGTGAGGCTGTAAAATATGTCAATATCTTTGTAAAATATATATATTTCAATGTAAACAAGTTCTTTAAACAAAAGAAAGCTTTGTAGTAGAGCGCTTACCTCTGACGCGTTAGGTCCCTGGTTCGATTCCTGCTCCCGACAAATAGCCTTTTGGTGAACACTGTAGGTGTGGTTATTCTTAAGACTTTCCAGTTTCCTTACATTTTCTTGATTCCACCATTATCATGTATCTCATTGTCACCTTCTCTCTTACATTGATGTACAATCATGGGGCGTTAAACTAAAAGCAAAAAAAAAAAAAAAAAAAAAATCTTGCAAATATCCTAGTAAAAATGAGTTTTCTAGACTACACAAGTGGCCCCGCGTAGGGTAGTCGCTAGCGCTCTCGCCTTCGGTGCGAACGGTTCCGGGTTCGATCCCGGTGGGGAAACTCGGTCGAAAAAGTATCAAAGGATTTTAAGTCCAGCCATCCTGAATGAGGTTTCCTTGGGTTTTCCTCATTCACAGCAGGCAAATGCCGGAGTGGTACCTAACATATAGGTCCCAGGCCGTTTTCTTCCTTCCCAAATCCTTTCTTCCTTTCCTTTCCCCGGATAGTGTGCTCACCGAGGGAAGTCATCCCTCATGTGTGACGGACTAACAAGGCCATTGATGCCGAAAGCCCAGAAATCTAAACCCTAAATCTTCACTACAGAAGGAAATTTTCGCGCTGGAAACGGTTTTTTAGCAATTATGATAAGCAGTCCTGTAGTAACTCTGCACCAAGTACTAAATCGTCACATATAAAACGGAATGAATAAACACATAACATTCATTTTCATACCTTGAAACGTAAAATGTTTCAAAACATTAATATTCAAAGATTTCTCAAAATTCAGATTCACCCATTCCATTCTCCTCAATCATTAACGAGTTACAATAGTAAGAATTGTAGTCATAAACTATATTACTTACTTAGTACTATATTAAAGCAAGTTACACTAAAAGAATATATAATTAATGGAATATTTAACTAAAGTAATAGTTAACTCTTGTACTTACCCAGGCTTTTGTTTCCTTCCTCTCTTCTTTTCCGTTTGTAAACAACCTCGTTTCGCAAGCAAAAGACGGTAGTTCAATGACGTCAGCCATGGAGAAAGAAAGAGTGTCTATAGGCGGTCTGGATCTCACACACAGATGGACGTATATAACATATAGCTGAAGTATTTAACATACGTATACGTATGTAAAATACAGAAGATTGTTAGATGTCAGACATCCTGCAGAGACATGATGTAATATCTAAGCGGGTAAAAGGCAGTACCTGTGTAGTATATGGATAAAGTACGCTCCGTACAGATTTCCTTAGTAAACATAACGAATCCTTGTATTTGTACAATATACCGCTGTCCGGATAATGGATTTTTCTCAGTGTAGAAATCCCTTGAAGAAAGTTATTCTTTCAATCGTTTGAGAGTTCTATATTCAAATAGGACTTCTTCGCACAAAACATGAAATAATTGTGAAAAATTGTCTATTCAGGCTCGGATCATGGCAGAAGTTTAGGGGGGTGTTACTCGAAGTTTAGGGGGTGACACCCCCCATTGGGGGGAAGTCTGGCGGAATCCCTGTTTGGATTACACATTCAATTATTAAATTCACATGTCGCAATGCCCTCGGGTTGAGAGAGAACAACAAATTGAAAAACAAACTACTATTTTCACTTTGTTATAATGCTGTATACCAAAAAACAAATTTCAGTATATTGTGTTAATAATTCGTACTACCAGGCACGTGCACAAGATTTTATTTCGGAAGAGGTGCAAATGTCTTGGGAAAGGGGTAGTCGAAATTCAACATGAAAATAATGTACATAAAAATTTATAAAATCACCCTAAGATTAGATTAAGTTTAAAGAAAAGTAGGGGTTTCGGGGGCGTTTAACTATTCGCGTGTTCCTGCGTAATATAGTATTCTAAATAAAGTACACACAAAAGCAAATATTTTTCCTTTATCCTCTCCGCGAATTTAAATATCACTTAGCAAAATATTTTTTTTTAAATCCAATGCTTAATATGGTCCATTAGCTTACAATTTTCGCTTAAATACTTCTGATTTCTGAATCTTATTGATTAATTTTGAGTTGATGAGTTGATTTTGAGTTTAACCTCCCGTTCAGCAGCGAGGCTATATGAGACGTGGACCTACTGATTAACGTAAAATCGGAACCACATGAGCTCCGGCCGGGAATCAAATTGATTAATTTTGGATCCTTAATTTTAGAATTAAAGCATTCCACAGAACAAAGTTGTATGGGATATTTCGGGGACAACAGGGGGCAATTGACTCTCCTGGATTTTCGAAATAGGTTTCGGATATTCAAAATGTAGTCAAAACAATAGAAGAGCTCCATTCCAAATACTACTTAAGTCAGTTTTTCTGAATTTTAAACTTTTTATGTTATTATGATATTGTGGGTGAGATGCACATATATATCTTGAATAAACTGCAAGACTCACTCAAGTCTCACTGGTGTAATGGCTCAAAAACTACGTTTTTTTTTTTTTTTTGCAAAGTCCACCTTAGTCATTGAAGTTTTTGGTGTTTCCTGTAAATTTTAAAAATACGACTTAAGTGGTATTTGGAAAGGAGCTCGGATGCAAAAAGGCCGGCTCTTTTAGGAGAAGATGGAGGTTTCTTTGCAAATAAGTCGGTTTTTTTTAGAAAAACAGAAAGTTTAGCCTTCTTTGTAACTTTGTTATTCAAGTGCCACCTTTCTTTTCCTATAGTTGATTCTATAACTTAAATGGCAAATTTACAACGATCATTACTTGTGAATCCTATGTTCCGTCACGGATGAGTATCTTCATTGATTTTCAAACTGGCATTTCTTCGGGTGCCAGGAACTTTAGATTATGCAAACCAGCACATCGATGGTGTCGGTTTGGTTGCCTAAGCACCTAAACTAGTACTTGTAAGTTATATTTCTTGCAATATGTGTTTTACGGGTTGCCTAAATTCATACTGGTAGACAAGAAAATAGTGTAATAAACAAAGTATATTTTTATGTTTTCATATCAGGAATCGAGACCGCGATCACGTGCACTAAAGGAGCACTCACTACTATAGTCATTAAACCAACGGGGAGGGCTTGCTAGCATTTCGTACTCCGTTGGGAAATACTTCAGATATTCTGTTAAAACCCAGAATTAGCTTCAGATATTCTGTTAAAACCCAGAATAATATATTTCGATCTCCAAATATTCTATTAGAACCTAGAATAATATAAGTTCAGCTCATAAAATTAAAGGTATTAACATCAGTTTTGGGTATAATGTTAGATTAACGGTGGCAAAAATTCATTATTCACAAGGGGGGCGCGGTGGCTCTGTGGTAGAGCGTTCACCTCTGGTGCTTGGGGTCCCGGGTTCGATCCCAGCCCCCGCCAAGTGAACTTTGTGGTGGACAAACACCGTGCTCGTGGGTTTTCTCGGGGTTCTCCCGTTTCCTCCCACTTTCTTCATTCCACCATTTCACTCATCTCTCATAATCACCGTCTCCTTTAGCCTAACCGGCATAACCGTGGGACGTAAAACTTAAAGATTTCATTTCATTTCATTATTCACAGAACTACTTCTTTCTTTATTGTTATATTATTTGAACACATTTGAAATAAGAAGCTTGAGTATTGCTTTTCTAATTTTAAAGACCTCAATAAATGGTACGTAAATATAATGAAACATAGATATTTATTTTCCTTGCCGTTTGGGAAAAATTCTTGAACGCATTTTTGTACCTGACTGCTGATTCTGGTATCTTCAGCACTACAGAATTACGCATGCTGTATACCATGGTCAGTGTCAAGTTCTTTTGTAGAACACTGATTCATTTATGGTATGCGTTTACTCTTATTTTTACTTTTCTCTTGTCGATAATAACATATTTAATTCAAATACGATAACACTTCACTTCAATGATAGATGATAGGAAAAGGATAATTAAGAAAGGAGGTAAAATATCGTATCAGAAATAATCGATATCACCTTAGAAACTAGGGATGCATTCGAGTCGAGTCGAGTCGATATTTAAGCCTGTCTCGACTCGTCTCGAGAAAATGTTGTCTCGACTCGTGTCTCGACTCGAAAATATGTTTCTGTCTCGACTCGTGTCTCGACTCAACAGTCTCTGTCTCGACTCGACTCGAATTCGAGTCGAGACGTCTCGAAATTCGAGTCGAGACAAAATGTACGAGTTAAAATATACGCACACATCAGCCAGACCATCATGACTACCTACCTAATTGTCAGTATGTCGACTTTTGGCATGGATAAAAACGGCGACACGTCTTGGCATACACGCAATGATCCTTGATAGGTCGCTGGAGAGAGCTGGCACCACATGTGCTCACTCAGTCACCTAATTCCCGTAAATTCCGGAAAGGGGGGCGATGTGTTCTGACGTCAGGTTCAATCACATCCCACAAGGGACATCACTCAAATGTCCGGCTCCAATTTCAATGAAACTTTTTTTGCTGATAGAAGGCATGTATGCATCATTACTTGTGATGACAAATTTTTGCCATGGTGCATGTTTTCTATTTTTTTAAATAACTTTTAAGAGTTGTGATGTGGTTATTAGAGATTACCACAGAAGTCCCTTACTACCCTTTGTAAACGGAGCGTTAATGAAGAAAAGTGAAGAAAAACCCTGTGGATACATATAAGTCCTGGGGGGAAGTCGTATGGTAGATATGACCTTGATGGCAGCCATCTTGAAATCCGCCATTTTGAATTAAGGTCAAGTTTTCAAAATGGGAATAGGGTAATATGATACATAATTTCGGGCTAGAATTTAATTAGAAAAATAATGGTGAGATTAGTTTTAAGATACACCCATTTGGGGGAAAGTTACCGGCATATTAATTGTTTTTACTTACTGTGTGCGTAAGACCCTTATTACTTTCGTCTCAAGACCTGTAAATCGATCGCAACGTCAGAGCCCGGTTTCGCACTAGTGTTTAGAAATCTTTAAACTCACTTGAGGCAATATTTGTGGATTATTGTATTGTATTTTGCCTTTAATTAAATTTGAACCCACTTCATGATCTTGTGTAAAGTATCACTAAAAGAGAATTTCTGTTTTTATGGAGAACGTAAGCATAGCAATTATAAAAGGTGAGTAAGGTGCGTATGTATTTATAAGAAAGTTTATTTTACGAGTCTTTTGTGGTTCCGCCAACCTATTCTTTAGTTGTTTTTTTTTAAATACTCATATCTCATAAATAAAAGAGCTATTATAAAATCTCTTACCACTATTCTTTAATATTTATAAAATTTTATTTATTGTAAAAGCACTAGCGAGATATTTCTTATCGCCCACTAAAATTATGGTGGAGCTCCTTTGTGGCTAACGGTTAGCATACTTGCCTTTGGCGTGGGAAACCTGGGCTTGATTCCCGGTGAGAGTTCATGAGGTTCGGATTCCGCGTTAATCAGTAGGTCCACGTCTCACATAGCCTCGCTGCTGAACGGGACGTTAAAATCAGAATCAATTCAACTCAAAATTAGGGTTTTGACTTTATTATGATGTCATTAGTTTAAACGCCCAACTGCCCAGTAATTATAAACATTGACTACATTATAAAATTGTAATTTGTGACGACTAAAATATCAGAAATTAAAGATTATTCTTTGGGTTTTGGAACATTTTGAAAAACGTGAAAAACTGGTACTGCACCGATACAACACACCTTTTGGATTTGTCATTGTGTAAAGTGATACAAACTAAAGAAGAATTACAACTTTATGAAATTGTATTAGGACTTATTATTTAGAAATAAACACCAAATAAGTGTAATAGTTCATATCCGTATCAAATACCAAGTTTATGATGAATCAACTACACAAAGTAGGATCCAAAAACGCTCATTGCAATTTGTTTCATCCTTCAGTCGAACCAGGAACTGAAACATAAAGAGTGACATTTTCTTTTTAAAGATACTTTGTCCAGCTAAGTACTGTGAAGGTTTATGTCAGTAGAAGGAATTGCATTCCATTATACAAGCGCAATTTCACAACTTTATGTACACATTAATAAATATCGAACACCCTTGTCCATATGATTAGCGTACGCGTCTTTGGTGCGGGAGACCTAGGTTCGATTTCCGATGGGAACTCCTGTGGTTCTGAACCCACGTTAATTTGTAAGTTCACGTCTCTTATAGCCTTGATGCTGAAAGGGACACTAAACTCTAATCTAATACTAAATACAAATATTTAAAGAAAAATGATGACGCACCAAGATGACGTGAATTTGGCTATCAAATCCATTTTGTGTTTTCAGTTATTTTCTAGTAGTATTTTTTCTAGGCATCCTTTCAAAAGACAGTGATGCAAATTTCGTAACTGCGAATTCCTGTTAGAAGCCATGAAATTATCCGATTAGATGCAAAATTTCCCGTCCACTAAAATAGATACCGTAAATTTACAATATCTAACAATAAATAATTTTGAAAGATATCGCTTTCGAGGGAAAAAATGAAGTGAAATCTTTGAGTTTTACGTCCCACGGTTATGCCGGTTAGGCTAAAGGAGAGGGGTGATGATGAGAAATTAGTGAAATCGTGGAATGAAGAAAGTGGGAGGAACGGAAGAACCCCGAGGAAACCCACGCACACGGTGTTTGTCCACCACAAAGTTCACTTGGTACGAGCTGGGATCGAACCAGGGTCCCCAAGCACCAGAGGTGAACGATCTACCACTGAGCCACCGCGGCCCCGCTTTAGAGGGGCCATGACGTATAGTTGAACTCATTCTCGTAGTATGAAAGGCATTATTTATAATTGTGCATGATAGGATCACAAACAAAATTTAAAAATATTATGTGCACTTTCTTTTAACAAACATTATATTGTCTTTTATGGTGTGGAAGGGAATGTTATGTTCGAAAAAAAAGTCCTGAACACGATTCTTGTTGCTACACACTGCATGTTTCTAGCCACAGAAAAGATGGAGCGATAGGTAGGCTATTTTTCAATTGCTTTACATTAGCTTGATGTTTCAAGTCTTTTGTGTGTTTCTGAAGTTCACTTTTACCACAAAAGAGCTCAATATTAACATGTCTTACATAGCTTTGGTTCGATTCTCAACACGGACTGCAACTACCCGTTAAATTGTGCATCCGAAAGGCACTCTTTGTTAAACCTCGCTTATCACCGCTCATCTTAATAATATATATAACTTCACCTCGAAGCAAATGTTGCATTTCTCTCTTTCATCCTAACACAAAACAAAACTAACCACGTGACACGAAGGAGCTATTTCAAAAAGAAACAAGCTGTGCTTCATAGAGATGTGTACCAAATGATAGAAGTATAAAGTATTGTTTTCTTTCCTGTTTATTGATATCAGTTGGTGTTCTTAATGAGTTTATTCATTAGTTTAGATAGAGTATATATGGAATTTGGACATATGTTGTACGTATTCTCCTGAGAAATTGATGAGACCAGAAAAATTATAAGGACAGATGGAATAGGTTTAAGCGCGTCTACGTGACTTTATCAAATATTTATTCTCCATAATGGTACCACGCGGAAAACTTGGTATAGGCCTACTTTTATCTTTGCCTCCCTCTGTTAGCTGTTTTGTATCATATATATCGGATGGTTTTGATATTTCTTCTGATCATTAAAACAACAATGGTACCTGTGTGCGTGCAGAAATGCAAAAGCACAAGGTAACTTCCTATTTGTTTTGGAAACAACAAACCCATTTCACGTGTGAGAGAGAAATTGAGCACAGCGAGATCGGGTGTTTACTCACGGTCAGTTCGCAGCAGGAGTCTATGGTAAAAATTTGGCTATCTCGAAAACACTCGCAAAACCTTACAAATACAAAAGACTGCGCTTCAAAGAAAGTTTAGACACAGATGTTTCAATTTTCTTTTAGCATCGTTCTTCAGCAAAAGAGTCGGTTCATTGTATTCGAAAAAGAGAAGGGAGAAAGGGTGAATTTATATTTTATGTGGGGGGTAACGTTGTAAGTAGTGTAAACAATACATACCGCTTCCGACTCTGTACGCATACACTAGCCGCGGAGTTCACACACACACACACAGAATCAGAGTCCTCACACACCAAGGGCGAGAGCTGTGCCACTGAGTCACAGCGGCCACGGGGCTAGGTCGAGTCCACTTTACGTTTATAGTTTCTTAGTACATAAATGTTACGATTATGAAATAGATTTTCCTTAATGAGCTGCATAAAAACAAAAGCTTTCGAAATGCATTAAACAATTAGCTCGATTTGAGTGTGAACTTAAAGTTATATCAGAGTGTAAATACGGATACGCACCAAAGCTCGAAAACTTAATACACTATTTCTCCTATATAGTCAGCATGTATCAAGCAATCATTCAGCTCTCATTTGAGAGGATGGAAATCGAAGGCCCCTGAACAACTATGTTACTAATGTGCGGAATGTATTTATCTTACAGTGAACTGCTTTGATGCCAAGTGGCCTAACTCCAAAATTGAAATTTTCCAGGAGTGAAAGTTGAAGTTCAATATCTCATGAACAACCCATATTTCTTTTATGTTGGGAACCAAAACCATAACTACTGTATGTAGTTCATTGTTTTATAACTTAGTGTTTACAAAAATCCTTTTAAAAAATACCTATTCATAGAAGTGGATGGTACTTATCTGTACTAGTTCTTGGCATCCAAGCAGTCCATTTATTGTAATACTAGCTTAATATACCCATTCTTCGCATGGGGGCTGTATTTGGAAGTCAACACCTGTGGAAATATCACCATTCATTTCAGTGACCGCGAAAACTAAGGATTTGACACTAGTATCAATCAATATGGGCTATTTATACATGCCTCGGTATTCCTCACCCGCTGACACCCGGCCCGCATACAGTAGTAGCTGAATTTGCAAGTCATCGCTGATGGAAGTGTCACCATTGATCTCAGCGACCGTGAAAACTATGGATTTGACACTAATGTCGATCAATTTGGATTACTTTTACTACATGTCTCGCTAAACGCCCCCCTGAGACCCCCTGGTTCCAGTTTTGACAAAAACGCTTCGCCTTAGACTGGGACCTGGACCAAGGTATCCGTGACCAAAATTTGGTAACTCTCGGTCAACTTGTCTGGTCCCCAGGTCGGACCCAGTAAACGTCCCTCCCGAGACCCCCCTGGTTCGAAATTAAAAAAAACGCTTCTTCTTGATCTGGGGCCTGGACTAAGGTACCCGTGACCAAATTTTGGGAACTCTCGGTCTACTCGTCTGGTCCCCAGGTCGCACAGACAGACAGACAAACACACAAACAAACTCTTTATTTTATTTATATTAGATAAGATATACTATGTAAAATAGTATCGTATCATAATATGTGATGTACAACAAATGTTACATTATATATTAACCGTAGCTCGTGATATGCTGCAACATATTAAAGCCTCAGAATAGTTGGGCAAGCGAATAATCCAGAAGTTACGTAACCCTATTGCGTTCATGGGAACGAAAACACAATAATTATAACTATGCTAAATTACTATAGACTACCAACTGCTCATTCAGAGAATTTATGAAGTTTTCTCTATCGCAATAGTTTTATACAAACTAGATTTAGACTACGGATAATAGTTTTATACAAACTAGATAATCAATTATTATTATTATTATCATTATATTTACAGTACAACCAAATACAACGACATTAACTATTAGCTCTAATTAACTGAATTGAGCTGAAAATTAAATCTTGATCTTTAAAGATTAACTATTAATTTTATGCGTTCTGTACCTTTCTAAAGGAATAAAAGCTGGAATTGGTTTCAAGGCTGTTTCTGAGTGAATATTTTCTTCAAAATAATATTAAAAATTATAGAAAGATTTTCGAGACATTCGAGTCGAGTCGAGATTTTTAAGAGCCGTCTCGACTCGACTGGTGTCTCGACTCGAAAATTCGAGTCGAGAAATACGTTTGTCTCGACTCGTCTCGAATTTTACAAAGTGTGTCTCGATTCGAATCTCGACTCGAATTCGATTCGAGTCGAGTCGAGATTCGAGACATGTCTCGACTCGAGCGCATCTCTATTAGAAACGCGCCTGTATTCATTTCGAAATAGGTGGCAACACTGACAAATGAGATGTATGAGGTGATGAACACAGAACAGACGTCTTTCGATATTCGGAAATATACTGGTATAAGATTGCGTGCGAATAATGTAAGGGATACAGAGAATTATAAGAATGGTCAATAAGAACAAAATCTATCTAGAAAATATCAAAATAAGAAGGAACTATTATAATAGGATGGCAATACTGACAGTTGCGCGGAGAGATCGGGGACAACAAATATACCTTTCTTAGTTCTTGTAGTGATATTTACGTATCAAATTACCTACACCTACGTTAAGAAAATACGATATTATCTAGCAAATAGTTAGCATATACTATTGGAAATAGGTTTGCAACATTGACAATCGGGTTTTGCTTACTGTGGTGACAGGGAGTATTTGTACAACGTTTAACAAAAAATTGCATTACCAAATCATATGTGTAGAATGCAATTAAAATAGTAGCGAGACCAGTGGCGTCTCGTGAATACCTCCAACGGGGGGGGGACTTCAAAATTTGCAATGGAAAATGGTATAACTGTTGGAATCGTCCGAAAGGATATTAAAGGTCACGCAACTTTCTAATGTCCTCTAAAAGTTGCATGACATTTAGTGTCCTTTCTAACCATTCCAACAGTTATAACACTTTCCATTGCAAAATTTGAAGTTGCCCCCCGTTGGAGGTATTCACGAGACGCCACTGGTCTCGCTACTATTTTTATTGCATTCTACACATACGATTTGGTATGCAATTTTTTGTTTGAAGGCTCTACGTGCAATATTAGCTGCGATATAGGCCTGGTACGTTCTTATTGAATCACCCGGTATATATATATATATATATATATATATATATATATATATATATATATATATATATATATATGTATATATATATATATATATATATATATATATATATACACAACACGTGTAATTTTAATATTTAATCATCAAATTTAATTTAAATGCCATTAAATTCATATATAATATAGGTTCATTTTGAAAATCGACACCTAACTAGCATTGAAGAAAAAGTCAGAAAATAAATTAATTGAAGTTCCAGTTTATTTCAAAGAGAGAAGGATTCTCCAAATAAGCTAACTGCAGGTATATACGCAAGTGCAGCTAAATACAACAAGTGTTCAGTACTGGGACGTTTCCGACAAAATCCTTTTAAATGCGACTTCAATATGTGTCACGGAGTAGTAGTGGTCCCCGTATGGCTCGCCGAGTCAGCAAAAATTTCTCGATTCTGATTGGCTGAGAGAGGTCACGTGACGTTAGGCCCCGCCCACGCGGGAAATTCAAATTTTCAGGTCACGTGGTATGACGTCATGAGTCACCCTGCGGGGAAATCCCTCACTAATTTGTTCCCTTTTACGGGTAAAATGTGTGTTTCTGATTGGTTGATAGCTGTCACGTGATTTTAGACCCTGCGATATTTGAAATTCGTTCCCTTTTACGGGTAAGATGAGTGTTTATGATTGGCTGACAGAGGTCACGTGATCTTAGGCTCTGGGATTTAAAAAAAATTCGTTCCCTTTTACGGGTAAGATAAGTGCTTTGGTACCTTGATTCTGATTGGATGATAGAGATCACGTGATTTTAGGTCCTAGGATTTTTGAAATTAGGGTGTCCTTTCTGATGTATACTTTGGTATTTCGATTCTGATTGGTTGATAGAGGTCACATGATTTTAGACCCGCCACACAGTGAACAGGTTACATGGGAAAACCCCTCACTTATTTGTTTTATTTTATGTGTAAGATGCGTGTTTTGGTACCTCAATTTTGATTGGTGGATAGAAGTCACATGATCTTAGCCCCCCCCCCCCCCAGTTCATGAGGAAAATACAGAGCGATATGACGGCGATCCATCCTAGACCGGGATCTTAGAATTTAGTTCCCTTTTTATGGTTATGCGTAAAGTTCCTATGAAGGGTTCAACCTCCTCCTTAAATAACCCTTTTTTGGTATGATATTGTACTGAAGTTTACATTAAATATTATCGTTCTCTTTGGTAGATAAGATGATTCTTACCTTGATGGAGATCCTGTCCTTGAATTAGTAGCCTATGTCTCTGGAAGTAACAATGGTGAAAGAGGGTTGTCGCTTGTAGATTTCTTATAACACATTGTTGTGAGTTTAAGCGATTTTTTAAACGCTCAGTAAGCGCTTCAATTATGGAAACAGTGTTGCCAGATTTTTTTTTTTACCGAAACTGCTCCGATTCTTTTCGAAACGGTTCCGCAGAGTGCAAGAAATTTTAAACTAAAAATTTTTTCGAACTAAAAAAAATTGTAACTAAAAAATTTTCAAACAAAAAATTTTCGAACTAAAAATTTTGAAACAAAAAAGTTTCAAACAAAAAATTTTCGAACCCAAAAAAAAATTTCGAACTAAAAAAATTGAAACAAAATTTTGTCGAACTAAAACATTTTTTAAAAACAAAAGTTTCGAACTAAAGATGTAAATCACATCTAAAAATTTTCAAATCAAACTTTTTATCGAACTAAACTTTTAAAATTTTCGAACTAGAAATTTAAACCAAGTTTTAGAAAAATCCTAAGAAATGTTTCTCCAGGAATCGAACTCAGGTCTTTCAAACCAAAGATGTGTATGCTAACCGCTTAAATGAATTCGGTTTTAATCGATCTTGGTGGGTTTCGAACCATGGTCCTTGAAAAGGATACACATATACTTTAAGAAAATAAATCTGACAGTGTAACGCTTCTCAAATCAAACTTTTTATCGAACTAAACTTTTAAAATTTTCGAACTAGAAATTGAAACCAAGTTTTAGAAAAATCCTAAGAAATGTTTCTCCAGGAATCGAACTCAGGTCTTTCAAACCAAAGATGTGTATGCTAACCGCTTAAATGAATTCGGTTTTAATCGATCTTGGTGGGTTTCGAACCATGGTCCTTGAAAAGGATACACATATACTTTAAGAAAATAAATCTGACAGTGTAACGCTTCTCAAATCAAACTTTTTATCGAACTAAACTTTTAAAATTTTCGAACTAGAAATTGAAACCAAGTTTTAGAAAAATCCTAAGAAATGTTTCTCCAGGAATCGAACTCAGGTCTTTCAAACCAAAGATGTGTATCCTAACCGCTTAGCTATGAATGAATTCGGATTTAATTATGCTTGGTGGGTTTCGAACCATGGTCCTTGAAAAGGATACACATATACTTTAAGAAAATAAATCTGACAGTGTAACGCTTCCGTTCGTGGATTAAAATAAAATGCTGATAGACTTCTTTGTGTGACGACATAGAAGCACATATGATTGAAAAAATGCAAACGTCAGCGGATCGCATTACTTTAGTTTTACTACGAACGTGTCAGCATGATTCATGGAAAAAAAGCAAACATTGACATTCTCGTATGGAATATGAGGAAAATGAAATGTCGTCACAGTTACGACAAGTAGTGACATGATCCTGGCAGAAGGGAATTGGCATCGGAATTGCGATACTAGATGTTGTAACTATTGAGAAACGTGAATGACGTCACGATCGATTGTTACACATCGTTTTGGTTCGTGATTCATGACAAAAGCAGCGAGCGTTTTGATTGGTTCGTTGTGATGTCATTTTATAAATTTCCTCGTTTCTGATTGGCTGACGGTGACATCGTTTTCGCAGCGACCTAAATAAAAATCTAAATTTCATTTTTCAAATCCTACACCGCTCTCAACTATCGTGTGAGAAGGTCTGTTCTTGAAAAGTGTCTTTATTTAAGAAGCTTTACTGCACCGACTTTGTGTTCATTGAATTTGAGGTAAGTTCAGTGAGATTTTATTTTTTACACAAGATTCGAAAATCATTTTTATTTTATATTTGTGGGGGGTGGATCACTCATACACTGTTTTACTTTTAGTACGAAATATTTAGACTATGAAGAAATTAGTGGAATGGGAAAGTGGGAGTACGAATCAGGAACCCCCACACATTAAAAGTAAGCACGATAAATGATATGGTTTAGCGTCCCTTCAGCGAGCACCCGTCGGGAATTGAACCATGGCCAGAAAAATGTGTGCGCTTAGTTTTGAAAAGAATGCATTACAAAATTTCAGAAACTATGTCTGAGAATAATATGGTTCGATACCCTTTGAAATCATTAGCGTCCCCCCCTTCAGCTTAACGTGATATTCGAGCAATCACCTGGGATTGAACCAAGGCCAGAGGCGTGTACGTCAACCATTTAGCTTAGTTTTGAAAAGAATGTATGATAACGCATGAGAATATTAAATTTCAGAAAAGACTTGACAGCGATCCGATGTGGAAAGCAAACCCACCGAGGATTGAACCAGGACCTTCCACGTTAGAAGCATGTACGCTAACCGCTTAAATAAAAAAGAGTGCATGAATATTTGGTTAAAAGATTTACGCTATACAGATTTTGTTTTGACAATTACGTATGTATAACGTTAATGGTTGGTGAATCTCTTCAACTTGCAAACGCATCATTTAAAGGTCGTTGTGAGTAGAAAAAATGCTTACGCGTACATTGTCACATCTCAGTACTGTTGAAACATTCATTCATGCATTCTTTTTTTATCGCTATAGAATGGTAGGTCAGTTACATGCTGATGTAATTGTTTCGAGTTTGACAGCAATAAAACACACATTTCAGTAACATAATTATTTTTTAAAAAACTTTGATTTTTAGTACACGTGCTTTCATAATGAGATTCTGAACGTCACCGCCAGGAATCAAACTCAGGACCTTTACATGAATTGCTTAGTTAAGAATTTATCATGAATGTTATGATTTCCCGAACTAAGCGGTTAGCATACGTACCTTTGGCGTGGGAGACCAGGGTTCGATTCCAGGCGGGGAGCTCATGTGGTTCGGATTCCACGTTAATCAGTAGGTCCACGTCTCATATAGCCTCGCTGCTGAAAGGGACGCTAAACTAAAAAATCAAAAAATCAACTCAAATTCACGCTGCTCAATTCCTTTTTTCCCATTACATATTTGTTTTACCGTACCTGTTTGTTTGTTTTCATTTTTAACCATGGTCCAATCGGGTTTTACTGTTCGCAATGAAATCACTCGTCATTATAGACGATTTATGTACGTTTATGTATTATGAGGCGTGTACGTCAGTCATTTAGCTTAGTTTTGAAAAGAATGTATGATAACGCGTGAGAATATTAAATTACAGAAAAGGCTTGACATGCCCCGACGTGGAAAGCAAACCCACCGAGGCTTGAACCAGGACCTTCCACGTCCGAACCATGTACGCTAACCGCTTAGTCACAATAATAATAAAAAAATACGCTATACAGATTTTGTTTCGACAATTACGTATGTGTATCGTTAATGTTCGATGAGTCTCTTCAACTTGCAAACGCATCATTTAAAGGTCGTTGTGAGTGGGGAAAAAAAATGCTTACGCGTACTTTATCACATCTCAGCACTGATGAAACATTCATTCATTTCATGCATTCTTTTTATCACTATAGAATGGTAGGTCAGTTAAATGCTGATGTAGTGCTCTCGAGTTTGACAGCAATAAAACACTCATTTCAGTAACATAATTATTTTTTAAAAAAAAACTTTGATTTCTAGTACATATGCTTTCATAATGAGATTCTGAACGTCACCGCCAGGAATCAAACTCAGAACCTTTACATGAATTGCTTAGTTAAGAATTTATCATGAATGTTATGATTTCCTGTTTATCAGGTGATTAAGATTTTTCTTTCTTCTTTCTTTTGTAGTAAATTCACGCTGCTCAATTCCTTTTTTCCCATTACATATTTGTTTTACCGTACCTGTTTGTTTGTTTTCTCCTTTTATTAACCATGGCCGAATCGGGTTTTACTGTGCGCAATGAAATCACTCGTCATTATAGACGATTTAACATTGAGGGCAGAATGCTCGAAATTCAATTCAACGCACCGCCCGTAGGAACCGATATCATACAGTATGTACATAACAGTTTCCAAGCAATGCTGGACCATTTGTTAGCCAATGTCGACGATGAGGCGATGGTTGGTTTATCCGTAATATCACCACGCAACACAAATAAACCGTTTTGGGTGAGTTTTCGCCAAGCACGAAACTTGACACTGGAAACGATGTGGGCCTCATTCGAAAGAGTGTTACAAAGTAACAATGCATTTCTCCTGCACGAACCATTCACCGTGCATTTTCATCGTGTGGATATTCCACGTGGCTATGGCGGTTTGCGGCAAGGAGTACTTCAAAACGAAGAATTATTACGTTGCAAGCGAGGGATTGTACGTGTAAGAAATCAAGATTCAAGGTGCCTGGCGTACGCCCTTGTTATTGCTATTGGCCTGAAAAAATACAAGAATGTAGATGTGAAACGACATAAGCAGTATAAAAATCAGAGAAAATGTGTTGTGGACGATGAAGTGGATGCGTTATGTGCAAATGCAGGAGTGAATTTGGATCATGGTGCCAGTGTAAATGAAATACGACAATTCCAGGCATACCTCAAAGAATATAAAATTACAGTGTATACCAGTTTCACAGGCCATGACATCATGTACGAGGGGCCCAACGACGAAAATCGCACTCCCATAAATTTGATTTGTTTGGCTGGTCATTTTGACATCATCCAATCCTTAACTGCTTGTTTTGCAACCAAGTTCTACTGTGAAGCGTGCCATAAAAAATACAGTGAACGTAACAGACATGTGAAAAATTGTCCTGTAACATGCTCCAAATGTCTACAGAGACCTCTATGCGACAAGAACCAAACGCCGATATTATGCAACGACTGCAATCGTCAATTTTACGGCGAAGAATGTTTTAACAATCATCGTAATATTGTATATCATCAAGGGGAACCTGTATGCAGAATGGTGAAGCAATGTACTAAATGCTACAGAGTTTATTCTTTTGTGCATACAGGACAACGACTTCATGATTGTAATGAGATCTTTTGCAATGTTTGTAAGAAGATTGTTCCAGGATCCCATCAATGTTTTATGCTTCCTGATCGCCAATGCTTGAAACCAGGTGTTCCTTCACTCATGCACGCAAAGAAAGCCTTGTTGATATTCTATGATATAGAATCTATGCAGGACACAAATATTGGCGATAATACGTATGTACACATTCCAAATTTATTGGTTGCACAACAAGTATGTTATGCATGTGTTGAAAACAATAATATCCAGCAGTCTTGCAGTACGTGTGGTCAGCGCCAGCATATTTTCCAAGGAGAGGATCCAGTTTATAATTTTCTCCAGTACTTGCGGGAACGTCGTCCCAATATAAATAGGATTTTCTGTGTCGCGCACAACGCTAAGGGATACGATGGGCATTTTATCCTAAAGACCATGGTAGAACAATGCCAATGGAGACCTGACGTCATATTAAATGGGACCAAGATACTGAGTTTAACGTTGAATAATCTGACGTTCATTGACTCGTTGAACTTCCTACCTATGGCATTAAGTAAATTGTCAAAAGCGTTCAATTTACCCGCAACCAAAGGCTACTTCCCGCATTTCTTCAACACCAAGGAGAATCAATCGTATATTGGACCACTTCCAGAAACGAAGTATTATGGTGCAGATGAAATGGCCGTCGAAGACAGAAACAAGTTCATGCAGTGGTACAACGATCATCGTAATGACACGTTTGATTTTCAGAAAGAAATTCTCAAGTATTGTATTCAAGATGTCAATGTACTGCGACAAGCATGCGTTTCGTTTATGACGTCATTTGAAACAGAAACCAAAGTGAATCCCTTCTTGGAGACGATCACGATTGCCAGTGCTTCCAATCTAGTATTCCGCCGGAATTTCCTTAAACCCAATACCATTGGAATTCTACCGGCACATGGCTATCGATGGAGAAGTACCCAATCGATCGCTGCAATGCAATGGCTGGCCTACATTGAAAAAAGCGAAGAAAAACAAATCTTACATGCGGCCCGACAAAAAGAAGTGTTTATTGCGGGATTCCATGTTGATGGTTACTACCAAGATCCTGAGACGTTAGAGGAGCACGTCTACGAGCATGCCGGCTGCTTTTATCACGGGTGTAAAGTATGTTTTACTACAGGCCGTAATCAGCCCATCTACAACAATCCAGAAGACACCATGGAATTCCGTTATGAACGAACGCAACGCAAAAATGCAAGACTGCGTGAATTGGGGTACATTGTACATGAAATGTGGGAGTGCGAATTTAATCAATTCTTAAAACAAAATCCTGCAATGGCGACGTATCTGAAGAATCACCCGTACATGAACCGCAGACCATTAAATCCAAGAGATAGCTTTTTTGGAGGAAGGACCAATTGCGTGAAATTGTACCACCAAGTCGACGAAAAAGCGGGGGAAGTAATAAAATATTTCGATATTGTCTCGCTTTATCCCTATGTAAATAAGTGTGCTAAATACCCTGTAGGCCATCCACGAATTTATCTACAGGGTGATGATAATATACCACCAATAAATAAAGTCAATGGTCTAATCAAAATGTCGATATTACCAAGTCGCCATCTTTATCATGGTCTCCTGCCTTACCGATGTAACAAGAAACTACTCTTTCCACTGTGTGCTGCGTGTGCCGAAGAAATGAACCCAGACCCTACAGCAACGTGTACACACAACGACCAGGAGCGATGCCTCACTGGAACATGGGTATCATATGAAATCCAGAAAGCAGTAGAATTAGGATATCAACCAGTGGAAATTTTTGAAATTTGGGACTATGACATTGAACAATATGATCCCATCACGAAAACAGGTGGCTTGTTCACGGAATATATCAATACATTTTTAAAATCAAAAATGGAAGCGTCTGGCTGGCCTAGTTCCTGTGTGACCGAAGAAGACAAATCAAAATTCATACAAACCGTCCTGGAGCGTGAAGGTATTGCATTGGATCCGTCCAAAATTGAAAATAATCCTGCACGAAGAAGTTTATCTAAGCTTTGTGTGAACTCTCTATGGGGAAAGCTTTGCCAAAGATCAAACTTTAGCCAGACCACAATTATTGATCGGCCGGAAGAATTTTATGAAAAACTCACTTCCCCCGACATTAAACTCCATCAAATTGTACCCATCAATGATACGATGTTGTATGCGTTCTGGGAGTACAATGAACATGTGCCTGTTCAAAACCGAAACACCAATGTCGTGTTAGGTGCATTTACAACATGTCAGGCACGTCTGGAACTGTACAAGTACCTGGAAATGTTGCAGGAACGTGTTTTATATTTCGACACGGATTCTGTAATATTTACGGAGAAGCCCGGGGAGCCAACCATTGAACCTTCAACGTACTTGGGATGCTTATCGAATGAGATGGAGTCTTACGGACCACGAGCATACATCAAAACATTTGTCAGTGGAGGACCGAAAAATTACAGCCTAGAAATATACAATCCGGATACCAACGTCACCAGTTACATATGCAAAATTAGAGGATTTACATTAAATTACAATGCAGGACAACAATTAAATTTCAATACGCTAAAAGAAATGATTACAAATCAATGCCGTGGACAAGTCACCATCACTATCCCCCATAAGATATGCAGGACCAAAGACCATACCATCGTCACACGCAAAGAAGAAAAAATGTACAGTATCCAGTACACAAAACGTCGATTTAAAGAATTCAATTCCTATGATACGGTTCCGTACGGGTACGTTAAAAAACAGAAGATGGAACTGGAAAAAGAAGATGAAGAAGAAAAAACTGTAAACACCCAATAAGACCGCCATTTCTTTTTTCCTTTTCCTTTTCTTCTTTCCCTTCCTTAACCACAAAGCAGCAACACCAAGAAGAAAATGAAGTACCCACAAGAGTTCATAAACCACCACCAACACCATCAGTGGAAGAAATGTAGTCATCTCGTACCGAAGGAGGAACCTTGACCATAAAGCAGCAACACCAAGAAAAAATGCAGTACCCAGAAGAGTTCATAAACATCCATCAGTGAAAAAAATGCAGTGATCCTGTACCCGAGGAGGAAGATGAACCTAAACAGATCCATCATTTACGAGTAAGTTTTATTTCTCTCTTATCAATATTGACTCATTTTTATTGTTTCAGAAAAAAAAGAAATTCATAAAGTAATCCGTCGTTTCTTCTTTTTCTTTACAGGATACGGCTACAAGATTCGAAGATGATGATACGTCCAACATATTCATTAAACTAGATCCTGTATTTATTATGTTAATAAACATGTATAGGAAGACCACATACTTTTCGTTAAAATACAACAAGTTGAAAAAAAATATGTTTTATTATTTCTTGAAACCCTGAACACTTGTTTTCAAATCATGGTAATCTTGAAAATTTAAGGTGGAAAATATATTCAAGATTTGGTTTACATGATTTTGTTCGAAAAAATAATTAAAGAATTTTTTAGTGTCCAAAATTTGGTTTTTAATTTAGTTCGAAAAAAAATTTGGATTTGAAAACTTTCAAATGTGGTTTACAACTTTAGTTCGAAACTTGTTTTTAAAAATTGGTTCGAAATTTTTTGTTTAAATTTTTAGTTCGAAAAATTTTGATTTGAAAATTTAGTTCGAAAGTTTTTAGTTTAAAATATTTTTCGAAAAATTTTTAATTTTTTTAGTTCGAATTTTTTTTTGGGTTCGAAAATTTTTTGTTCGAAAATTTTTTGATTTGAAAATTTAGTTCGAAAGTTTTTAGTTTAAATTTTTAGTTCGAATTTTTTTTTCAAATTTTTGTTCCAAAATTTTTTAGTTCGAAAATTTTTTGTTTGAAAATTTTTGTTTAAAATTTTTTAGTTACAAATTTTTTTAGTTCGAAAAATTTTTAGTTTAAAATTTCTTGCACTCTGCGGAACCGTTTCGAAAAGAATCGGAGCAGTTTAGGTAAGAAAAATCTGGCAACACTGTTTCCATTAATGAAGCGCTTACTGAGCAATAAATCGCTTAAACTCACAACAATGTGATATAAGAAATCTACAAGCGACACCCCTCTTTCACCATTGTTACTTCCAGAGACATAGGCTACTAATTCAAGGACAGGATCTCCATCAAGGTAAGAATCATCTTATCTGTCAAAGAGAGAACGATAATATTTAATGTAAACTTCAGTACAATATCATACCATAAAAGGGTTATTTAAGGATAGGTTGAACCCTCCACGGGAACTTTAAGGATAACCATAAAAAGGGAACAAAATTCTAAAATACAGGTCTAGGGTGATCACCGACATATCGCTCTATATTTCACTCATGGGGTGTGTGGCGGGTCTAAGATCATGTGACCTCTGTCGACCAATCAGAATCGAGGTACCAAAGCACTCATCTTACTCGTAAAAAGGAACAAATTTCAAAAGTCACAGGGGCTTAAGATCACGTGACCTCTATCAATCAATCAAATTCAAGGTACCAAACCACTCATCTTACCCATAAAAGGGAACGAATTTTAAAAAATCCCTGGGCCTAAGATCACGTGACCTCTGTCAGCCAATCATAAACACTCATCTTACCCGTAAAAGGGAACGAATTTCAAATATCGCAGGGTCTAAAATCACGTGACAGCTATCAACCAATCAGAAACACACATTTTACCCGTAAAAGGGAACAAATTAGTGAGGGATTTCCCCGCAGGGTGACTCATGACGTCATACCACGTGACCTGAAAATTTGAATTTCCCGCGTGGGCGGGGCCTAACGTCACGTGACCTCTCTCAGCCAATCAGAATCGAGAAATTTTTGCTGACTCGGCGAGCCATACGGGGACCACTACTACTCACGGTCTTGGACAAGTTCAATTTGATGAATACAGGGTTTTTATAAAGTCTGGACGGATTTAATTTGCTTATAATTTTCATAAAAATGCTCATAATGAAATCAAATAAAGTGCAAAGGGTAGCGGAAGGATTAAATTTTTACCTGTAATATGCACCAGCTCAGTTCATTCACCGCCACACCTCCAACTGGGCGCCATTTACGTCCACACATTCGCGTAGGCAGCGCTGGAATCCACTCACAGCGTTCCGCCATCTTTGATACGGTAAAAAAAATAGTTTTCTCAGAGGAGTTTTTCATTTATTTATTTAAAAGACACACACACCAATACAGCTTACAACTTACTTTTAACAGTCAACATTGAAACAACAATGAAAACAACAATGGATGGAATTTGGTAAGAAATTGACCCTTGCCCTCCCTATCCCTCTCTCAACGTGTTCAGAGTTGCCGCTTATCTAACAGTGTTGCCAACTAAAAATTTAATCCTTCCGCTGCCGTTTGCACTTTATTTGATTTCATTATGAGCATTTTTATGAAAATTATAAGCAAATTAAATCCGTCCAGACTTTATGAAAACCCTGTACGCTGAGACCGACACACCGTGCAGTATTGTTTGCTTCGGGAAGGTTCGTGGAAGTACATTATTATTTGAATAGAGGTAAGAATACGTTAGTCAGGGGCGGATCCAGGGGGGCGATCGGAGCGATCGCCCCTTCCCCCCCAGAAAAGGAAACTTTCTTATTTTATATATATAAATAAAACCCATTCCAAAGTTTGGAGCCCTTAAAAGTAGCAGTATGACAATCCACCGCCCCCCCCCCCCAGAAAGTCGGTTCTGGATCAGCCCCTGACGTTAGGAGTATCGTGCTAACTCAGATCATTGCCGAGTGTATACAGCAATGTACGCCTTTTTTCGTGTTCGTCTAGGAACACTTTGTTTTGTAAGTATAATTTCAGTATTTGTGATTCCATGGTTACTAAATCAATACCAAGTGTGGTACAGCAAAATATGCCAGGGCTTGTGCAGGATTGACTGTAGAAGACAAACGTGTTTTCATTTGTCCCACATGTTCCATGTAATATCGGTGTAGGTTTCTCTCCCTTTCTCTCTTTTTTTTACTTTTTGTTTTGTTTGGTCAGTACAGTGACACTGTTTATCTTCTTATGGACTAAAACTTTTCAGTTTGGAACTTCATTTCAACTTTGAAGATTACCACTTTTACATTTTATTTTTTATCCTCATCTTCCACTTTGGTTATTCTATTTTTTGCTTCAGCCATGTTGTGTAGTAATATTTGTGTTCGTGTAATACAGACGATGTAAGCAGTTGCAAGATTTATTACAGGTTTCTAGTAATATCCTAGACTTGGCGTAATTACCTGCACGTGTTGGTAAATACGTCACTTTGTAACACTTTTTTTCTTTTACCTTGGGTACAAAATAGAAGTGAGTCGCATCATTGCCACATTTTTAGTACCCGCGGAAAAGGCTACTCTACAACGCACATGTCATGTTCTTTGTGTTGCATGTAAATTAAGGCCATAAAATATCCAACACCATTAACATAACGTATTTACCTAAACCTACCTTAAATTAATGGGCTAAAAGAACGAAAATGGTTGCAGGTACTCAACACGGTTAATTTTTAAAAATATAAAATAACAATTATTAAAATAAGTTAAAAATAGGTAAACATGTCGAAATAGATATCTTCAGAATCCAATAAAACAGAAATTGTTAATCATGATAGCTAGCATACACATACAACTGAACGCAAAGAAGGAAAAAAAAGTTTTAAGTTAAATTTTCAGAGTCTGGTGTTCAGTGGTTCTTAAGCAATGTGTCGCGACACACTGGTGTGTCACGCAGTCCACTAAGGTGTGTGGCAAAATTTTAGAACTTAAAAATAATAAAGAATTTAATAATTATAATTTAAAATCGAGAAAGAATGTACTTGTCAACACCTCCAGCGGTAGTAATAATGCTCAACGCTATATAGAGTCACTATAAAAACAAATTGGTTTCACTATTATAATAGATATTATTATTATTATTATTATTATTATTATTATTATTATTATTATTATTATTATTATTATTATTATTATTATTATTATTATTATTATTAACAATAATAATAATAATAATAATAATAATAATAATAATAATAATATCAAACAATTGTGTCGCGATGTCCTTGATGTTCAGTAAAGTGTGGCGTCAGTCAAAAAAGGTTGAGAACCACTGGTCTATTTTCAACTTTAAGTAGGAACTTAACAAAACAATAATAACTCATGCCCTATTTCTTCACTTCCTTACTTGCTAGCTGTAAGCAGAGGCGGATCTTAGACAGCTAGAGTCCAGACTACGATAGGTCTATCATGAGTAGAGCAACCCACATTATGCTTTATTTTTTGTTTAATTATGCTTTATTTTTTTCCAAATTATGCTTTATTATTAATTTCAATCATTGTTTTACATTAATTGTATACATTAAATAGTCTAAATATTTTGATCTCTTTATTAATATTTTCTTTCATATTTAATGAACTTTCTATTATACTTAATGTACTGTAAAGAGATGCTTTACTCGAGTCAGTTTTTTTTTTTTTTTTTATCACTAGTGTGTGCGCCTTAGAGGTGCATACATACAGAAAGGGACAGTAAAAGATGCCTCCAAAAAGTACACAAGATGCTCAAATTCAAGAGCTGCACGAAACAATATAATGTGGAGTTCTTGTGTATTACTCATTGTTCGCGGAAGTTTTCTTCTTCTCCTTTTTTTCTTTTCTCCACATCAAAGGATTACTCTGAAAAGTTTACAGAAATAAAAATAAGCTTTTCATTGTTGCATTGTTGTTCTCAATGCTTTTGTATTGTAAATATTGGTTTTAAAAAGTATTAATACAATATGTTAAACTTGTAGTTAAAGAGATTTTTTAAAATAGAATTGTGCTATATATTTTAAATTATGCTTTATGCTTTATTTTCTAAAATTATGCTTTATTATGCTTTTAAAATTAGTTTCTTCTGGACCCTTAAACAACCACAACCATGTTCAAGGTACCAACCATATGTGTACTGTTATGCTTTTTATGTTTTTGGGTTGCTCTAATCATGAGTTTACTATAACCTTTCAAAATATATATCAATAATAGCTTCAATTATTTCTGTCACTCAAAAAACTGGGGGCTCCGGACTAGATGTGCCACTGGCTGTAAGATAAGGTTAATCGAAAAAGTCCCAGATTTAAATCCAAAAATCTAGTTACTTTTAATTGTGTCAAAGAATGTAATCATTACTTCATAGTGAATGAAGTAAGTAACAAGTTATTATTTTTGCATACAATATGTGCTGTATTTAAAAAATAATAATAGTCATATTACATTATTTTAAAACATAGAGTCATACCTCCACGAGTGTGGACACCTTGAGCAAAGGGATTTCTTCAACATAAATACTGTGATGTTTACATTTCAGTTATAGCCTTCTTGTCTGTAGTTGCAATTGCGAGCACATTGGCAAGCATAGTGTTATCTTCACCTGGCTTCCTATATAGCTGTCTTCTAAAAGTAAGTAAATCAAAAGAAATGATTAAATTTCAGAATCTAAGATTGTGCTAAAATTAATATAATGGTGTATATAGAGATTGTAGTCTAATCATAGGTAAGGTAAGGTAATTATAGGTATGGGATTGCAGGTAAGTGTAAAAATTAATCAGTTTCGAAAAACTTAGAATGAAATACAGGCATACGCTTACTGAGAACAATTTGTTTAAACGCTTATTGTGTGATATAAACTAAGATAAAAAAAAATCCATTATAAAAAAATAAGCAAAAAATATTGGTATACAATCAATAAATAAATGGCAAAACTATTTTTTCTATAATAAATGATCATGATTTTTTTCTAAGAAATAACCTCGTTATGAACCGAGACTAAGGGAAACGGTGATGATGAGATGGAAGGTAATGGGGAGTGACGAAAGTGGAAGGAAACGGGAGAACTACGAGAAAATCCATGTACATGGTGTTTGTCCACCACAGGGCCCACGTGGCTGGAGCTGGGATGGAATCAGGGATCCCACGTGCCAGAGATGAGCGCTCTAACCACACAGCCACTGTGATCCATTCCGAGACTCATGTTTGTACCACAAGACCTTTGAATATTTTCATAAATAGCATTGAAAAAATATATTAGAAAGAAATATTGTAAACTATTTTATGAATGACATATTTAAAAGCATTTACAAGCAGGTTACTTTTATGTTAAAATAGAACAACATTTTAAATGTATTTCTGCGAACATACAGATTAATACATTAATCAGAAAACATTAATACTCTTAATAAATAAAGATATACTACATTGACTTCACACCTAGCATTCCGTTCGAAGCGTTGCTATCGGCTGAAGGAATTCCACTCCCATTCGTCATCCGCTCTCTCGCTTAGCAACAGCTCAACCCTAATTGGTTCAACGCGTGGGTATGAGTTTTAGTTCCCATTTTTGCCACGGATCAAGACATTTTGGCAGCACTATACAAACTACATTCACATCACGAATGAGAATGCCACTATATAATGACCATAAAAATAGAGTTCTTTTTTTTAAAAAAAAAAGTTTTAATGGCTTCAGAACTTTTATAGGCGCTTTCTGAATTATCATCTCCAGCCTTTTGTCTACAGAATAACAATAATGTGCATAAAGAGCTGCGCTGTAACTTAGCTTTTTTTTTGGGGGGGGACAAGTATTAATACGCTTATTTGGGCCCCATAGAAAAGTTGTTTTTCTAATTCTTGGGTCCCTTCTTTCCATCTTTCTCTTATTTTTTATGGGCCCCGGAGCCTGTGGGCCCTCTTGTACGGCAAGGTCTGCGGGGCCGTTAGTTTGCCCCTGGGCCCGTTCCATATATGACAAATTAACTAAGGGAATAATATTGACAAATCTCAAAGCCACACGAATAAATATTATCTCTAGGGCCCCTAATAGTAGACATTTTTTTACTGAAATGGGCCCACGATTCATTTTTGTTTTATTTACCTTTTATGTGCTGTTTTGTTTATGTAATGTAGTGAACCTTTTTAATGCTTCATTTATAATTTCATGTTCGTATCGTATATGGGTAAGAAAATTTTGTCTTAAAATGGGCCCCCCTCGAACGGTGGAGAGGTTGTCTGGGGGGTAGTTATGGCTCTGATAAAGAGAATGCCTATGAACATATCATAAAATCTATTCATAATGCTTAAAAGATCTTATTCTATTATAGTTTTTCTTTTCGTTTTTACTTAGAGATTTGTTTCGTAACCCTTTGGAAGGTGTAGAAGTCTAGGTAAATATTGCTAGCGGAAGAACAGGTAGCACAATGAGTTAGGAAGCTATTTTAACCCAATGTAGCTTTTAAAAAAATACCTGAGGAAGTGCATAGTGAGCGAAGACAGTCAAATATTATAAGAGGTTAGAATGCCGAAGGTGCTAGAATGAACACTATTTAAAGTCAATGTGATTTTAAATATCTTGAGAAGTGCGTTATAAGATATTAAAGACTCTGTATTGTGCCTAATTGCTCCCGTTATAGAAGACCATATGGTAATGGCACTTACATTAATTATACTAATTTTATCTTATTAGTTTAATTAGAGGTATGATCTGCACAAATAAGTTCTTTAGTTACTAGTCTTTTTTTTTTTTTAACACAGTAAATCTTGATGGTTTAGTTTCCAAATATGCATTCCCAAATTCTTAATCTGACCCAAGACACTTAATTTTTGTAATTTTTCTTTTTCATTTTTCTTTTTTCTTTTCTTTTTTTAAAGGAGTTTGCAAGAAGCAATTAGTATAAAAGTATTGGTGTTTAGATTTCCGAGCTTAATATTGATTTGTCGGTAGAATTATATATATATATATATATATATATATATATATATATATATATATATATATATATATATATATATATATATATATATATATATATATATCTGTTTTTGTATGGGCTAGTACTTTAATTTAATTCCATGGTGTTGCATCCTGTGAACTACGAGTTAATGGCTAGATGTACAGGGTCTTCCAAAAGACCTGCAAAAAATTAAAAAAGCTGTAACTTTGTATTTGTACAAAACTTTTAGTGGACTTGTAAGAAAGTCTGAAATTTTGTTTCCAAGCATTTTTTTTTTTAACGTCAAACCTCCAGCTGAGCACCATTTACGTCCAAATATTGCTGAAGTCTTTTCGGGAATCCAAGAATGGCATTTCACAAAACTCACTTCTTATGTCGCAGTCTTCTTCCGTCAATTCCTGTACAAGTTTCAACTTGTAAGACTTTGCCTTTATTTTCTTAGGAACGATATTGTGTAGCGTTGTCATTGGCACTCGCAGCTCCAAGGATCTGCGTTTCAACGATTTCTTTGGACTTCGCAACTCGCTTTCCTGCACGGACTGAATCACATCAACACTGGTTGTTGGCCTTCAGCTACGAGGCAAGTCCAAGACACTTCCGGTAGCTAGGAACTTATCGTACCATCTCTTGATACTTGAACCTGTAAGTGGTTGTTTCTGATATTTTTGTCGGAATTTTCTTCTCACCAAAACACTAGATTTTAACTCACTAAACCACGCCACACCTGCGCTTTCTCTTGAGTAGACGCCATCCTTGTCACGTGATTTGCGGTTATGACGTCAACGTTTACATCCGCTCATTGTTGCCAACAAAAATTTTAACATTTCCACTAAACATTACAAACAAAATACAAAATTGTAAGTAGTACTTTCAAAGTTACAGCTTTTTACTTTTTTGCAGGACTTTTGGAAGACTCTGTAGTACAGGAATTTTGTGAGTTTTATGTGTTTCTAATAGTCTATCATTAATACAACAACAAAGTTATTGATCTATATCACAATAAGTGTAATTTTAAATATTCGTAAAAAAAAAAAAAGTAAAATGATTTTCATGACAGATCTATCTACTATTTACCTATAGTTCATTCAAGGAACGTTCAGTACCTCATGTAAACAAATACACGTGGTGATTGTTTCATTTTATTGGTTAAAGTGCCTTGCCGCATCCATGCGGCAGAAGAAAATAGTCCATTGTCAAGTAAGCTGTTTTTCAATCTTTTTGTTGCTTATAAGGCTCATTACCAGAAATACAATTTATTTACAGTGAAATAACAGAAACAACACTCTATCTAAGAACTAAATTGAATTAATGCAATAAAAGAGAATACGCATGCGTAGAAACTGGATTTGGCCCACCTTATGCGCGAATCACAGTTTACAATATGGCCGCGTGTGGGGAATATATATAAAACATTGGCTAGCTACAAACACGTGCTTCTTGAAAGAAGCGCTGACCGATAGCCAATCATCCGATGACTGGCGGAGTAATACCATTCTACAATGTTTACATCAGGATCAGAAGGTTCGTTGAATGAACTTTAGATACAAGTTTTGTCTACAATTACCAATTATCTTTTACTTAACCTGACTCTATGCAAGAAAATACTAAAAATGTCAATTTTTGCGTATAGTATAATTGTTACCTTGATACTATGAATTTCTTTTCAGCTGATAGTGTTGAAGAAAGGGGGACTCATCTTCAATTGGTGGGTTCATCCTCCTACAGAGACCTTGACGAAGATTTATGTTTTCAATTACACAAATGTAGAAGCATTTTTGAATGGAACTGGGAAGTTGAAAGTAGAGGAGTTGGGACCTTATGCTTACAGGTTTGCTAATACTCAGATAATACTGATGCTTTATAAAACATTGTAACCGTTGAAATAATATTATAAAAAAGTATTTTACAAAATGTTAATTAATAAAATGACGACATATTCTTTGTGTATACACATTGAGTGGGAAAACAACTAGGGATACACCTAACACCTAAGTAGCGACACAAGTCAACACGGTAGCTCACCACACTTGTATTCTTAGTATTATATATACCTAACGTGTCTGGTACTGGTGCTACAGATAAGCAAAATGATTTAATCTAATTTGGAATAATGGATATGCTTATCACTGCCTGAGTGGTAGATGAGAGCATTTCCAAAAATGCAGTGGCGACAGAATTTTGGACAAATTTCTCGAGCGCATCGCGAATGAATGAGGCACAGAAAATTTCCAATAGCAAAATGCTTTCTTAGCGTAAAACAACCATAGATGAGATGGGTCGAAGAGCGGGAAATTTACACGGACAAGCTGTATTGTTTCAACGGTTAGAATTGGATGACCAGATGAATTTTGATTACAAATGTAGTCTCTTTTTTAACATAGAAATACTTCTAACGAACTATGTACACATTAAGCGATTCTCACCAAACCTTCTTTCAAAATCACGTTGCGCACTAAATAACAAGAGTGTAGATGTAAACATAAAAAAAAAACTTTCTTATATTTTTCGGGAACCATTTTGTCTCAGATCATTGCAAACAATAAACTAGGCATTTGTAACTATATATAAAATATTAATTCACCATATGTTTATAATGAATAAAACAATAGAAATTTTCAATCAGTTGTAAATTCTTTTGATGTTCCATGTTAACTAGGAACAAAATTTAATCTCTTCCGTAAATATTATTGTTACTGCAGTCGTTGCGTAAAAAATGTTTTTGAAGCTTCGTGTCTACATTTGTTGACAGTGTGAGAATTACAAGGGGAATGATTGGGAAATCTGCTTTGGTTATAGCAACATCCAGTATTAGCAAAGGAGATTCCTCCCCTCAACTTCTTTGTAAATCGCACACTGTCAACAGATGTAGACACGAAGCGTCAAGAACATTTATTACACAACGATTGTCGTCAAGGGCGCCGATCATGGGGGGCCGGGGACTCGTCCCCACAAGCTAATGTGGGCCCCATGTATTTTTATGTATATGTATTTGTTGTTACATGTATTGTTGTATGTATTTTTCATGAATGGGCCCCCGAAATTTACAGAGAAATCGGCGCCGTTGACTGCCGTAACCATAATACAACTCGGGATGTCAGTATATTTACGGAATAGATTAAATTTTCTTGCTAGTTTACATGGAACATTGAAAGATTTTACAAGTGATTTTAACATTTCTGTTGTTTTATTCATTATAAACATATGGTGAATTAACATTTTGTTTATAGTTACAAATGGTTACTTTATTACATGAAGCAAAAACAAAACAAGAATTGGCTCGAAGGGAAATTGAACCGGGGACCCTTTGCATATGAGTTGCACACTTTACTCACTCTGCCACGCCGTCACTTGATAAATTTGTTCGTCGAACAGTATATGTGAAGAGTAGAAAACTTTTGAAGACGGTTTTTCTACCTTATTTTTGCCCATTGCGTTCCCCAGTTTGTAATATTAACTCTTTAAATGTGCACTACCTCCTCGCAAAAAATGGCCCCGAAGTTCACCTACCAAAGTCTGCTTTCTCCTTGTGAGTGTCAATTAACGCAGATTGTTACAAATGTAATCAGAAAAAGAATGTGCTCTACCTGAAGACATTTTCTAGCTGATTTGACTAAGAGCTTGGAGGAGTTATTACAGGCCAGTGAACCAAGCGCAGAGAGGTTATGCTGAGGTCTAAGAGCAGGGAGTTTCGAAGGGAGTATTGTCTTGCTTTAAAAAATTCTAATAAGCTGTTAATAATTAGTTTAACTCGATAACCGAATTTACCTCCTTCTCACATCAATGAGTTCAGGGCTTAAGAAAAACTTATAACTCGAAATTTATCCATTGTCGTTTTCCATCATTAAAAAGTAATATAAATTTTATACTTTATTTATTGATTCCTTTTAACTTTGAAACAAAGCACCAGTGTTGCCAACAACCTCTGAAGAAAATAGGCTAAGTGGCCTTCAGAAATAAGCTTTTTTACAGAAAAATGGCTAGATTTTGAACTTCTTACCTAAAACCCACATTGTTGATTTTAAACCCCTTTTTTTGTGTGTATTGGATTATAAGTGAGTTACAGTAAAATTTGAAATGTTGAATTTTATTCGCTGAAGACTAACAAACAACATACATGACTTCAAATTACAATAAAATCCATCAATAACTGATCTGGTTTGTGAAAGTCAGCAGCCATATTATCAGTTGAATTGAAATAAATCATCATCGATGATGTCGCAGTTAGCCGAGGCGCTGGAACTAGATGCACCATCGTTGGATTGTGGATTGGTTGTGTTTGTGTAGACTGTCATTGTCCCAGTTTTCAGTAGTACTTCGTTCGACTGCACCAGCGCTTACAAACACTTCTTATTTCTTCGTACACCCACATGAATCATCATGATTGCATTGAGAGTTTTCAAGCTAATTAGATATCCTATGTGTTTCTCTTAATAGACAAAAAAAAAAAAAATCTCTGCTGCTTGAAGAACCGAACAGTTTACTAAATTTGTATCAGAAGACTTTCATTCTTGCAATGAAATGTGAAAATTAAAATAATTAAATGTAGCAAAAGGGCCCTTACGGTAGAAACATTAAAATTCTTTCTGAGTCAATCTTTGGGCGGGGAGAGGGAAGAAGATTGAAAAACAAGTGTTTGTTGCGTAATAAAACTCCCACTTATCTAGAGAAATCAATTAATACGATATATAATACGATAATGTATAATGACAAATAGTCTCTGTTTTAAAAATTACACTTTATTTTCAAAGAAAAAGTATTTTTAGAATTAATTTAACGGTTAATAAAAAGACCAAAATGTCAAAAGAGTTTCATAAAATAAGCTATAATATTTAAGGCTATAAGCATTTCGTAGACTTGTATGGCTAAGTGCCTCTGCCAATATGCTAGATTTAGCCAAAAATAGGCCAAATTGGCATAACTGCACAGCACATGAAGCGGCATTCGAGCAAAAACATCTGAAACAATGAAACTGATGTTAAAGCAATATTGTTGCTCTCTTGACGGTTTTAACTACCTACAATATTTTTGTTTTTATTCCACTAATTTAAATGGAGAACTATTGAGTAAAGTTCCTTACTTTATCAAAATGAATTGCATATTATATAAATTTAATGCTTAATTTAATTATTAAATTATTTTTCAAGAAATTTCATTTTCCCAAAGTAAGAGACGTTTAAAATTACACTAAACAAAAACACATTAAAGTTTAAATTCATAAAAAAAAGAAAAGAAAAATAAATTCTCCATGTAAATCAATCGCCTAAAAGCAAAGATGGCGCGAATATCCCGTACAGTTAAACAATCTCTTCTTTTCTTCATACACCTTATCAGTGAAAGTATAGGTACACCAGACACATAATGTCTTAGTGTGCTACAAATGCAAAATAGTGTTATACTTAAATTGTTGTATAAATATAATTATTCTGACAAGGGAACATCTTATATTGATAGTAGCATTGCCCAATCCAACAATGCGCAATCAATGGAGGAGTGAAGAAAAATGAGAAATCCAAAGTTTTACGAGTCGACACCCAGAAACACAGGAGATACAGAGGAAAGAAGGATCTAGAATCAAGAGAAGATAGCAATGCAAAAGATATACTGACACAGAAATAAGTTCAAAATGATTAAAGTAATCAAAATGACATCTACACAGCAGTATAGTAAGCAAACATTGTACCCACAGACATACTCAATAACATCATATTTAATGCAGTGTTGCCAACGGAGCAGAAAATGAAGTTTTGTTAAATGGCACGGAACACAAATTATAACATCTAGCAAATCTAATTATGAGTAGAACCATACCTGTAAAGTATTGATGTACAGTGGAAAATCAGAATAGCATCAAAGACAACACACAAATCTGAAATGATGCATGCGCTTGGATTGCCAATTGATTAGCAGACTCACATTTCTGATGCACGTAATATTATATTACCTCACACATTATTGGTTTTGTTATAATTTGTGTTCCGTGCCATTTAACAAAATTTCATTTTCTGCTCCGTTGGCAACACTGTATTACATATGATGTCATTGAGCATGTCTGTGGGTACAATGTTTGCTTACTATACTGTTGTGTAGATGTCATTTTGATTACTTTAATCATCTTGAAGTTCTTTTTGTGTCAGTGTATCTTCTGTATTGTTATCTTCACTTTATTCTAGATTCTTCTTTCCTCTTATCTCCTGTGTTTTTGGGTGTCGGCCCGTAAAACTTAGGATTTTCCACTTCTCTCCACTCCTCTTTCGATTGTGCATTGTTTGATTGGGCAATGCTATTATCAATATCAGATGTTCCCTTTTGAAATTGCATAAAATGACGACAAATATGATTAATTTCTAAATTATTTGTAATTTAACTGTTTTAATCCCTAATTGTTTTATATTTTAATCTCTTAGTCTTTTATGATACACATATAGCCAGTGGCGTATTTATAATTTTGTTTCGGGGGGCTTTGCTAACTTTCAGGGGGTTGGGCTTTGCCTGAAAATGTGAAAATTCTGCAAGATATTTCATATACTTTACTATAGTAAGTAAGATTTCGAGGGGGCTTAAGCCCGGAAGCACCCCCCTAAATACGCCACTGCATATAGCCCACCGCCATTTGCATTATAAAGCCAGTTGAATTCATTTAAGAAACCGTGTTACTATGTTGAACAAATATCGAAGTAGTTTTGTACTAATAACTAGTATGTTTTGTATATTAATTGAAATTATAGTAAATTCAAAGTTAACTATATTTAATCAGTAGTTGAATTGATCGTCACATGTTTGAATCATTAATATTTATGATTGTTTTTACACTTTTGCTGCAAATCATTGTTATATTGATTGTTTTTTCAAAAATAATTGATTTAATGTCACTATTGGTCCACATAGAATAACTAAAGAGTTGCTAAATAATTGCATACGAGTCGAAAATCAATTTCACATGATAGACACTCCCACTCACACAGTTGTCATCTTGTACACCTCAAACAATGCTTTATACCATTTGTTTGTGATGTACTTACTCATTTGAAACAATCATTTAATAAAGAGGAAAATGTATCTTTTTTCCACTGTTTTGATGTGCTTTTTAACCTTTATGCATTAAAATTGTACAACAGTTGGGGAAGAACATACATACATATATGATTAGCTATATTTTGTTTATATTAATAAAGTAACTTAAAGTAACGATTTCTTTTTCTATCTTTGCTTTAGGAGAGATTTGCCGAAACTGAATGTTCAATTCCATGATAACAATACACTTAGTTTTCAAAGAGGCAACAATTTTACATTTGATCCCAGCAATACTAATGGCAACATTCATGATAAAATAGTTGTTCCTAATATTCCAATGTTGGTAAGATTTTTTTTTTGTTTTTTTTAGAAAAGATATATTCTTTCATTTATTTCAAAGTACTTACTTATGTATTAATTTATTAATTGAAGTGTATCTGTTACTCTCATTTGATAACTCATTATTTTTTGCTATAATATTTTAGAAATTGCTTTTATAAAAAATAATTTATATTCTACCACTGCTTTTTTTTTATAAAATAGTAATTGATAATTTTATATTTTGTTATTATTATTGTTTAAGGCATTAAAAAGGCATTGCGTTATTTTTAACGCATATTTTGTTCACCTTTTACCTTTTCAGTTCAATGATAATCATATTTTCCCCTCTATACATATTGATTAGTAGCCCGAGGTTCTATTCCAGGTGAAGGTAGGAATATTGATCTTTATTTCGCCAATATTATTATTATTTTGCCAAATGAACCCAATTTGTCATGGCGCAATCTAGTAGCCTGTAGACCTAAGTAGTATAATTTTCCTGTGTTTTGCATTGTATTATCATACTTTCTTATATTTTACGTTCACATTATTCATAGTAATCAAAACGGTGAAAGTAGGCTGCAACCTAGACATAGTTACCAAGTTAAACCAAGTATAGGCTGAGAGGAGCACACATACATACATTACTGAGTGTGTCTGTTCTACAGAATAATCCACTACAGGAAGTCCCGTAACACTTCCTATATATTTACGTATTTTGCGATGAAGTAAAGTCATGGATCAGAAAAAAAAGACAATGCGATAAGAAACGAAATATTAATCGAATCCATGTGGACATTATTTTCGTAGCAAATATTTATGTACCTTTATTTGAGACGTCTCGTCTCGAATTCGAGTCGAATCGAGATAGAAACTTCTCGAGCCGAAACACGAGTCGAAACAGAAACATTTTCGAGTCGAGACAGAAACATATTCAAGTCGAGACACGAGTCGAGACAAGATTTTGTCGAGACGAGTCGAGACAGGCTTAACTCTCGACTTGACTAGACTCGTGCGCATCTCTATTAGCTCATCCATAATATTCATTATTTGTTCTTTGCCCATTATGATTTTTTTTATATATTACTACAGAAAAAAAAGTAAAATGGTTTATCAGAAAACCTTCACAGAGGCATTCTGTGTGTTTCAGAGACGTTTAAGAAAACAACAAAACTGGAATTAGCTTTCAGTTTACAGAATGTTTACAATTTTGTTGCTGATGTTAAGAAAATAGTGTTTCCCTTTAGGTGCGAGTTTTCGTTTAGTTTTACACATAACCTGCAACAGAGCACTACCCACGGAACGTTTCGGAAAGACGCATTTGTAGTCTACCACTTCGAGCTAACTCGAGATTAGGACAGTTGTATTAAGAAGGTACTTCGAGTACTGTTTGATCTTAGAATCGAAAGGGATAAAGGTGATTTTCTCGGAAATGGCACACAAACTCGACTCCTGGTATCTCGACAATCCGTATAGCTCGACACCCGCTTAAAACGCTGAATGATTCTACTAATCAGGCAAAACACTATCTTTCTTAATGTAATGTTTTGGTCTGTTAATTGCTAAACTAATTATTTCTATCACCTCGTATATTGTGCAAACAGTATAAATATATATTTAGTTACTGTATTATTATAATTGCAGTACATATTTATTCGTATAGATGTTAGCATTTTCCTGTTCCATTCCAAGATTTGTTACGATCTTCAATTTTTGTAATGTATGCTCCTTTTCTTTTGCGACGTTACTTCTTGGAGTTGTGTAACAAATTATCGTATGTTTTATTCATTTCCTTTAAGTTTCAAATTATTCTTTTCCTCCTTCTCAGTAACGAAGTGGCTGAAGAAAGCCAGATATCTGCTGGCAACAAGGGCGCCGATTTCTCTGTATATTTGGGGGGGGCATTCAGATGCAGAAGGCATATATATATGAGGATTTTAAGACAAATTGCATTCAAATTATGCCAAATACTGTATATTCATAAATACAATGCGGGGGCCCACATGAGCTTTGGGGGGGCCCGAGCCTCCTCGTCCCCCAGGATCGGCGCCCTTGGCTGCCAATTACCACTCACCTTGTTTCGATTATTGTTAGATATTAGCAAGCTTGATTGAAGATTTACTGTACCATATTCTATTCTAAATGTTCACATAACATATTATTAGTTCTGAATATTATAAGAACTAATTATCGTAAAATATTAGTTCTGAATAGCTCAATCCTTATTCAATAGAACTCTACTGTCGGTAATTCCCCACTCTCTGTCCACATTAGGTGGAATTGCGTAACTACTGTAATAACATCTGTAATTCTTTTCCTACACCGAAAATTAAGAGTGGTTCTTTAGAAGCCGAATATCGAAAATTGTTTTCTGAAAATGATTCTAACGATTTGACTGTATTTCACACTCACACACACACACACACACACACACACACACACACACACACACACACACACACACACACAACACACACACACACACACACACACACACACAAATCCTATTAGAGACCCTATAGTAACAGCATTCGTAATTATTTTCTGTGGGTAAAATCGAGAAAGGCAGTAATTAATTAATATAGACGATTTTTCCCTGGCCGATATGTTTAGATGTCGGTTTTAGAAATTCTGCTCATATTTCATAAACAAGTACTTTAATAGAACCCCTACAGTATAACATAAATATTTCTTCTTTTTGGAAAAAATACAAGAAATGCTGTTTATTAGTGGGAGTGAAATTTTTTCGGAGAATTTTCTCAAAAATTCTAATAAAAGTTTTGTTCAATTTTCACAACAAATATTTGAACTACTTCCCAACAAAATGTGCATTTATTTTAATCCAAAAGAATCAGGATTTATGGATTGATCCTTACTAACATTTTCTTGGATGATTTTACGTGTTTATTTATACTTCATAAATAAATATATCATTAACACTAGTAATTTGGTGTTTGATAGAATTAATGATTTCATTTGGAAAATGAGATCATTTTTAAGACAAAACTAAACTTGTCTAGGCTCGTACAGCACTTTTCGACAGTTTTATACTGCTGCAGAATTCAATAAACAATTAAGGGACACACTACTAAAAATGATACAAAAGCTAACCATTTTTCTTCTGCTCGTTTTTCGTAAGCGAGAAGAGATAGTGATTCTACACCCGAAAATGCGAATTGGAAGAATTTTCAGTGTTCCCATCCATAGAAATTACAGTGTGGCCAGAATATGAACTACTCAAAAATCTAGGTTAAGGTAGCGACTAGAAAAATGAACTCAACGGTAATTGATAAGGTATCATGTTGTCTTGGCTCTTTGTTAACTACTTTTTAAATTATATTTGTATTTATTTTGTAATAAACAAAAAGTTATTAAAATTACACTTTGTGTTTATTACAAAATAAATACCAATATTATTTAAAAAGTAGTTAACAAGGAACCAAGACAGCATGATAAGTCATCAATTACCGTTGAGAAAGTTATTAAAAATTAACACTTTCTGTTTACAGAAGGCTGTTTCATCCTTATGGTAGCAATTTGTAGTCGCCACCAGAGGCGCTAGTTTCGCGTCAGCAACGTGACGCACGCAATACGGATTAGCCAGACACTTGTGTACAAGCCGTGCAGAAGAGAGACGTGTGTGAGCAGAATGTCGCCGAAAATCGACCCTTTTGGGGAGGGCTACATCGTAGCACTTTCTGATATAGGCTACAGCTATAGAAAAAAAAAAATATAGCCGAATAAGAACACAGTACAAGAAGAAAAATGGTATGGCTTTGCAGTGTCTGATAAGGGAATTAATGCAGCCATCCATCGCAATCCAAACCCAGAGCAAACCATTGCCATACGTCGTCAAAAGGGGCAAAAGAAGCAACCGGCTCTACAACGCAGTCAAAACGTCATTGCCAAGGTCCGCCGGTTTGTGACCCAGAAGAATCCACCCACCCAACGTGACATAGCGAGGCGTGTTGGACGGTCAACTGTAAGTGAACACCGAATCATACGCGACAATTTGGGACTCAGAAGTGCACACAAGCGGCGGGTCCATGTTCTGAAGCCAACGCACATCGCAGAACGGTGGGTGACATGCAAAAGGCTGTATGAAGGTTACCTGGCAGGTGACAAATTACGTTATGTGATCACCTTAGATGAAGCATGGGTCTATTTGACAGGATTCCAGCAGATGCGTGCAATTTATTACCGCCGCAGTGATGGAACCGATCATGCAAAGTGGGTTCGCTCCTGCAAGAAGAGTTTTCCAAAGAAATTTATGGTAGTGATGGGTTTCTGTGCAAAGGAAAGCTTCCGATACACCGGGTGTCATCAAATGTCAAGGTGAATGCAGCGTATTATATCGAGCATGTACTGGAACCCATCTATCGCCAACATGCCCCGGCTTTGTATGGCAATGACACTGACAGAGTGTTCATCCACCAGGACAAGGCCAAACGAACGGTGACCTACATGATACGTATGGAACAGGAAACAGGTGTAAAGTCTATCTCATTTCGAGACATCCCCGTCAAGTCACCAGATGCGTCCCCTATGGACTTCTGGGCTTTCGGCCTCTTCAAACGGAACATCAATAAGCGTCGTCCGACCACACTTGGTGACCTTTAGAAAGTGCGCAAGGAAGAGTGGGCGAAATTGGATCAGGTAGTGCTCAATAGAGGACTCCTTCAGTGGAAACTACGATGTCTTGCAATCGTTCACCAATGGGGCTCTCACATCGAACATGACTGCTGGTGGAAACGGGGTTTCACGCCCTAGGGCACGGGTCTGTACTTCGCTACCATAAGGCTGAAACAGCCTTCTGTATTACAAAATAAATACAAATAGTATATAAAAAGTAGTTAACAAGGAGCCAAGACATGATAAGTCATCAATTACCGTTGAGTTCATTTTTTAGTCGATGTCTTAACCTAGATTTTTTGGTAGTTCATATTCTGGCCATACTGTAATTTCTATGGATGGCAACACTGAAAATTCTTCCGATTCGTATTTTCGGGTGTAGAATCACATTATCTATTATTGTAGTAAATTACATTTCATTATCTCTTCTCACTTACGAAAAGCGGGCAAAAGAAAAAATGGTTAACTTTTGTTTCATTTTTAGTAGTCTGCTCCCTTAAGAGTTAAGCTAGAAAGTACAAGGAATCCGTACCATTAACGACGTTGAGTATCTCCAATATCTTTTTATATAGCTTGACTAGCAGCGTTCACCCCGCTTCGCTGCGGTCACCCCGGAACGCAATAAACGTTGTTACTTAGATAATTTTTACTTTTTCGCTTTCAAGTGATATGATAAAAACCATAGAAGATTGCAGTAAATGTTAACATTATATCGCCTGTCATTTATGTTAACCCGCCCCGCTTCGCTGCGGTCACCCCGGAACGCAATAAACTTTGTTACTTAGATAATTTTTACTTTTTCGCTTTCAAGTGATATGATAAAAACCATAGTAGATTGCAGTAAATGTTAACATTATATCGCCTGTCATTTATGTTAACCCGCCGAGTGACACGGTCATGCGGGTTGCATATACATACGTTTATTTTTATACCTATGATGAACTAACAAAGGATTTGTACGTTATGGACACTTGAATGGTCAATTATCTCAAGACACTGGTAATTAAAAATTAAAGTGATATGATAAAAACCATCTAGGGTCCAAATCCTAATAACCCCCCAAAAATGAAAGAAATTGGTTCAGCCGTATTAGCGTGATGAGCTAACAAAGGATTTGTGCGTTCTCTTTTATATAATAGATGGTTTATATGGAGAATTATCTTTCTCTTATATTTGAAATAAATTAAATTTTAATGATGTAATTTTCTTTTTCAAGTCTAGTATTCAAGAAAAGGAAATATAGTATTCAAGAAAAGCAAGTAGAGTATTCAAAAAAGGAAATATAGTATTCAAGAAAAGCAAATAGAGTATTCAAGAAAAGTAGTAATCCTTTGTTCTATCAAAATTAATTTTGTACTAAGTTATATAAATTTAGTATTATTTAAATTCAGTTTGATTATTAAATATTAAAATTATATTTACTTTTCGTAAAGTAAGGTACACTTTAAAATAGTTTTAAACTGTGAAGAAATAAGTAAAATTACACAATTAAAACCCCAGTTCAATTTAAGTAAAACACAATAAATCAGTTCCCTATATGAATCAATGAGCAACAAAGCCGAGATGGCGCAGTATTCAACACCGATATTTTAAATTTGGATCGTTCAGAGCATAAGGGAGTCAAGTTCAATTAACAAAAAGTTGCGGGGAAATTAGGGATAAACTTTATGCGACACGCTTAAGTATTTCATGGAAAAGTTATTTTATTATTATTATTATTATTATTATTATTATTATTATTATTATTATTATTATTATTATTACATAAGAGTTACTTGCAATATCTGTACTTGAATCTTTTAAGTTCTGAAAAGAATATCAGGTAGAAATCTTAATGTCTTAAATGACCAAAAATGAGTTTAATTCCCTTCAGCACGGAGCGCTCCATATATAACAATGTTTCCCATTTTTGTTACGTAACACTTCCTGTAGATTAAAATATCAAGGGCACATTTAAGTTAATAAGGCAAATATTTACTGTACGCATTGAGGTCAAAAGATGGTAATAAATAACGTACCGGCACTGAAGTTACCATCTAATTATAATAGTAATCAAAGAGTAATATTTTTAACTATGAGAATCGCATGTTATGAGTAACATGCCGATAACATATAAACCAGTTGTTTTATTTTCATTCTTGAGTGTGTGTGAATATTTTCTCCATTCTTTCTTGAAATTTCTCAGAGAACTGATCTTATGAACAAACAAATTTAAAAAAAGCAGAACTATGCTCCTAAAAGAAATTATTTCTTATCTGAGACGTCATACTTTGCTTCTTCAATTCTCAGTAAACCGGACCAACAGACTTCAGAAATAGATTAAGAGCCCTCATCACTGCGAAATTGAAATACCGCTAATTTTACAGTAATTATGTGATATCTTCAAATAGATAAAAGATAATCGAAAAGTGGAACAAGATCTCCCTAGACAATATTATTTTGCGTGAGATACCGTTATCATGACTCATTTATCTGCTTTCGATTTCCAGCCATATTGAAAATCGGCATTTATTTTCGCGTTTCTAAATAACTGCAAACGGAAAGCTACTAGGTGACTCGTGATAACGGTACCTCATGCAAAATAACATCGTCTAGGGAGGTCTTGATCCACTTTTCGATAATCGTTTATCTATTTGAAGATATCATATAATTAATGTAATATTAGTGGTATTTTAATTTCACAGTCATAGGGACTCTTAAGTAGAGCTGCAGACAAGATTAGATAAGACACTACTTTCACGACACCTTTTCCTAGATGAGACTATCTCAAATCGTGTACAGTAGTGACATGAAAATATGACCATAGATGACTGAAAGAGTCGATTATTTTGTAGGTATAGCATTCGTTGATTCTTAATTACTCTATGCTAATAACACTTCTCTACACTTTTATCCCGCCTCCCTCTAACAGTCCTTGGTTCTTACAGTACTGCTTCTCTTTGTCACTAAATTGAGTGTAAAGTCACTTTCTTTACTTTATACAGCATGGGGTTTCAAAATCATTACTGTGATTTCTCTTCAGTATGGTCTATGTGAAGTTGAAATTACAAAAAAAAAAAAAAAAAAGCCTCCTAAAGATGGCGTATCCCCACCATGTAACGAGAATTACCGCTGGAAGATGCACTCATGTGTTGTCAGTTTCTTCTCAAGTATTCAGCTTTCCAATAGTCTTTCGTACATTTCTTTCATTATAATTTTCTAACAAAGAAAGATATATCAGTGGAATTAAGTTTGTAGTTGGTAGTAGTCCATAAAATTTAACCTAACTCTAAAAGGATCACGTAACTGCGAGCAATCACATGGTTCCATAACAGCATTCACTCAGGGCTGAGGCTACCTCCCATGTGTCTGGGAAGATGAACTGATACAGCTGCGGAAATTGGTATACTAAGAGCAGTGCCGCCTGTGGAAAATCAGCGCCCGGGGCGAGAATTTACGACAGAGCCCCCCATGCATATAAGTGAAGTCGAGAGACCAACCGCGAAGCTCCATCATGGTTGGCGCGAAGCGTAAGAAAATTTTCGAAAATAAACCCTGCTTTTCCTTGATTTTGGCACTTTTTATTACATTTTTTCCTTTCATTTTATACATATCTTTTATCTTTTCCTTCCGAATTTTGCGCCCCCTACTTTGGCACCCGGGGCCGTCGCCCCGCTCGCCCTCCCCACGGCACGGTACTGACTAAGAGCCGAGCAGAACCGACGTTGATTCCAAACCTACGACACCGATAGCCTTAATGCAGTTTTGTGTGTCTATGGACCACTTTAAGTGCGCCTTTCTTCGAGGAAGACATCATGTTGGCTCCTAACTACTTCAACATGCTGCAGACTTTGTACCCCAGCTGGTTGCACTGCGTATCAAAAATCACGTAAAGGAAATCCACGTGAGGTGATGAAGCGAGGGTAAGACAAAGCTGTTCATTAGATGTAGTCTCAGTCCGATTGCTCCAGGCGGAAAGACATAAATATAGCCGGAATTCATCGTCAAATGAGTAAGGGTTACGGTGAGAACTTTGTAAATGATGACTGTATGCACGAATATTGCAAAGAGTTCAAAAATGGAGTTGCCGAAGGCGGCCAAGGGTTGAAAAGCGATAATACAGGGTTACTATAAATGATTGGAGCGATTTCAGTTTTATAATAACTGTATTACTGCATATATTGCGATTTTTTTCACACACATAGACAAACTCAAAAAGTTTTTGTTAACAATTACAAATGTTTGATACTGATTCGACAGATATCAAGCCGAAAATCAAGTTCTTCCCATACTCAGCGCAGCATGTACCTATCAACGAGTTCAAAATCGTTGTTGATGCGGGCTAGCAGGCGGGCTCGCAGTTCTGGCAGGTTTGCTGGTAGAGGAGGTGTGAACACATAACCCCACACAAAAAGACAAAGGTCTACGTATGGCGTTAGGTCAGGAGAACGTGGAGGCCATGACATGAAATGCTTTCTCGGCGCTGTCACCATCTTGCCTCACTGCTCATTGCTGCGCTCTCGTGGGAGAAATCTGAAGTACACCTACAACAAATAAAACTTTTTGAGCTTTTCTTCCTTACTGTTGAGTTTTGTTACAATATCTCAATCACTAGAGCTGCAGTGAATTTATGAAACATTTAAAAAAAAAAGTCAATTCAGTTCCCCAAGAGTAGGTTCTATTTCCGATTGTGTTCCTCAATTGCATTCGAAAGTAGTAGATAACAACTACTACTTTTGGTTCTAATATTCATTCCCAAAGAACACAATCGATAATAGGAGCGAAAAAATATTTTATGGTATGGCTTCTAAATCTTAAGATTAGATTTTATCTCAGCTTTATTCTTCTACTAAATTCTGGAGTAGTAAGAACTAGTAAAACTTCCGGTTTCAATATTCATTCCTACATAGTAATGGGGAAACCACAGTGGCTCAATGCTAGACCGCTTACCTCTGGTGCGTGGGATCTCTGATTCGATCCCCAGACAAATACGTTTGTGGTGGACAATATTCTATCCGCAGATTTTCTCGGTGTATTCCCATTTCCTCCCACACTTTCATTCCACCAATTATTTCACCATCATTCACTTGCCTTAATCATTCGTCTCCCTTAGTCTAATGGGCATAATCGTGGGGCGTTAAACTGAAAAAAATCATTTCGTTTCATTTCCTACATAGTAATAGATAACGAGAAACGTTTTTAATGTGGATTCAGTGTCCGATGAGCAGGTTTCATCTTTCACATTATCCTTTAATTGCACCCGGAATTTATAGTTTTATACTCCTTCTGGTTCTAATGTTGAATTCACATAGTTTGGAAGCTTACCAAAGGTGCACAATGTAAAACGAAATTAATTATTGCTTGTTAATTGTTAAATATTTGTAATATCCTGCATGATTATGTTACAAACGCTCGACATGTGCTTACATTTACAAACATCAACCATATGCGTCTTTTTACACATTACTATAACTGCAGACAACAGGAACAATAACGACACAACTGGCCATATGACGACAAAGGAACAACAGCACCACCGCCTTACTTGGAGCATCTATATAACCGAAAGTATTTCGGCGATAAGCATCAGCATACAACTGATCCCCCCCTCTAGCTTGCATGGAGCTCTAGGAGATACTTAACCCAAAGCCTTTAGTTTGCTCCGAATTCTAGACTTCCCCTCTTCCCACTCAGCTTGCTCGGAGCTTTGTTGGAACTCGTAACCTCAGTCACCTAGCTTGCTTCGGAGCTCTGTGACTCCTAACCTCTTCTCTGCTGGCGTGGAGCATTATGGATGATAAGTGCACTCCACCTAGCTTGCTTCGGAGCTCTGTCAAAATCCTTCACTAGGGTGCTCGGGCCTTGGTTCACCTCTCTTTACCCAGTATAGATAATTTATTAATACATTATAGTAATACTTTTGTAATATATTGTGTAATAAAAACCAGTAATGAGAAAAATGATTCCGAACTGTAATTTCCTCTACCAATTCCTGCAAAAGCAGCTCTTTACAATATAAACAGTTAATGTTTGTTGTTTATTATGTTTAATTATATTTAAGCCAACACACTCTTCCGCCTTCCTATACGCACGCACGCACACACACACACACACACACACACACAAACACACACATACACACACTGTTAGTAGTCATACCGGATTTAGCGTGTTGATAGGTCACATACACACAACTGAAAACTTCTTGAAGTTTTAGCTGCAAGTAGCAGTGACGCAACTAAGGGAGGACAAACGGGGCTTATGCCCCGGGCGTCGGATTAAGGGGGCAAAGCTTTTGAATATTTATTTTTATTATAAGGAAAGAAAAGGATTCTTAGCAAACGAAAGTTCATAAAAAATTATTTCAGAAACTTAACAGGCTAACGACTCAGCAACCTTAAGATCTATCCATGGAGCATAAGTTAGTTTCAAAAGTATCTTTTGAGGACTTATAAACATTTTTGCAGCCTAAAGAGCCATCAAAGTTAAATTCCATCTCTTTGTGTTCATTTAACTTGCATTGATTTAAGAGATTTGCAATATGTCCGAGTATAATACGCGAGACAACAGCTTAACTATTTGTCATAGTTAAATATTCTATTCTAAAGCAACATACTGTTGGTTCATTCTACACATATGCACATCCCGATATAATTCCAAAAACATTATGATTTGCAGTTATTATGATAAAATTATAAGAATATGCCAATTGGCAATTAAATACTAATTAGTTTAGTGTTTTATCATGTATTAAAATTTAAGTTACGTACTTCAATTTTGAAATCAAGCTTCACCACTTGAATAAACAAAAATGGAATAGGAGAATTACTGTATGATACCAATATCAGGTATAGTCGGGGAGCGTTTAGATTTGGTTGGTCTGGGGTGGCTAAGGCGAGTTCATGTCCTGGGCGGGCGACAACTACTAGTTGCGTCGCTGACCGGTAGTCTCGTAAAAACTAGCGGAGTGACATCAACTCTTCTGAAGTAATTAAAAGTTACAAATACTGTATATTATTCATCAGCAGATAGGACAAATTAATGATATATTATCAGTGTTGATATTAATGTATAACTTTAGATCCAAAATAATCAAATTTGTTTTTCTTTTACAATGTTTGAAGTATGCTTTACCTTCGTTCATTTACAGACTGCTATCAACGTTATGAGTGAATCCTACTACTTCGTTAGAAAATCGCTATCCTTATTATTAACCTCAATGAATGTACAGCCGTTTATAACCCTTACTGTGGATGAATATTTATGGGGCTATGACGACAAGTTTTTCGGCCTAGTAAATGCTATAATTCCACGTGAAATGAGATTCCCACGTGAGAGATTTGGCATCTTAGCAGAGGTAAGTTATCACAATCTTTCTTTTTATTGGACTTGTTATAAAATCTTATAATTCAGTTGAACATCTAGAATTTGGTTTGAACAAGAAAGAAAACGTTCTCTATGATTTATTTCTTTGTCTTACCATTTTTTTGTTGTTGTTGTAGTTTTTACCTTTGTTTTACTACTTTTAAACTTCCAAACTAAGTTATGCATAAATACAGTAAGAGGAAGTTTTCAAGAACAACTGTGTCTGTCTGTCTCTAACCAGGTATCACAGCCAAAACGACAGCGCAAAAACGGTATTTTGGAATCCTGATTCAGCGTCCCAAGAGTAGCTTCCATTTCGTTCATTTATCTTCTAATCAAACCGGAAGTTGTTTCTTATACACGTGGATGAGTGGTTAAACACATCCCAGAAGAACAACTGTACAAGGTTGGTTGTCATCCGGCGTATAGCCCGGATATTGCTCTGAGCGATTTTCATGTCTTCTAACACCCAAATAAATTAATGTTCGATGAACATTTCGATAGTGATGAACGATTTCAGATGGCTGTATTACAGTAGTTCCACTTCCAGGCGGCTGACTTTTACGACTTCGGAATACAAAAATTTATTGCCATGGTATGGCAAGTGTTTGTATGCCAGTGGTGTATATGTTGAAAAAATGTGTCACCTGTGCTGTATCGATGGGAATACATGTTTGAAACTGACTTTGTCTTCTTTGTATTTACCACCCCAGGAAACTTACTTTCTTGACGAGATTAAACTTAAGATTTTATTTGATTTATTTCCCTTAGTATTTATTCAGCAGGATCGTTTTGGAACAATTTTACCTCCCAGAACCATTCTATTGAATGCGACGGCGAAGGCGTCGACCACCAAACTGTGAGAGGTAGCCCGCAGTGGTCTGTGTCATTCTAACTGTATCGGTCATTGAGTGGGACAATTCAAGGATCCCACGTAGTGTAGTCACTAACGCTCTCGCCTCTGGTGTAAGCGATCCTGGGTTTGATTCCTGGTGGGGACACTCGGTTGAAAATGCGTAACAGCTTTTTCAGACCAGCCATCCTGAGTGAGGTTTTTCATTATTTATACACGGCAAATGACGTGATAGTACCTAACATAGTGGTCGCAGGCAACTTTCTCCCCAATTTCCCGGGCAGTATAATCGCCGAGGGACGTCATCATGTGTGACGGGCTAACATGACCATAGATGCCGAGAGCCGAATTCCGGAAGATCTTTCCCGGAATTGAAGTACATACTTAATACCAACTTAATTACAGTGGCGTATTTACGATTTTGTTTCGGGAGGGGGGGCTTTGCTAACTTTCGGAGGGGGCTTTGCCTGAAAATGTGAAAATTCTGCAAGATATTTCATATACTTTACTATAGTAAGTAAGATTTCGGGGGGGGATTAAGCCCGGAAGCCCCCCTCTAAATACGCCACTGCTTAATTATAATACGAAACTTGTTAATGAATTGTGTATAATTTACTGTATTACTTAGATAACCACCGATTCTTAGGATAGGCCTATACCTAGATACAACAGCAAGGAAAAATATTGAATAAAAGTGAAACTATAGCTCTGGAGCACCTACTTTTACCACCGACAGTTGTGACATCGCGCAGCTCAACTGTAAAACTTTATTTCCTCCAATGTGAAAAGCGATTAGCCAATTGGTGTAGAAATTTCATTTTTTTTCACCTGTTTTATATACATTAAATTATAACATCTATACTAGTACTTGAATTAAGCCTCTACTTAATGACAAATTTATTGATCATTTCAGAAGAATGGCTCGTACAAAGAAGTAATCACTGTATTTAATGGTGAAAATGGAACTAAAGTTGACATGATCGACAAATATGATGGGAAAACACTTTTGGACTTCTGGGGTTCCAACGATTGCAATAGCTTGGATGGTAGTGAAGGCACTATTTTCCCTGCTCCTATTAACAGAACATCAGAACTTAAATTCTACAGGAAAGAAATATGCCGTCTGTTTCCCTTAAAATACAAAGAAGATACTTCTGAGTGGGGCATCCATGCTTACAAGTTTCAACCTCCTGAAGATGTATGGGCTGATGCCAAAAAGAAACCACAGAACTCTTGTTACTGTAAGGACAATTCTTCATGCCTTCCATCAGGGCTTACTGATATAAGTCACTGTGCATATGGTAAGGTCATGCAAGTAATATCTGTTGGACGAAATAGGTTTAAACTATGTAAAATTACTTTTATTTCGTATTCTAAATTCATTACTGCTAGATGTGTAGATTGAACACAGCGCCCTATGAAATTAATTGTTACTTTTATTCTTGTGATATAAAATGTAAAAGAAATGCACAGGTATTCTGAAAGAATTGTGAGAAGCAGAGAAAAGATTTAAACGCAAGTCTTATCTCTGGTCTATCTTTACAATTGGTCCTTCAATTTGAATTTTTAATTCACGTATAACTTAGGAACCAAAAGTCTATATTCCATAATATTTTATAAGTTTGTATGGCAGGTTAAGGTCTACTAATACGTCAAGTTTGATCCAGATCGGATAAATTCGGTTGAAATCGTACTATAGGCCTATATGTCGTCTTTCTCATTGGTTTTTCAAGGAAAAACAAATGAAAGACAAGAAGTATACTGTGCATTCAATAAGTTCCAGAAATACCTCGAAACGGCATAAGGTCACATGTTCAGGACATCTTATTATCTCTGTAATCTTCCAATACACCTGACAATAATTAGTCAGGTTTCTCCGCACTTCACATCTCTTCAGAAATGGTAGTTCATGGCTGAATGAGCTTTCTCTTTTCCTCACATTAGCATTGCAACCTTATGTCTTACAATAAAAATTTTATTCCCAAATAGACTGGTGATAAAACATATTATCGGAGGTGATAAAACATAATTATAACAATGTCTATATGGTGGAAAATTAATTAAGAATATTTCAATGTTAAAATATATGACATAATTTGATAATGATGACTAGAGACCGGATGTTAGGCAAAATGTCTATTCTTTATTAGTAAAGATATGATCAAAAATAACGTTTTAAAGTTTATATAGGGGTTTATAGTTTTGATTTAAGCCAATTTTATTTTGCCTATTTTGCCTATTTCGACCTTTACTGCCTAAATAATTGCTTTAATGCCTAATGTTTATGCTTATGTTCTTAAACGTGCGCCATTTACTTTACTGGTAATGGACTGTCTTCTAACAATGGAAACTTCCAATACTTGTTTTTAGTTTTTATTGTACCTTACTAATCGCTGGTTTTCAACTAACACTTAAAATAAACCACAAAGTACATATAACAACTTCACTGTGTTCATTGCACTTAAATAACAAACTTAACTTTAAAATTATGGAAGAAATGTTCGTGCCTCGTGCCTTATGCACCGTCTCTCTTCAACACTTTCCATCTTGAATAACAAATGAAATCTAAATTTCGTAAAAACAGTGTTTCCAGTTCTTAAAAATATTACTACATAATATAAGACTTAACATGCCGCCCGCCAAAAAAGGGCTAGAGACCTTTTTTTTAAAAAAGAAAAGAAAACAAACTTTACATAACAACAAATAAAATAGACTAAAACAGGAAATAAATATACTTTAACATGAATGACATTACGATTCATCATTATTTGGTAAAACACAAAGTCCTCTAATTGAGCGTTTATATAAACCATTGGAAGTTCTAACAGTAGCCACTCGAACCAAACCGTCAGGTCCAGAATGCACTTCAGTGATGACTCCCAATTTCCATGATAGAGGAGGTAGCTTATCTTCTTTGAGAACCACCAATTGACCTGGCTGTATGTTGGCACAGCTTCTCTTCCACTTATTTCTTCCTTGTAGTTGTGACAAATACTCCATATACCATCTTCTCCAAAACTGTTGAAATTGTTGTTGGATCCTTTGCCATCTTTGAATTGAACTAATCCTCTCCTGATGTAAGTCTCGTTCTGGTAGTGCTGTCAATGGTTGGCCAATAAGAAAATGACCAGGAGTTAATGCTACTGGATCATTAGGATCATTGGATAATGCTACAAGAGGTCTCGAATTTAAGCAAGCTTCTATTTGTGTGGTTAATGTTGTTAACTCTTCAAACGTGAGATATGACATTCCCATGACTCTTCTTAAGTGGTATTTAAAGGACTTAACTGCAGCCTCCCAAAGACCACCGAAGTTGGGCGAATATGGCGGAATAAAATGCCATTGGATTCCTTCAGTAGTTGCAAAATTCTTAATCCTTTCTTGATGGTCAGCTGTATGCAACAACTTTTCGACTTCTTGAAGTTCCTTGTTGGCACCAATGAACGTAGTTCCATTGTCGCTATAGATATGCTTGCATTTACCTCGACGAGATATGAATCTTCTCAAAGCAGCTAAAAATGCCTGACTAGTAAGATCACTCACAACTTCGAGATGGATAGCCTTTGTTGCTAAACACACAAACACTGCAATGTAGCACTTCACCTTTGTTTTTGACCTTCTGGTACCAGTTTTAATGTAAATAGGACCAGCAAAGTCAATTCCAGAATTTGTGAAAGGTCTTGTTAGTTCTACTCTATGTTTTGGTAGTTGTCCCATTAATTGATCTGGTCCAGACGCCTTTAATCTTTGACATGTAAGACACCTTCTAATTACTTTCTTGATGGCATTTTTACCATTAGGTATCCAATACCTTTGCCTTAGTGATGCTAGCATTAACTGACATCCAGAATGTAGCAATCGCCTGTGTTCATGTTCTATAATTAGACTTGTTAGGTGATGATCTGGTGGTAGAATAATTTGATGTTTAGCTTCAAATTCAAGTTCAGACATCTTTAATCATCCACCAACTCTTAGTAATTGTTGCTCACATATGAAAGGGTTGAGAGACAAGAGTTTGCTCTTATTGCTAACTCTTCCACTTTCTTTAAGATCAGCCATTTCCTTAGCATAAACTGACTTTTGAACTTCTCGTATTAGTTTGATTAAAACTTCTTCAATTTCTTCCAAGGTAAGAGCGTCTACATTTCTCCTTGATGCTTCAACTTTAGCATTCTTGGAAAACCGCATGCAATAAGCCAAAACTCTCTGAAGTTTGTTCAAAGTAGAGAATCTTTCGATCATACTATTATCTTGAGTTGTTACTAAGTAACTTGATTTTAATTTCTTCTGTTCAGGAATCTCTATGAGTGGGGCAGGCTTCGTCTTAGGCCAATCAAGTGAAGAACACTGTAACCATTGAGGACCGTTCCACCACAAACTATTATGTATTAACTTGTCAGGGCTTGTTCCTCTTGATATAATATCCGCAGGATTGTCACTTGAAGCGACGTGTCTCCATTCTCCTCCCACTTCTTGTACCTCAGCAACTCGATTGCCAACAAATGTTTTCCATCTATTTGGACTTGCCCTTAACCATGTTAAGACCACCATAGAATCTGTCCACATGTATACCTGGGATATTCGTTGTTTTAATGCCTTAGTTACCTTCTTGACAATTTTTGCTGATAACACTGCCGCACATAACTCTAAGCGAGGCAGGGAAATCTTCTGTATGGGCGCCACTTTGGACTTAGCACATAATAACTTCGAAGTAACTTGACCATCCTTGCTGACGGATCTTAAATACACACATGTCCCATAAGCCTTTTCTGAAGCGTCTGAGAAAGCGTGAACTTGAATGTCTATCAAGGTACCCAACTGAAGAACCATTCTGTCTACACTGATATCTGATAATGAAGGAATGAATTCAAGTACTGTCTTGCATCTTTGCTGTAGTTCTTTAGGAAGTGTTTCATCCCACTCCAATCCTGCTTGCCACAGATCTTGAAGAATTATCTTACATACGATTGTTATTGGACTAACAATTCCCAACGGATCAAAGATTGAAGCAATAATACCCAACATCTTGCGTTTTGTTAAATTATTATTCGACCTTTGATTTAGAGTGAATCCATTCATCACTTGAAGTTGATCAGTTGCTGGATGCCAAAGTAATCCTAATGTTTTAATTTGACCCTTATCGTCTAAGCGTAATGGAAGTTGTGTTTCTCTCAATTCTTCAGAGATGGATTCCAATAACTCAGTACTGTTGGAACACCACTTTCTTAGCAAAAAACCACCCTTTTGTAGCATTTGTATTAATTCGTCCTTTATCTTTAAAGCTTCCTCCACACTTTCAGCTCCTGAAATACAATCGTCAATATAGAAGTCATTCTTCAGAACTTGTGCTGCCTTCGGATATTCACAAGCTTCTTCTGCACTTAATTGCTGGAGACAGCGAGTAGCAAGGAAAGGCGCTGAGGCTGTTCCGTATGTGACAGTTTTTAATTCATATACCTTAATGGGTTCTTCTTCTGATCTTCTCCACAAGATCTTCTGGAATTTACAGTCACGCTCATCAATCAAAATCTGTCGATACATCTTCTCTATATCTGCAGTAAAAGCTATAGGGTAGGTGCGAAATCTTAATATAATTGACTGCAAATCGTCTTGCACAGTTGGACCAACTTTGAGAACATCGTTCAGTGAAATGCCACTAGTTGAGCATGCGGATGCATCAAATACTACTCTAGTCTTCGTAGTAGTACTAGCTTCCTTAATAACTGGATGATGAGGCAAGTAATATCCTTGAGTAATATTAGAGTTGCCTTCCACTTCCTTCATATGTTCCAAAGCTTCATACTCTTCAAGGAATGCCACATAATCTGTGCGTAACTTGGGGCATCTATTTAACCTTTTTTCTAGTTGTTGTAAACGCTGAACAGCTGTCTTATAAGAATCACCTAACTGGGTCACTTCTTGTTTGAATGGCAGTCTCACTATAAAGCGTCCTGTTGAATGTCTTCTAGTGTTTGCGATAAAATGTTCTTCGCACTCCCTTTCTTCTTTGGATAGAGGAGTTTCTTGAATATCTTCTATTTTCCAAAACTTCTGCAGCTGATGGCTTAAATCATCGTTGTTGTGCAAAAAGAATGTTCGATGTTCTGGCGTGAAGTTGTTGTGCTTTGGCGTCTGATATTGTCCTGAAACTATCCATCCTAACTCTGTATTTTGGAGAACTGGAAATGCTCCTGGACGCACCTGTTGTCCTGCTTTGAGTAGACTAAAGAAAATTCCAGCACCTAACAACAAATCAATCTTACCAGACTTGTTGAAATTAGGATCCGCTAACTGTAAATTCGGTGGAAAGTTCCATTCTTTAATGTCAATATCAGCATCAGGTAAATTTCCCGCTATTTTTGGCAATACAAAACACTCAACATCTACACTAAAATCACTTACAGCAGAGAATACTTGTAACTTACTTCCGTATTTAACGTTGCAACTTACATTATTAATACCTTGTACAGGAACATTCATAGGATATTTCTTTAATTTTAACCTTTGAATGAGAGATTCTGTTGCAAAATGAGATTGGGAACAACTATCAAGCAAAGCCCTAACCATATGTAATTTACCATTGCAATCTTTAACTTGAACAACTGCAGTTGAAAGTAAAACACGCACATTACTTTTAGGCTTCACAGAGCAATAAGTACTAGTATTAACAACTTCCTGTCCTTGAGACATTGACTTTTCACCTACAGGTTCCGTAACAGAATCATTTTCAACACTTACAGCATGATTAGGCTTTGATTTCTTAAAATCACTATGCAATAACGTGTGATGCTTGAGATTACATATTTTGCATGCACTTAGCGAACAATCTTTCGCTACATGGTTGACAACTTTCAAACAATTAAAACAAAGTTTGCTCTGTTTCGCAAAACTTAATCTTTTGTATACACTTAATTTCTGAAACTCATTACACTTGTGCAACGCATGACTTTGTTGACAAAACGAACACAAAATATTAGTACTCACATAAGATTGTCTAGCATTTTTTACATCCTTAACAACATTAGATTTACTGACATGCGACTTTGATTGCGTAGACTTTACCAATTCTAAGGCCTGGCATTTATTTTCTAAAAAGACACGAAGTTCTTCTAAACTAGCAAACTGTTCCCTATTTGTTTGATTTTCAAAGTCTTTACGTGTTTGTTCATCTAGCTTTTCCAAAACTAGGTGCGATAACAATATATCCTCCAAAGGAGTATCTAACTGTAACGCCTTAAGTGCATTTACGTTACTTATAGTTTGATTTAATAATGTCCTTAAGTCCGCCACTGAATCTTTACTGACAGTTGGTAATGAAAACAATGCCTTTACATGAGCAGTTGCTATTAGCTTTGGATTATTATACCTTTTGCATATCATTTCCCAAGCAAGTTTGAAATTTTCACCTGTCACTGGTATATTCTCAACTAATTTGCTTGCTTCACCTGATAATGAGGACAACAAATAATGAAATCTTTGAATATCATCTAAACTCTGATTGTTTACAACCAAACTACTGAAAGTATCATGAAAATGTCTGAAATCTGTAACTTGACCTTTAAATGTTGGTAGCTTTATGACTGGTAATTTTAGACACCCTGTATTCGCGGTTGAATTATCTGACGAACTTCTATTGCTACTACTAGCCTTCTCAGCTGTTTCAACAATTGACGTCATTTTTGCAAGAGTATCGTAGTAAGTGGCTTCAAACAAGTCTCTATCCTGTGTGTATTCATCGTTTTCGTCCTTTAATTCAAGCTGTTTTTGCACTTCATCATATTCTTTGAATATATTGGGTAAACGTGCACACCTAACTTTAATTTGCATTACATCGCCGTCTGCTCCAAATTGTTCAACAAATGTTTTCATTCTTGTAAGGGAAGCTTTAGCTAGGCCTCTTGCCTTTATAAGAGAATTAGTATTTGAATCCATTGCTTGTGATATATCTACCTGAAGTCCTTATAACAACAGATCTTTACACAAGTAAAAAAGAAACAAAAAAATATACTTAGCTACGTGACTGCTACATTGCGCCTTTGTTTTTCTTCAGATTGCAATGCACAGCTGAATGCGTAGGCGCGTACGTGATAAGTCCACTAGGTCAATTTTGCTTCTGATTCGTAACACTCACTGTCTTTACACACACATAGTCAATATGAATGTTTGAATGATTCACTTATTATTTTTCTTGGCACAACACTTCCTCCATTCGGCACTGGAGGACCAAAAAAACTGTTTATGCTTATGTTCTTAAACGTGCGCCATTTACTTTACTGGTAATGGACTGTCTTCTAACAATGGAAACTTCCAATACTTGTTTTTAGTTTTTATTGTACCTTACTAATCGCTGGTTTTCAACTAACACTTAAAATAAACCACAAAGTACATATAACAACTTCACTGTGTTCATTGCACTTAAATAACAAACTTAACTTTAAAATTATGGAAGAAATGTTCGTGCCTCGTGCCTTATGCACCGTCTCTCTTCAACACTTTCCATCTTGAATAACAAATGAAATCTAAATTTCGTAAAAACAGTGTTTCCAGTTCTTAAAAATATTACTACATAATATAAGACTTAACACCTAATATTGCCTATTCTATGCATTTTCTTCAAAATAAGCCTTTATTGGGAAAATATATAATTTATATAACATAAATAATACACACATATTAAGTGTTTGTAAACACAAGCACGTGGTACGTTACGATATATATACATAGTGAACTTCAAAGATGTGCACATAATTCGGGACGTGATTAGTGATATCAAAAGAAGACAAAATGTCCTCTTGTATTTTGTCGAATTCCGTGTCGTGTACGACTAACAGAGTGTCAATTTGGAATCGAAAATTAAATCCTGACAATTGGAACGGAATCGAAAGATGTGCAGATACTTTGAGAGGTGATTCGTGACATGAAAAGAAGACAAAAAGTCCTCTTGAATGTCACTTATAACCTCCCGAAGTATGTGAACACCTTTATGTCTCGTTCCAATTGCCAGGATTCGGTTTTGCCAGGAGTCACTCGTACACAACGCGGAATTCGACAACATGCAACAGGACTTTTTGTCTTCTTTTGATGTCATGAAACAGCTCCCGAAGTATGTGCACATCTTTCAGGTTCACCCAGTATGTATGGAATGCATAACAACCTTCGTTTTTATATATACAATAAAAGAAGATATTAACAAACAAGTACGTTTCTATATTCTTTGAACATTATATATGACTTGAATCTATTTTTTAATGGTATTGAGTATTTATCTTCATTACTTCGAGTTACATTTTAGTACCTATTTTTTAAATTTTTAGTGCCTATTTGCCTGCCTATTTTCCAGGTTTTTAGTGCCTAAACATCCGGTCTCTAATGATGACTATGCCACTTTGTGCTCTTATGGAAGCGGGATTGCGCATAAAAGTGGACACAATGCCTACGAATGGTCTGGCGACCAGGACTTTAAGGGCCCATGAAATAATTATATTTTTTCTTCATTCAATTGCGATATTTTCATGTTTGAAATTCCTTACTGTATGATCGTATCACCACTGTATGATAGGATAGCGCTGTATTAACATATGCTTCAGGGGTACATGAAAACATTGTACATTTCTATCTTTGATTTGATTTGATTTTTAGTTTAGTATCCCTTTCAGCAGCGAGGCTATATAAGACGTGGATCTAGAACTTAACTTGGAATCTGAACTATATGAGCTTCCTCCGCAAATCAAGTCCGGGTCTCCTACGCCAAAGGCACGTGTGGTAACCGCTTAGGCACGAGAGAGCTCTCATTTCATCTTGATCTACGCATATTGTTCATCTTTCCGAATATTGTTATGGCGCCACTGCCTTCGATTGGATAACACACAGCCGTTGTTACTCGCTCCACTTCCACATCTCGCATTCCCTTGTCAGCTACAGAACTCTTGTAGTCTGAGACATACCTTTCTGAATTAAGAGCAGTTGTCACTACTTTTTATCCAACCTATATATATATTACATTTACATAAGCCATCGAAATCTACTTGATTCATAACCAGCTACCTAAACTGGAAATGGAAATGATATTTTCTGATCACCGTATTGAGAGGTATCCATTAAAGGAGGTTTCACTGTACCAAGAAAGCTAAGCAATTTTTCATTTCTTTGATATACTTAATCGAAAGTTTTTGAAATTGATCTCAACATTTACTTACTTTCTTTCTTTCTTTCTTTCTTTTTTTTTTTTAAGGGTCACCATCAGTTGTATCCTTTCCTCATTATTATGGAGCAGACCCGAGTTTGTTGGAGTATGTAGATGGCTTGAATCCTAGAAAAGATGAACACGAATTTTACCTTAACATTCAACCAGTACGTATCAAATATTGTAGAAAATTAAACTTTCTTTTACAGGTCTGTAGTTTTTAGATTTGGAAATAAGTTTATGGTGTTTGTCTTTCCTTCAAAAAACTGTTATTAGCAGTCCTTTCGGTAATTAGCATATTATAGTTAATAGATGACCTAAATTATTAAGAAAATATTGAAAGAATAAATTCATATTATAGGTTAATAGTAACTTATGTTTGCCTTATAGGATGATGGGAGTAATAAATGTATCGACACAAACATTTATAGTGGAACGATAATGCAGAAGGTGGAAATACCTCGAAAATACCTACAGATACGATTCTGATTCATCTAATTCGAAGCTACAACCAACCTTTCAGAGATTATAGAATGATTGCAGCCTATGATCATACTAAGAAAATCAGAAAGAACTTTATAAAACACACATGAAAAATATGTATAGCTATTATATAGATACTTTACAGCTGTGTACGGAAGGAGGTTCGGGATTTGAACCCAATGTATTAAGATTTTTATATTCTGAAGTTACTTCATATATCACTTCCATACCAGCATGAATTTTAGAGTAACAACTTTCGACTTGGACAATTTATTGAAGACGCTTTAGTTTAGTTCCCGCCCATAGAGAAGTTAATTGACGTCGATGAAGTAAATGTGTAAAAACTAGTAGCGGGCACAAAAACAGGTTTTTCGGTTTTTAGGAAAACCAAAACCGGTTTTCGAGAATTTTAAAAAAACGATTTCTCACCGAAACCGGTTTCGGTTTTCTCCAAAACCGGCCCGGCTTTCACCGAAACCGGTTTAGGTTTTCTTCAAAAACGTTTTGATTTTCTTCAAAACCGGTTCGGTTTCTCACTAGATCCGGTTTTGATTTCTTCAAAACCGGTTCCGGCTTTTTCCAAAATTGGTTATATTTCTGACCAGAATAGTGTTTCGTTTTCCTCCAGAAGTTTCCACCGAAACCAGTTTCGGTGAAAAACCGAACCGGTTTTTGGAGAAAACCAAAATATCGTTTTTCGGATTTCGGTTTTTCTAGAAACCGGTTTCCGGCTTTTATAAAAAAAACAGTTCTGTCCATCCCTAATAACGCCATATATACTGCCAATTTCTAGAAATTTCCCTTTATCCCTTTTGAAGAAATTAATGTCAAAAATCCCACAAAATGGGATTTTTCCCATGGTTTGGCGTAACTGACTTGTCTTGCTAGTGTCATTATCAAAAGCTTGATGAGGGCATATTTAGTATTAGTTTCATCTTAATAGATATCGTTGTGGTCGTTCAGAGTAAACTTTTTTTTCGATTTTCTCGAAAGCTTCACGAGTATTTACACTCAATAATTTCATATTGTTCAGGTCATTTCTATATATTAAATTGGTGCATACCTCATCTTAATACATTTACTGTCGGTATAGGGTAATCGTAGAGAATTTTATATTTGATGTTATTAGTGAAATATGTTATTAATGATGTTATAGTATATGTCATAATGTTGATGTTATTAATTATATATGTTGATATGTAATTTCAGTATTCGGGTGTCCCATTAAATGGAAGAGTGACCCTGCAGTTGAGTATGCACGTCAAAAGTGTGAAAGGAGTCAAGCAAAATAAAGTCTTCGAGAACATGTTTTTACCTATTTTTTGGTGTAAAGAGGTAAGTTTATTAATGGGATATTTGAATAAATTCATTTCTTAAAGAAGTTCGAGCTTGAATTCAAAATTGTGACTGTGTACACCGAAGTTTTATTAACACTACAATAGATAATTTTTTAGTTTTCAATTAGTCAGGGTCTCACCTAACTTTGCGACCTGAAATATTTCCGTTACGACAAAAAAAAAAAAAAAAAAAAAAAAAAAGAAAAAAAATTGACAAATCTAGTTAAGCAGGAATATACCCATGCCAGAGACCTATACAATTCTGTAAACAACAAGTGTCCCCAGGAGTCCCATCATAGGGCCTCAGGGGTCAACTTGAAATTTTCAAATAGAAACCCCCTTTTTTATTGCAGATTCTGATTTTCAGATCAAAACTAAGCAACTTTTACTTGAAGCACTTTTTCGTTATTCTAATAGATAGCGCTGTAATCGCAAAAAATGAATATCATCGTACGTACGTCCCCTTTGAGACCTCAAATATTTCCGAAATGACAAAAAATTTGACAAATCTAGTTATGTAAGAATAAACACATGTCAGAAGTAGAGATGTAAAATACCTGGGTATTTATTTCAGCCAAAATGGTTATTTTAGTGTGTATTTTATGTTTCAATTATCCATAAATGAATTTTATCATTGCCAATGAAAAATATATTGGTCATTTGTATCATCTGCAACATCACATTTCACAGCATTTCACATATAACATATCCTAAATCTATTCACAACTTCAAAACAGTTGTAGGTCTTGGGAAAATAACCTTACCATTGGGTTTCTCTTCAAACGAGGATGTTGTTTAATATGCCACACGACCAAGTTGCTATTTAAAATAAACAAGTTGATTCCAAGGTGGCGGAGGACAACCTTAAACACGTCATATTGTTTCCCCCTTGCAGCACCATTGATCCCAATTGGTTTCGGATCGACTGTATTTAGTTTCTTAAATATTTAGCCCTGTCCAGATTTTTTATTTCACTTAACAAAATATCTTTCAATCACTTCGAACATTTGTACATTTTCCAATATGACGAACGAAGAAATAGTGGGATTTTAGTATGTCATTTAAACCCTTTGTTTCCCAAAGAATGCATTTATGAAGAGATAGAAAACAACAAACTTTCAACAACAATTAATTGGCTATACAGTTTCTGGGCTAATGAAAATCCTGGAAATAAACTTCTGTCCTTAGATGGCTTAAAAACTTCATACTAAAAGTTGGTTTCCTTCTAAATCCACTAGGCTGCACGGAGAAAAGAGTTAAAACTGTGGTTTCACACTGAAACCACCGGACCAGAAAGGGTTAAACAATCTTTATCAACATCTATGTCAAATTTTAACTTGTTAATAATTACATCCTAAGTTCAATAAAAATTTAAATCAGTTTGACGGTAGTATTCGAAATTTTAGAATTAAGAGCTAAATATTTCTAAAAGTATGCGTTTTATGAAATTTTTTTCTCTTTAAAAAATATTGTTATCTATGTTCTATAAACCGACACTAAGTTTATCTCTTTATGTTCAACCATAGTGAAGATATTGTTATTTTTATTTGGGTAGTGTTCATTTGACACTTCCGGCAGCCATTTTCCAATATGGCAGCTAAGGTCACCTTGGATTTCAGGGGACTTTTAGTATGTTGTTTAGAACATCATTCCCAACATCTGTACCGATTTTCAGCCTGCTACTAATTTGTTCCTTTCTTCATTAAAATTTGATCTTCATTTACTGCACTATGTGTGTTATCTAGGAGGACAACGAACAAATAACTAATAAAATTTGGGTATTCTCGGTTGCGGTATCCGAATCTGCATTAATGTAGATCATTTCTATTTAGAATTTTGGGAAGATGAAGACAGCTTCATTTTGTTGGTTGAATAGATCTTTTAAAATGATTGGACACGTACTTAAATTGCAAGTGTTTTTCTCGAAGTATTTAGTTCATCAGCCTTAGGTGACGTACGTGCATACGATGATATCCATTTCTTCTTGTTATTACACCTCCATTTATTAGAATAACGAAAAAGTGCTTCAAGTAAAAGTTGCTTAGTTTTAATTTCAGAATCAGAATCTGCAATAAAAATAGGGGGTTTCTATTTGAAATTTTCAAGTTGACCCCTGGGGCCATATGATGGGACCCCTGGAGGCATTTGTTGTTTACAGAATTTCATAGGCCTCTGGCATGGGTACATTTTTGCGTAACTAGATTTGTCAAGTTTTTGTCATTTCGGAAAAAATATTTCAGGTCGCAAAGTTAGGTAAGACATCGCCTCTCTCTCTCTCTTTCTCTCTCTGTATATATGTAAAAGGGTGGTCCTTAATTTTCGATTTCCGAATTTCTTTGCTCCCAACCCCTAAATTGGTTCCATGTCGGACCAAATTAATCTGTGAAAAAAAATGGGCTCAAGCGAAGAATATTTAACCGACCCCCAAGCGACCTAAACATCTGCATGCATTTACAATGTATAGTATATGGCAAAAGTTTGTAATAAACTCTTGTAACTTAAAAATGGCTGAGGGAAAGGAATCATATCTTGGATAGAGGTTGTAGAAGTAGATCCATACCTGATACTGAGTAGTGACCGAGATGAGGCATATTTTTACGTTCACCATCTTGGATTCGGGCACAAAATTTTAAATAGAAATGACCTCGTATGATATATCATTTTGAGGTAGCTTTTGACGACAAACAGACGTCTGCCTTTATTTTACACTTATTTCTGAACATGTAATAAGTATCAACTATGGAAAATAAAAGCTCCGAAGTAATTAAACTTAATATTCTGTGAGTTTATATCTCTGTACGGGCTGCAGATTTATAAGATTGTTGAATAGTTTCCCTTATTTGAATTAAACCATAAAGTAAAGAAAGAAATGCACATGCCCATCTACTTGGAAAGAAGATATGAACTTTCAACGTGGGTTGAAAACATTGATAAACATTGTGGTGGTGAATGATGTTGCAGAGAGAGGTGTGAAACTGATACAAGAATACGGGAGTAGTAGTCCCCCCGTTATGTCCAGCCGAGTCAGCAAAAATTTTTGTGACGTCATAGGTCAAAGGTCAATGACCTTGGCCCGGGGTCAATGACCTAGGGGTACCTAGGACCACCCCCTCTAAATTTTGGCAGGGGTACCTTGGCCCACCCCCCTAAATTTTGGCAGGGGTACATAGGACCACCCCGCTTAAATTTTGGAAATTGTCAAATCTAAAAATTTGGTATGGTAGCCTAGGACCATAGTATGTACCTCTATCAGTATTGGGTGTCTATGTCGTTCCCTTTCATGGGTAAAAAATTGCCAAAAATTCAAATTTCGGGGGTTTTTGACCTAATTTATCCCCTTTGATGAGGTGTTATTACCCTATATAGTTATATGGGCGTATACAGGGGTCCATTACCTTTCATAAGACATGTGAATATTAATGCACCCCTTTAAAAATTTGGGAGGGGTACCTTGGCCCACCCCTTCATTTTTAGAAATTGCCCAATTTAAACATTTGGTATTATAGTATAGGACGCTAATATGGATCACTATAAATTTGGGTGGTCCACCTCGTTCCCTTTTAGGGGTACAAAATTGCCAAAATATAAACGTAAGCAATACGTTGTACCACGTGTTTGGTTTTCGACCTAATTTATCTCCTTGGATGAGGTCCTATTACCTTATATGATTATATGGTCATGTATAGGGGTCCATTCCTTTCATAAGACATAGGTACATTAATGCACCCCTTGAAAATTTTGGCAGGGGTACATAGGACCCCCCCACACCCCCCTTAAATTTTGGAAATTGCCAAATCTAAAAATTTGGTATGGTAGCCTAGGACCTTAGTATGTACCTCTATCAGTATTGGGTGTCTATGTCGTTCCCTTTCATGGGTAAAAAATTGCCAAAAATTCAAATTTCGGGGGTTTTTGACCTAATTTATCCCCTTGGATGAGGTGTTATTACCCTATATAGTTATATGGGCGTATACAGGGGTCCATTACCTTTCATAAGATATGGGTATATTAATGCACCTCTTGAAAATTTTGGGAGGGGTACCTTGGCCCAACCCTTAAATTTTGGAAATTGACCAATTTAAACATTGGGTATTATAGCACAGGACCCTAATATGTATCGTGATAAATTTGGGCGGTCCACCTCATTCCCTTCTAGGGGTACAAAATTGCCAAAATATAAACGTAAGCAATACGTTATACCACGTGTTTGGTTTTTGGTCGATTTTATCCCCTTTGATGAGGTGTTATTATCCTATATAGTTATATGGTCATGTATAGGGGTCCATTACCTTTCATAAGATATGGGTATATTTGTGCACTCCTTTAAAAATTTGGGAGGGGTACTTTGGCCCACCCCTTAAATTTTGTAAATTGACCAATTTAAACATTGGGTATTATAGCACAGGACCCTAATATGTATCTTGATAAATTTGGGCGGTCCACCTCATTCCCTTCTAGGGGTACAAAATTACCAAAATATAAACGTAAGCAATACGTTATACCACGTGTTTGGTTTTTGGTCGATTTTATTCCCTTTGATGATGTGTTATTATACTATATAGTTATATGGTCATGTATAGGGGTCCATTACCTTTCATAAGACATAGGTACATTTGTGCACTCCTTTAAAAATTTGGGAGGGGTATTTTGGCCCACCCCTTAAATTTTAGAAATTGCTCATTTTATATATTTGGTATTATAGTACTGGACCCTAACATGTATTATGATAAATTTGGGTGGTCCACCTCGTTCCCTTTTAGGAGTACAAATTGCCAAAATATAAACGTAAGCAATACGTTGTACCACGTGTTTGGTTTTACCTAAGTTATCCCCTTGGATGAGGTTCTATTACCTTATATGGTTATATGGTTATGTATAGGGTCTATTCCCTATCATAAGACATAGGTACATTTGTGCACCCGGGAGGGGTACTTTGGCCCACCCCTTTAATTTTGGAAATTGCCCCTTTTTACATGTTTGGTATTATAGTATAGAACCCTAATATATATTACTATAAATTTGGGTGGTTTACCACGTTTCCTTTGATGGGTACGAAATTGCCAAATTTTAGTACAACCACGTGTTTGGTTTTGGCCCAATTTCTTCCCTTTGATGGGGTTCTATTACCTTATATGGTTATATGGTCATGTATATGGGTTCATTTCCTATCATAAGACATGGGTACATTGACGCACCCCTTGAAAAATTTGGGAGGGGTATCTTGGCTCATCCACTCGGTTTTAGAAATTGTTTTAATATAAGCATTTGGTATCATAGTACAGGACTTCAATATGTACCACTATAAATTTGGATGGTCCACATCGTTCCCTTTCATGGGTAAAGAACTACCAAAAATCGAATTTCGGAGGTTATTGACACCTATTTAGCACGTTATATGGTTTATTACCTTTATATGTTTATGTTCCCTTTTAAATTTGGGAATTATCAAATAACAAAATTCGGTAAACGTTTTCTAGGACCCATTGGTGTTCCTCTTATGGCCAAATATTCAAAATTTAAATGTTATTGACCGGCTTTATTATTGAATAAGTACAGGATTTATTACTTTTTCATAAGACACAGGTGTATTTGTGTACCAATCTTTAATTTTGGGAGGGGTACATTTCTTATTGTCATATCAATAATTGGTAATTGTTCTTTGGGTAAATCATTGTGATCACGTGATCAGTTATTGACCTATGATGGGATTAGGAGTCCAGGACATTGGTACATTGAAACTTTGTAGGATAATTTGAGAATGCGTCATTGGTATTGATTATTACAGCCAAATATAAACGTAAGCAATACGATGTACCACGTGATTGACCTTGATGAGGTAGTGTACAGGGATACATAGCTAACCTTATTGAATCTTATGACTCATAGTCTTAAGGGAATACATGCTACAACACTGGCAAAGTTATTGTTGATGCAATTTGATTGGTTGATCACTATCTTTCGTGCAATCTGATTGGCTGATCACTATCTTTCGTGCAATCTGATTGGTTGCTGATTTTCAAATCTTTGCTGCATTCAGTTTTTAAGTTTTGTTTAACATTTAAAAATCTTGGTTTCGTTCAACATTTTGGACTCACTGATAAATATAATCAAAACCGTTTATTTGTTAATCGAATAGTTAAAAACCGGATAAAGTTTGACGGTTAACCGTGAAACGTAAAATTTTTTTAGTTTGAAATTTTTTGTTTTAATTTTTTTGTTTCAGAATTTTGTTTGAAATTTGTTTCAAAATTTTTTGTTTGAAAATTTTTTTGTTTGAAATTTTTTGTTGCAAAATTGTTTGAAATTTTTTTGTTCGAAATTTTTGTTTTGAAATTTTTCGTTTCAGAATTTTGTTTGAAATTTTTTTTTGTAAATTTTTTGTTTAAAATTTTTTTGTTTGAAATTTTTTTCGTTTCAAATTTTTGTTTAAAATTTTTGTTTGAAATTTTTCGTTTCCAAATTTTGTTTGAAATTTTTTGTTTCAAAATTTTGAAATTTTTTTTGTTTCAAAATTTTGTTTGAATTTCTTTCGTTTGAAATTTTTTTGTTTGAATGTTTTTCGTTTCAAAATTTTGTTTCAAAGATTTTTGTTTGAAATTTTTTGTTTCAAAGTTTGGTTTGACATTTTTAAAGTTTGTGCACTCATTAGTAAAGAACCGGAACTGTTTAGAACTAAAACCTCTGGCAACATTGTGGTGCAATAGTACACGTTAGAACATGGTGCAATAGTACACGTCAGAACATGATAATGAAACGCCATCAGTTTTGCATCATCGTTCGCGTTAGTATTCATGATAACGTCATCATGGCTACTTGTCTGCAGTTTCTAAACACGCGTGATGTGATGAAATCATTTACCAAGATTACTGATTTACAACAGAATGTACCTTATAGAATCTTAGCTAGCCAAATGATCCCTACAAAGTTTGGATTAAGAATCGTAGTGAAGCTTGAAAATGAAAAGAATATAATTTTACCAGCAAGATATTTACCCATGGAAGCATCAAAACAAGAAGAACTGCTGCGTTTCTTAAATACTGGATCTGTATCTTTATGTTATAAAAGACTCTTGGGTCGAAGTCATCAATTTGAATTTAGTACACAGCCAGATTCGTCAGCAAATCATGAATTCAAACGTCAGCACATCAGACATAGTTGTATGAATGTGGTTGGTCAGCATGACGTCAGCAACTGTGATGAAACCATGAATTCAAATGTCAGCACATGACGTCAGCAATAACTATAAACCAACAAATACCGTGAAATCATTTGAGCAAGTGCTTTTCAGGAGGAAAGATGTGTACTTCTAACGATAAAGAATTCATCTTCGCAAGCTATTATCCAATAAATCTATTTCAAACAAAACATGTGATGATTGGTATCAGTGCTAGAACATTTGAACCAGTGATTCGATTGGGCAAAGCAGAACAATTTGGTGTACAACTGACCTTTGAGAATGTTCACGAATCGACCAAATGAACGATGAGCTAAATGTGACCATAGTCAAATCATTAGGCTCAAATCATGAAGTGGTGCTGCGTACAGTCCTCGAAGAGAAGATGGTGCTGTTACGTAAAAAGAGTACATTCCATGTCCCTCGCAACATGGTGTATCTAACACAAACTGAATGGAACAAATTCATCAGCGTATTTCAGTGTGTAAAACATGCAGTGGAAGTGTGCAACAAAACAAGTATATTCCTGAAAAAGTACTATTTTGAAAAATGTGTTATGCATATTGTACAACATGTATCTAGATATTGTGATGGTTGTCGGGTGCATACCTGTATTGATAAACAGTTTATTTGTGATCAAATGGACATTGAGTTTCCACCAATTGATATTGCATTAGACCTTAAAAGACTTCAACTGGAATTAAAATTATATGCTAAAGACAAACTAGTGCAAGAAGTTCAAAATACATTGTATCGACAATATCCAGAACCACTATCTGGTATGGATGTATGTGGAGTGTAATAAAATGATCCATTTCAATGAATCGTGTTTTTTTTCATTTCAAGTACAACCCCATATTCTGACGTGTACTATTGCACCATGTTCTAACGTGTACTATTGCACCACAATGTTGCCAGAGGTTTTAGTTCTAAACAGTTCCGGTTCTTTACTAATGAGTGCACAAACTTTAAAAATGTCAAACCAAACTTTGAAACAAAAAATTTCAAACAAAAATCTTTGAAACAAAATTTTGAAACGAAAAACATTCAAACAAAAAAATTTCAAACGAAAGAAATTCAAACAAAATTTTGAAACAAAAAAAATTTCAAACAAAATTTTGAATCAAAAAATTTCAAACAAAATTTGGAAACGAAAAATTTCAAACAAAAATTTTAAACAAAAATTTGAAACGAAAAAAATTTCAAACAAAAAAATTTTAAACAAAAAATTTACAAAAAAAATTTTTCAAACAAAATTCTGAAACGAAAAATTTCAAAACAAAAATTTCGAACAAAAAAATTTCAAACAAAATTTTGCAACAAAAAATTTCAAACAAAAAAATTTTCAAACAAAAAATTTTGAAACAAATTTCAATCAAAATTCTGAAACAAAAAAATTAAAACAAAAAATTTCAAACTAAAAAAATTTTACGTTTCACGGTTAACCGTCAAACTTTATCCGGTTTTTAACTATTCGATTAACAAATAAACGGTTTTGATTATATTTATCAGTGAGTCCAAAATGTTGAACGAAACCAAGATTTTTAAATGTTAAACAAAACTTAAAAACTGAATGCAGCAAAGATTTGAAAATCAGCAACCAATCAGATTGCACGAAAGATAGTGATCAGCCAATCAGATTGCACGAAAGATAGTGATCAACCAATCAAATTGCATCAACAATAACTTTGCCAGTGTTGTAGCATGTATTCCCTTAAGACTATGAGTCATAAGATTCAATAAGGTTAGCTATGTATCCCTGTACACTACCTCATCAAGGTCAATCACGTGGTACATCGTATTGCTTACGTTTATATTTGGCTGTAATAATCAATACCAATGACGCATTCTCAAATTATCCTACAAAGTTTCAATGTACCAATGTCCTGGACTCCTAATCCCATCATAGGTCAATAACTGATCACGTGATCACAATGATTTACCCAAAGAACAATTACCAATTATTGATATGACAATAAGAAATGTACCCCTCCCAAAATTAAAGATTGGTACACAAATACACCTGTGTCTTATGAAAAAGTAATAAATCCTGTACTTATTCAATAATAAAGCCGGTCAATAACATTTAAATTTTGAATATTTGGCCATAAGAGGAACACCAATGGGTCCTAGAAAACGTTTACCGAATTTTGTTATTTGATAATTCCCAAATTTAAAAGGGAACATAAACATATAAAGGTAATAAACCATATAACGTGCTAAATAGGTGTCAATAACCTCCGAAATTCGATTTTTGGTAGTTCTTTACCCATGAAAGGGAACGATGTGGACCATCCAAATTTATAGTGGTACATATTGAAGTCCTGTACTATGATACCAAATGCTTATATTAAAACAATTTCTAAAACCGAGTGGATGAGCCAAGATACCCCTCCCAAATTTTTCAAGGGGTGCGTCAATGTACCCATGTCTTATGATAGGAAATGAACCCATATACATGACCATATAACCATATAAGGTAATAGAACCCCATCAAAGGGAAGAAATTGGGCCAAAAACCAAACGCATGGTACAACATATTGCTTATGTTTATATTTTAGTAATTTTTACCCATGAAAGGGAACAAGATGGACCACCCAAATTTATCATGATACATGTTGAGGTCATGTACTATGATACCGAATGCTTAAATTGGAAAATTTCCAAAATTTAAGGGGATATGGAATGGACCCCTATACATTACCATATAAGGTAATAGGACCTCATCCAAGGGGATAAATTGAGCCAAAACCAAACACGTGGTTGTACTAAAATTTGGCAATTTCGTACCCATCAAAGGAAACGTGGTAAACCACCCAAATTTATAGTAATATATATTAGGGTTCTATACTATAATACCAAACATGTAAAAAGGGGCAATTTCCAAAATTAAAGGGGTGGGCCAAAGTACCCCTCCCGGGTGCACAAATGTACCTATGTCTTATGATAGGGAATAGACCCTATACATAACCATATAACCATATAAGGTAATAGAACCTCATCCAAGGGGATAACTTAGGTAAAACCAAACACGTGGTACAACGTATTGCTTACGTTTATATTTTGGCAATTTGTACTCCTAAAAGGGAACGAGGTGGACCACCCAAATTTATCATAATACATGTTAGGGTCCAGTACTATAATACCAAATATATAAAATGAGCAATTTCTAAAATTTAAGGGGTGGGCCAAAATACCCCTCCCAAATTTTTAAAGGAGTGCACAAATGTACCTATGTCTTATGAAAGGTAATGGACCCCTATACATGACCATATATCTATTTAGTATAATAACACATCATCAAAGGGAATAAAATCGACCAAAAACCAAACACGTGGTATAACGTATTGCTTACGTTTATATTTTGGCAATTTTGTACCCCTAGAAGGGAATGAGGTGGACCGCCCAAATTTATCAAGATACATATTAGGGTCCTGTGCTATAATACCCAATGTTTAAATTGGTCAATTTACAAAATTTAAGGGGTGGGCCAAAGTACCCCTCCCAAATTTTTAAAGGAGTGCACAAATATACCCATATCTTATGAAAGGTAATGGACCCCTATACATGACCATATAACTATATAGGATAATAACACCTCATCAAAGGGGATAAAATCGACCAAAAACCAAACACGTGGTATAACGTATTGCTTACGTTTATATTTTGGCAATTTTGTACCCCTAGAAGGGAATGAGGTGGACCGCCCAAATTTATCACGATACATATTAGGGTCCTGTGCTATAATACCCAATGTTTAAATTGGTCAATTTCCAAAATTTAAGGGTTGGGCCAAGGTACCCCTCCCAAAATTTTCAAGAGGTGCATTAATATACCCATATCTTATGAAAGGTAATGGACCCCTGTATACGCCCATATAACTATATAGGGTAATAACACCTCATCCAAGGGGATAAATTAGGTCAAAAACCCCCGAAATTTGAATTTTTGGCAATTTTTTACCCATAAAAGGGAACGACATAGACACCCAATACTGATAGAGGTACATACTAAGGTCCTAGGCTACCATACCAAATTTTTAGATTTGGCAATTTCCAAAATTTAAGGGGGGTGTGGGGGGGGTCCTATGTACCCCTGCCAAAATTTTCAAGGGGTGCATTAATGTACCTATGTCTTATGAAAGGAATGGACCCCTATACATGACCATATAATCATATAAGGTAATAGGACCTCATCCAAGGAGATAAATTAGGTCGAAAACCAAACACGTGGTACAACGTATTGCTTACGTTTATATTTTGGCAATTTTGTACCCCTAAAAGGGAACGAGGTGGACCACCCAAATTTATAGTGATCCATATTAGCGTCCTATACTATAATACCAAATGTTTAAATTGGGCAATTTCTAAAAATGAAGGGGTGGGCCAAGGTACCCCTCCCAAATTTTTAAAGGGGTGCATTAATATTCACATGTCTTATGAAAGGTAATGGACCCCTGTATACGCCCATATAACTATATAGGGTAATAACACCTCATCAAAGGGGATAAATTAGGTCAAAAACCCCCGAAATTTGAATTTTTGGCAATTTTTTACCCATGAAAGGGAACGACATAGACACCCAATACTGATAGAGGTACATACTATGGTCCTAGGCTACCATACCAAATTTTTAGATTTGACAATTTCCAAAATTTAAGCGGGGTGGTCCTATGTACCCCTGCCAAAATTTAGGGGGGTGGGCCAAGGTACCCCTGCCAAAATTTAGAGGGGGTGGTCCTAGGTACCCCTAGGTCATTGACCCCGGGCCAAGGTCATTGACCTTTGACCTATGACGTCACAAAAATTTTTGCTGACTCGGCTGGACATAACGGGGGGACTACTACTACGGGAACATTTTAACAAAGGACGAAAAAGAGAAACAATACATATTGCAGATAGTCAGTGAACACAGAAAAAAGTATCCAAATGCTACAAAAATTGGCTTAATGATGCAGTAGAATTTGGTTAGTTATCCACAGCCTTCAGCTTTCTTTTAATATCACTTTAAACATTCCTTATATTATTTATATAATTTCATTTCAATTTAGGCTGGTATGTATTTCGACGGGATGTAATTATATAACAACATATATAATTATTTCCTTGTTAAATGTATGTAATAGTTTATTAATATTTCAGTAACCTATAAAGAAAAAAACAATATTGGAAGATAATAAACTATTATTTCAAAGCTAAAAAGAATTAAATGACCAGAGATAAGTTGAAAATATAGGAAGATGTGTTTTTATAATGAAAATTTACCCAATAACGATGTCACAAAACATCATTTCCATTTAAAATTTTGGGTCCGAATACAAAATTGCGGACTTCAAAATGGCCGCCATCATGCTATTTGTCAAGGTCAGATGTGAATTACTTCCAATCCCTGTATCCAAGATTTGGTCCCTTTCCCTTCAGCCGCTTTAAAGTAAGAAGGGTTTATTCCAGACTTTTCCTATATATTAACATATTGGATATGCATTCAAACTTTAGATCGCTTGGGGGTCAGTTAAATATTCTTCGATTGAGCTCATTTTTTTCATGGATAAATTGGGTCCAACATGGAACCAATTTAGGGGTTGTAAATTCGGAAATCGCCATGTAATTAAGGACCACCCATATATATATATATATATACTCTAATTTTGCTTCGTAGTATGTAGCTCAAAATAATAGGAGAAGCTAATTTTTCCAGAAAAAGAGCGCAGTATATAGGTTGCTGAAGACATGTTTGAACGAGCCAATTTGCATGCAACATTTATTAAATGTATAATAGGTGCTGAGACGTGAGTTTGAGTCTGACATGCACATCAGCCTAGAAGCTTTGGAATGGTACTTCGATAACAAACTGGAAATGAAAAAAGACAAATTTGGTAGAAAATCACAACCATGTTAAGTTGACTGTTCCCTATTATTATGTGTGAAGTTCACTCGGAATTCGTTCTTCCGAAGGTCAAACAGTCAACACACAATATTATCTGGGAATTATAAAACATTTGGATCGCTGATTTGAGAAACCTCATAGGTCAGCCATATTCCGAAAACGAGTTTACATGCAGCTTTGATTCTCAAAGGGTAGCTACACCATTGGGTGTCAGAAATCACGCTAATAATTGATGTAATATCGAGCTGCAGCAAGTGTCCCAGAGTTGAGAAATGTCACAAATCATTGACTTACGGTATTATTGACATTATTGGATTATGACGTTTCTCAAATCAGCTATTCATTTGAGAGAGAATGTTTGTTAGAAAAGACCAGATATGTGGAAGTAGAATTCTCAGACTATGAACCACAATAATCTTTCTGGCCAAAATTTTAACGAATGTACTGGACCCAGCCATGTACTCGTAAGATGACTCCGTGTGACTTTTGTTGTTTCCCAAACTCAAAATACCATTTTATCGAAGACATTTCGAATCTATTGAAGCCATAAAACAAAACTGACACTAGGAACTAAAAGCCACTTCAAAAAGTATAAATAAAATTTGTTTTTAGACAACTAAATTCTTCGTTAATATAGGGAGTCTAAGTCTTTCTAGTCTAACGGGGCCTATTTTGAATTTATCGAAGTACATTTGGATCAGTACAGCAATATTTTATGTTTTAGTATACAATTTTCGCTATTTATTTGACAGAATGGTAATCCACCTAAACGATCTAAGTATTTCACGTGCACTTGGTTTATAGTTAACATATACTTCGTGTTTGATTATGAGTCTAATATCCCTTTGCACCGATATTGTATGAGACATGAATGTAGTTTAATTTGGGTCTCTAATCAAATGCGCTGCTATCGGGAATCGAACCTGGGTCTCCCACACCAAAGGCGTGTTGAGTTCTTGTCCTTATGAAGGAATGTTTGTCAGGATAGTCCTCTGTCGAAAAAAGAATTGACGCCTTAGAACGTTAAGCGCTTTAATCATTTGAATACTGTATTCGATTGCAGCAATTTCTCGAATACATTATTTCACCTTTCGCATTCCAGCTTACGACCCGATTGAAAACCACTCTTGATATAACTCACTACAATTACTAAGTAGTATTTAAGGAGTCATTGCACCAAACATGTTTCATTGTTCCCGAAAAAGACAAATACATATTTTAAAAACCTTGATTTTGTGAATTAACAAAACTGTAAATTTACAGGTAATGTGTTTGTTATTGCGAGGAATCTTTATGATGTTGTTAAGAGTATGAGTGTCACCGTTAGGAACATTAGATAAAGCTGCCAGTCAACTGTGTGTTTATGTATTTATTACATATATAAGATATAAATAAGTAAATATCATTTATAATAGCAGAATAAACATTTCCAATTAATATTGGCAACAAACGATACACTATTTAGCTCCATAAAAATTGCTTTTCTTGATTATCTCATAAATTATTCACAGAAACTAAACCTCAAGTATGTCATTGTTTGATGCCATCTATCGATTGATGTATACAGCAGCAACATTGGTCATTATTTTACAATAATTAATCATAAATTAAATTTTAAGAGTTCATTAAAAATTTTTGCTACATTTTATTAATCATACTATGTATTATCATTTTTAGTGTCAGAATGACGAGCGTGATAAAGGGTTATAATTCGGTGTCAGTTTCACCTTCAGAGCTGACGTAGTTGTTATACAGTCTTATTTTTTTTAGGTTTTCAAATAAAATTCATTTTTCTCAATTTTCTCAAAAACTATGTATGAGCTTTTATACTTACCTATATCATTTACCTCTTGAGACCTCTGATCAATCTGAATATTGCAAAAATGTTTCATTATGGTTTTTATATTAATGAGGAACCACTATAATGTAAAGTGTCAGTTTTCTTAAAAAAAAACATGTAACTGTAAGGTGAGGGGGTAGGTTGCCATAGCAAACTTCAGGGCTCATTAATAATAACGTGTTTTCTGAAGTAAGCTCTAATTTTTAAATTATTTTCCCTTCATTAGGGAATGATATTTACGTTGATATTTTCTTTTACCTCTATAAAAATGTAGGTTCAAACAATGCAAGTAATATACAGACAATTACCAGATTTTATCGATAATAACATGCTGGTTGTTACAGCAACCACTTACTTTTATCAAACATTACAATCAAACTATTTGTAAATTCAGAATTCTAAGTATATGTGGTAATTCCTTACACGTTCATTTTACCAAAAAAAGAAAACACCCAAACTTTGTTAATTGCATAACTTACAAATTATGAGCAAAAAAAAAAAAAACAAAAAAAAACAAAAGCATACCTCGTCTTGCAGGCATGTTCATTTTAGTAGAACTGCTGGTTACTTGTCGACTGTACTGCCATTTATGGCGGAATAAGAAACTACTGCAACTTCCGTTACGTTCCTACAAGGTTGTTCGAACAACCGTCAGGTTCACGATCGCTTAAAGTTGAGGCGACACATGAAATAGCAAGAACGCTATGACTGCTTCAGCAATCAAAATTAGCCTCAGGTCCCAGGAGGTTTCAGTTGTATCGATTGGTACACGTTTCAAGTTTCTGTATTTTTTCATTAAACGCTAGTAATATATAGAAGTAATATATAGAACTAACCTATATTAATATAGGTTAGTTTTCTTTTAAAATCAACATTTAATCAAAATATCTTCTTTCTTTCAGTCTATTATTAATTTCCCTTTCCTTATATGGTTTTTCTTGGGTGCTGTGTCGTTCATTTTCACTTTGACGTCACCCGGTTTTGTGGCATGTCTCATAACAATGGCAGTTGCAACGTCTGTTCTACTTATATGGGTGCTGTACAGAAGAATGCAAGAAAGCAAATATCTCAAGAAGAAGAAGAACAACAAATATGTGTCGATGAAGTTACTTAAATAAGCATCAATAGTGTTAATTACCACAAACAAGCAGCGTTTTGGATCTGGCATATAATTGCTAATTGCCATATGTGAAAAAACTTCACGTTGACAATTAACTTTAAGATTCATCACTTCGTTAAAGAAGACAAGAATAAAAAATCTGGTAGGAAAATAGTCCTACACACATCCTTTTAAACAAATTATGAGTACCAAAGTGTGATTCTTAAATATTAAGTGAACTTAGTGAATCTTTATACATCATTGTCTCAAAATGAATATTTTTGTAGATTCATAGTATTGATATAGTATTAATAATATAGGAGCAATAGATAAATATTGTACGAGGTTGGTAAAGTTTCATAAATGATAATTTAATGTAGAACATTTAAATGTAGAAGGACATAGTTGTTTTAAATTCTCGTGCGATGGACAGTTAATTGCGATAAAATTAAGAAGTAATACTAAATGAAAAAATAGTTCACGAAATTCCATTTGACGAATCACTAAATGAATATGAAAACTTGTGCCATGACTTGATGAGTAAGAATAATACATAATATTTTCTTTCTGAACTATGGCAATAAATAAAACAAATATGCGAGACGGAGATATTATGGTTTATTCTTGCAAACAAAGATTGAATGTTTGGGTAGTGTTTTTTCAATTGTCATGTAGGAAGCGGGAACATTGTAAAGCTAAGATTCTACGGGACTTCATCTAACCTAATCCTTGCACAGGGCAATAAAAGTGTTACGATGTACAGCTTTTTCAAAAAAAAAAAAAAAAAAAAAGATATGATCACCTAACTCTCTACAAACAATCGGAATTAATATCAATTTATAGATGTTTTCATTGCATAGTTAGAAACGAAGATATAATCAGTAGTAAATGAACTTGTCTATGCGTGTGCTGAAGACAGCTCGATATTATAGAAGCGTATCAGTGATGGCTCAACCTCAAAATTGCACTTTCTCTAGAATCTTCAGAAACTTTTGTGCAACATTTCCAGTCAGACAATTTTCAAAGAAATTTCTGACAATTTGTAACACAATTCTGTAAACTTACTAATTTTCATATCAAAAAGACTTGTATCTCATTTATAAGCTTTTATTCCACAGCTTTAGAATATGTACTACCTAGGTATATACTTTATATATCACATTTTTTTATGCGCCACTGACAGTGAGGTCTACTCGTGATAGAGAGAGAAGAGATTGGTTTGATTCACAATGAAACTCATGTAGTTCATATCCAACATTAAATTGTAGGTCAGGTCCCATATAGTCTGAATGCTCAAAAGGTAGCTAAAAACCATTACAACCAACTAACCAAATTAAGTGCCATATGCAGACATAAAAATCAAAGAAAACTGAAACAGTAAAACTTGACTATTATTTATTATTAAATTTTCACTCTTTGTGCTTGAAGCAAATCAATAATCCTTGAATATCAGTTAGTTACATTTTCCAGTCTTCTATTAAAAAAAATGAAATGGTGAATTTTCGATGACCTTTTCTTTCACCTTCTTCTAAGCACTAAGGTATGAAAGAAGAGAAAAAGAAGGAAATAGCGGTAAAACAAATAGAAATATTAATGGACATCTATAACAGAGATATTAAAATTTATTAATTAACATTTATATAAAATATTTCAGAACTTCTTTCATTATTTGCATAGAACTTACGAAACCTCAATTTATTTTTAGGAAAAGTTGTAGGAAGACGGTAATAGCCCTAATTCCCAAAAATACACAATTGTATAAACAATAAATAAATAAAATTATATCTGAACGGGTAATTATTAATTTGAGTAAATAATACAGAGATTACAAATGTCTTGGAAATGATCTGAATAAATACTGCATAAAACAATATTGTTTTAATTAATCTTATAAAGATATTGATAATATTAGGCGAATATTTAGGAAATTAATTTTGTCTGATTTTAATTGTAGTATTTTAATATTTGTCTATTTTCTTTCACAAACATGTAAGAAATGGTATAGTACTGTTTAGTAATTTCTGACGTATAAGCTTTAAAATTAAATGCAGTTTATTTTCAATTATCAACATTTGTAAAGTGTTTACAGAAACTTCTTAATATCTCAGAAAGTTAGCATTTCCGAACTCACTTAAACATATTTAATTTTCGTGTCATCATGAATTCTGTTTGTAGTTAACGTGTGAACTTTATTGTACATGCATGACCTCATATGGAGGTTCTAGCCTTGGATAAGAACCAGAATGGTGGTTCGAATCTCACTATAAGCACTAGTAATTTCCATTATTGATTTCGTAATCCTTGTCACTTGAAGGTTAAAGGTTAAAGGTTAATTAAGTGATCATCATGTCAAAAATTGTCTTCAAGTTTTGATCTGTATTTTTAAAGAAAGTTATTTGTGTTGTAAAAGATAATAATAATATTATGCAACACTAGAGATTCAGTCTACTAAAAGGTATAAAACACTGAACAAAACTCTGAACAAATTTGTACTTGTAACAGCCATATTTAGTTGCTTATTTGATATTGTATGAAAATCTACACAATTTTATTTGTAACAGCCATATTTAGTTACTTATTTGATATTGTGTGAAACTATAGAAATTTATGTTTGTAACAACCATATTTAGTTACTTTTTTGATCTTGTATGGAACTCTACACAATTTTGTTTGTAACAGCCATATTTAGTTACTTATTTGATGTTGTGTGAAACTCTACAGAAATTTATGTTTGTAACAACCATATTTAGTTACTTATTTCATATTGTAGGAAACTCTACACAAATTTGTGTTTGTAACAGCCATATTTAGTTACTTACTTTATATTGTATGAAACTCTACACAAATTTGTGTTTGTAACAACCATATTTAGTTACTTATGTGATATTGAACGAAACTCAAAAGAAATCTGTATTTGTAACATCTATATTTACATAGTTGACATTGACATCATGGGTATTAGTAATATCCATATTCAATTTAATCGTTTATATTTTCTTATTACCGAATATAACTGTATATTACTGTAATTGTTATATTTCAATATAGTGTAGAATATATTCCATGTAATTTTTACGGAACCGTTTATAAATAAAATCACAGGATTTCATGATGATAATAATAAAACGAAAGCAATAGTAATATTAAGAAAATGTTTAATATACATTCGAAACAAACTGTAACTTGTCACAATATTTAATTGTTAAATATTGAAATAAATCCTATACCACAATAATTGTAATAACAGGTCTACGAATTAGTATAACTCTGAAGATAGACAAAATCAGTGCGTTTAAAATATCAGTTAAATGAAATAAACACGGATGGAATACTATAAACCTTATTAATTGAAATAGTGTAGAATAGCTGCGAATTCTTATACAAAATAACACTAAGACAATAATTTTATTATGTCCCAAGCACAATAAATTTATCATAAACAGATTCTAAATCTAATGCTTACAATTTAAAGAAATGCTGTTATCTAAACTCTTACTCCAGATAATTGTTAACAGAAACGTTATTTTAAGCGTAAGTTATATAAAAAAGTATGTCTATAAAATGCTGTTTGAATTTGTAATAGACTTCCTCTGAGACCAATCTGACATTGTTATTCATTCATATTTTAAACAATGTTGCTCATTTGTACATGAATGTCTAAAACCAATAACGGAATATGTAAAGTTTTGGTCAAAATTGAAATAAGTTAATACATATCAACTACATCCAAGAAAGTTCATGTGGTAAAGAGCTTTAAGTAAAATATTGTTATTTATCAGATATCTCGATCTTTAAAACTGCACATTTTGTAAAGAAATTTATGGGAGAAACCAACTTTAAACTCGTTCCTTACGAAAACAAGATTTATGTACTCATATCATTATGGTTTTCACCAATTTATATCATAATTAATAAAGTAATGTATGTTATTTATTTATTATTTCTTAAAATATGAAGTTCTCCAATAGTTTCGAAGTGTTATCATATATGGAAGGGTTAAAACATAGTTCTTAATAGAAACGATATAGATCTTTGTAAATAAAGATCTATATATATAAAAGAGAACGCACAAAATCCTTTGTCCGCTCATCACGCTAATACGGCTGAACCGATTTCTTTCATTTTTGGGGGGTTGTTAGGATTTGGACCCTAGATGGTTTTTATCATATCACTTTAATTTTCAATTACCAGTGTCTTGAGATAATTGACCATTCAGGTGTCCATACGTACAAATCCTTTGTTATTAGTTCATCATAGGTATAAAAATAAACGTATTTATATGCAACCCGCATGACCCTGTGACTCGGCGGGTTAACATAACTGACAGGCGCTATAAATCACTTGAAAGCGAAAAAGTAAAAATTATCTAAGTAACAAAGTTTATTGCGTTCGGGGGTGACCGCAGCGAAGCGGGGCGGGTTAACATAAATGACAGGCGATATAATGTTAACATTTACTGCAATCTTCTATGGTTTTTATCATATCACTTGAAAGCGAAAAAGTAAAAATTATCTAAGTAACAAAGTTTATTGCGTTCCGGGGTGACCGCAGCGAAGCGGGGTGAACGCTGCTAGTACACGATATATATATATATATTTGGTCTAGGAATTAATTCGTGCGGGTGGACAAGAGATGGCGCAACGAACGGAGCGTCCCACAGTTCCGTGTATCCACACATGTGTTGCAAACCCCTGTCATCGCGTATCGTTCGTAGTATAGGGCAGTGGATTAAAGCGTCAACAACACCAGTTTGTAGTTAAGTGAACATGGCGCAATTTGTGCCTGATAAAGTGTTTTTGCGGGGTGTCCTGCTGCATTACTTTAACATGCAGAAAAGTGCGACTGAAAGTCATCGTATTTTGGTGGAAGTGTATGGTGACCATGCTCTAGCTGAGCGAACGTGTCAGAAGTGGTTTGCACGGTTTAGAAGTGGTGATTTCGGCTTGGCAGACCAAGAGCGAGCTGGACAGCCAAAGAAATTTCAAGACGAAGAATTGACAGCATTGCTCGAGCAGGATTCGTGTCAAACGCAGGAACAACTTGCAGCAGCATTAGGCATTGATCAAACAACAGTCTCCGAACGCTTGAAAGCCATGGGAATGATTCAAAAGATGTCACATTGGGTTCCACATGAATTGAAAGACAGAGACGTTGAAAGTAACAAAGTTTATTGCGTTCGGGGGTGACCGCAGCGAAGCGGGGCGGGTTAACATAAATGACAGGCGATATAATGTTAACATTTACTGCAATCTTCTATGGTTTTTATCATATCACTTGAAAGCGAAAAAGTAAAAATTATCTAAGTAACAAAGTTTATTGCGTTCCGGGGTGACCGCAGCGAAGCGGGGTGAACGCTGCTAGTACACGATATATATATATATATTTGGTCTAGGAATTAATTCGTGCGGGTGGACAAGAGATGGCGCAACGAACGGAGCGTCCCACAGTTCCGTGTATCCACACATGTGTTGCAAACCCCTGTCATCGCGTATCGTTCGTAGTATAGGGCAGTGGATTAAAGCGTCAACAACACCAGTTTGTAGTTAAGTGAACATGGCGCAATTTGTGCCTGATAAAGTGTTTTTGCGGGGTGTCCTGCTGCATTACTTTAACATGCAGAAAAGTGCGACTGAAAGTCATCGTATTTTGGTGGAAGTGTATGGTGACCATGCTCTAGCTGAGCGAACGTGTCAGAAGTGGTTTGCACGGTTTAGAAGTGGTGATTTCGGCTTGGCAGACCAAGAGCGAGCTGGACAGCCAAAGAAATTTCAAGACGAAGAATTGACAGCATTGCTCGAGCAGGATTCGTGTCAAACGCAGGAACAACTTGCAGCAGCATTAGGCATTGATCAAACAACAGTCTCCGAACGCTTGAAAGCCATGGGAATGATTCAAAAGATGTCACATTGGGTTCCACATGAATTGAAAGACAGAGACGTTGAAAGACGAAAAACCATTTGCGAATTGCTGCTTCAACGGCAGAGCAGAAAGGGGTTTCTGGATAGAATTATTACGGGTGATGAGAAGTGGATCCATTACGAGAACCCTAAACGAAAAATGGCCTGGGTGAAACCAGGTGAATCAGGTCTATCACAACCAAAACGAGATATTCACTGTGCAAAGGTTATGCTGTGCATATGGTGGGATATGAAAGGTGTGGTGTACTATGAGCTGCTGCAACCGGGTGAAACTATGAATGGAGAACGTTATCGACGACAATTAATGCGTTTGAAGCAAGCTCTGGCCAGAACACGAGCAGAATGGGAGAACAGACATGATAAACTTATTGTTCAATATGATAACGCTCGCCCACATGTCGCAAAACCGGTCAAAACCTATTTAGAAAATGTCGGATGGGAAGTTTTACCCCACCCGCCGTATTCACCAGACGTTGCTCCTTCGGACTACTACTTGTTCGATTGCATGAAGAACGATTTGATTGGACAGCGGTTTACTTCTTCAGAAGATATCGAAACATGGGTCTCTGACTGGATCGCTTCCAAGGATGAGGACTTCTTTCGCCACGGAATCCGTACATTGCCTGACAGATGGGCGAAAGTGGTGGCTAGCGATGGACAATATTTTTCTCAAGGTATTTATGTATTTTGTTTGTACTACAGCTTCAATGTGTGCGTACCAACCGCACGAATTAATTCCTAGACCAAATATATATTAAGATATGATGTTTCTGTTTAAAGTTTTGGTCCTGACATTGTTGAAGAAAAAATGTTAAATACAAATGAAGTATCTTTATATTAATGGTAAACAGGAAACCTAAAAATTATGGAATAACTTAAAAAAAAACATTATTTCCTTTGGAAAGGAAGCACAAGTTTACAAAATTACTAATTTACGTCCTCAAACGCTTCAATGTTTCTTTTTTCTATTAGCTTTAGCAGGTAAAGTTTATCTATCAGAGCTACTTCATTGCTTATTTTTTCCCATTTAAATTATCCAGAATGACTAATTCTAAATCACATGTAATTAGAAATATCAAAGCTCTAGAACCAACGTTATTAATGAGGAAGGTTTCATATAAAAACAAAATCCCATGGATAGTTAAAGCATGCAAAGATCTGAAAGGCATAGAAAAACAAATACATAAACTATCTATATTTCTATTTTATATCCCTGGGTACGAAACTAACTTAACTGCAATACAACTAACAATTCCTCGGCACTTTTAATTATATAAATGGCACGATAATTACATATAACGTGCCATTTTGAAACGATGACTCATACGAAAAATATTTTGCCACAACACTCTTTAATGTTTGAAGATTTATCGAACGAGGTATCACTCGACCCATGCTTCCATTTAAAATTTTGAAGTTGGACAATGGCCTCCCATGAAGGGCGGCCCTGGAGGCACAACAATAACACCATTTGATGTGCTCAATGGCATTTCCTATTTGTGTTCTTGTTTGGTTCAATTATGTTAAACTGTTTTAGAGATATTTCCGTGAAAAGATTAAAATGGGCCACCCTGTATACAAGATTGATATAGCAGTACAGGATAACATCATAAGAATGTTATCCCCATACCGAATATACCTAATTTATACACAAAAAGTACAAGAGTATAACCGTATGAAGCAAAACCACAAGATCAGCCTCAAGTAAGAAGATAAGTAGTATAATTTAACTCAGGAATCACCATATTGATGTACAGTCACTCACATAAGTACCTGGACCCCTGACTGTTATAATTCCAATACTTCGGATCCAGGTAATTTACAGTTGTGAGAACGCCTAGACGTTCAACCCACACGTAACTTTTCTCAGCACTGACAGCAGTTGGTAGCAGTGAGTCAGGTCTGTATGGAAGTAAAATTGTGAGTAGATGACGCACGAAACATTTCTCCATTCTGGATGAATCTCTCTTGTTCAGACCGTGTTGTCCAATGAACATCATATGTTAATCTCAATATTGTTGTGTATGTACTGTATTATTTCATTATATACGGAATATTCAAAGAAATAAAAACGCTGACTACAAATGAATCAGAAAATGCTTGAAAGTAGACGAAAATATCAAATCTAGAACAACTGCTGGAAATAAGTTTGTAAATCACTGTCTCCATTGACAGACCTTTTCCAATTCTCCTTATTCTAACACCTTTTTCTTTCTAAAGAAGAGAGATCTTGCTTGTCACACTGAATATGCATTGAAATTGAAACACTTGAAAGAGATTCGGCGTGCCCGGAATTCGAACCCGGGCCTACCGAATAGAAGTTCAATAAGCTAACAACTCACCTATGTGCCAATTCATCTTCCTAGCAAACTAATACCTAGTTAATATAGTTTCATGGAAAAATATAATCAGGATACTAATGCTCGTGTAAGTGTCTTAATGACTTACTCGAGCTTTCCTTGTTTAACTCAAAAACAAAAATGAAATGAAATCTTTGAGTTTTACGTCCCAGGTCATGCCGGTTAGGCTAAAGGAGACGGTGATTATGAGTGATGAATGAAATGGTGGAATGAAGAAAGTGGGAGGAAACGGGAGAACCCCGAGAAATCCCACGCAAACGGTGTTTGTCCACCACAAAGTTCACTTGGCGGGGGCTGGGATCGAACAACTCAAAAACAAGTTATATAGACGTTCCTCAATGAGGAAAATATCAGGAAACTTTCTTCAAGTTGAGGCTACGTCATCGGTTTCAACGATGGTCCCGATTAACATTACATTTCTTCTTTACCATAACTTCTAATTTCCAAAGAAGAAAAGACGACACAAATTATTTTCACATTCTTTGAATTGTGAAAAAAATGAAATGAAATCTTTGAGTTTTACATCCCACGGTTATGCCAGTTAGGCTAAAGGAGACGGTGATGATGAGTAATGAATAAAATGGTGGAATGAAGGAAGTGGGAGTAAATGGGAGAACCCCGAGAAAACCCACGCACACGGTGTTTGTCCACCACAAAGTTCAGTTGGCGGGGACTGGGATCGAATCCGGGATCCCTAGCACCAGAGGTGAACGCTCTACCACTGAGCCACCGTGTCCCCTACTCTTTGAATTGTATCAACACATGTAGAAATAGAGAGTTCTGTGTTTATGTTCCATAACTACTAGTTTTTTTCGTATAATCATAGGAGGAGTTTGTGGCAAATGCAACCGGTGACATCCGAGCGAGTGATCCCGGGCTTTCGGCTTCTGATAACGAAGCGCAAACCACTAGGAGTTCGAGTTCCTGTGAAGAGCAAGGTCGAAATTTTAATTGTCCTGAGTATTTCTTTGATCGTGTCCCTGTAGTGTTTGGAATACGTTGAATTATTATTATTATTATTATTATTATTATTATTATTATTATTATTATTATTATTATTATTATTATCATTATCACAGAAGGAAAGAAAACGTAACATAGTCGAAGGTATTCATAAGAACAGAAAATATATACAGTTTTTCAGATGTTTTTTAGGTTTACACCTGAACGCAATAATATTATTACGTTTATGGATTTACAGATAGAATTATCATTTTATGCTAATACAGTAATGCATTTTGTTTCGCCCTTTTTCAAGGTCGAAAGATGAGGTGACATTTTAAATAGGATCATTCTCGTGACTAGAGTTGTAAGTTCGATCACTATTTGCAATTGGTGCAGAACTAGGAACAATTCCTTAGAACTCATTTTTGGCCCATACTACAGCATTAAGGACGTGTTTAGCCCTTATGTATTCATCAATTGTTGTCCCAACATGATACGTTCCCAGACAGTTACAAAGGTTGATACGGATGACGTAATTTTGTGTTGGCATTTCAGCTGTGAAGGAAGTCGTCTCAACTCTTAGACCCAAAGAAATTGAATATTTTTATGTTAGTATACATCAGAAGTATCAATATTGCAAATTATAAAAAAAAATCCTTATTGCCACAGCCGGAATCGAACCCACACTCCGAACACTATGAAAACAATGCTTAAGCCACTACTCTAAGACATCACTGTTACTGGAGAAGGAAAACATTGGATATGCAGTGAATTCAGTAATTACACAAATTTACGATTCCAGTGTAATAATGCTGAAACTTTCTGATTTCAGTCATGGTAAAATAGTAAGGTATGCAGATGGAATAGTCCAGAGAATTCGACTCTAAATTCACAAGCCATATATAAGGAGGCGCTCTCGCCCCGGGCCCTGATGTTTTGACAGTACAGCATTGGACGCTTACTCATATTGATTGGAATTTGGTGTTTCAGGGCATGGATTATTTTATAAGTTAACTAATTCAACTAACCTTCCTCAGTACTTTTTTCCTATTTTTACGCGTTTTACTCACATTTACAGTTTTTTCCAGTAACTGTTTAAGAACAGGAACATTGAGGACAGTAAAAATCACAAACACTATTCGCACCTTCTTCCCTTGCCTGAAGTAAAATAATAAAATATGTTGAATACGCAATTTTTGGTTTTTCATCTTCTATGTGTGTCAAATCCAGAGTTGGAGTGGGTGAGTGAGTGAAATGGATCGAGTTTGTTCAGTGGGTCAGTGGGTCGTGGGTCAACAACAGGTGACTCATTGCTACCCACCACCCACCGTGCCCACTGCGACCCATCACCCATTATGACGCACTCTGACCCACCAACCCACTCTGCTCACTGCATTGTATACAGCATATTTTTTCTGCTGAACAGCATATTTTTTCACCCTCGACCCTAGAAATAGAAACTAAAACACGTGTCTGATTGGTTGCAGCTTGCGATTGTAAAAAACCTTCTGGTGTATGTATTGTCTATTATAGTAGTAATAGAAGAAAATTGTTACTTTGTTGGGGTTGAACAAGAAGAAAATTGAAGAAGCAGTTGAGGATAAATTTATATCATGGCAGTCAGGGTGGAACAAAACGAGTCCTGCGAGGCTTCTAACTCGTTCCTACTACTACTACTACTACTACTACTACTACTCTTACTACTCTTAATACTACTACTACTACTTATAATGTGGATTTGTATAACAAAACTGATCACGTAACGTAATTACTTTTGTGAGTATTATTTTCGTCTTATTTTAACGAAAAAAGTGTTTCGAAAATTTTAAAAATAAAAAAACTCCTTAACCCGGGTTTGAACACACACCAAAAGCAATTATAATTACTAGCCCATTGCGCTTGTACGCTCGGCCACGAAGACCGCCAGTAACTGCCACTGGATTTTTGCTATATTTATGCTACGTGGCGAGAAACGGATAACTTCAACTAACCAGAACCACGTATTTAGTTCCTGTGAGTAGGGTCAAGCGTGATTTAAAAATGTGCTTCTGAACGCTGGTAAATTTTGTCTACGTTTTACTTCGAAGGCTCCATTTCCCTTTTTATTTGTTTCTGTTTACTTACCTGCGATGAGTATCTCTAACAAAGAGAAAGCAGATTCTGGTAAATGAACTTCGGAGCCACTTTTTGGAAGGTGATAGTGCACATTTAAAGTGTTCATATCACAAAGTGGGAGAGCGGAATGGCCTAATATACCAAAGGAAAAGCGTCTTAAAGTTCTCGACTTGACGCATATGTTGTATGTTGCGCAAATTTATCATGCGACGGCGTGGCAGAATTAGTTGCATCTTTGGTTCACGTTCAAAGGGTACCGAGTTCGATTCCCGCTGGTTTCAGCTTTTTTTTTCGCTTCAACCAATAAATTAGCCATTTGTAGCTACAAGTAAAATGTTAATTCACCATACGTTTTTTAATGAATTAAAGCAATAGAAATATTCAAATCAGTTGTGAAATCTTTCAATGTTCCCTGTTAACTAGTAACGAAATTTAATCTATTTCGTAAATATATTGACATCACGAATTATATTATGGCTACCACAGTCGTTGTGTAAAAATATTCTTGACGCTTCGTGTCTACATCTGTTGACAGTATGAGAATTACAAGGGGGATGAGAAGGAAATTCCGTTTTGTAATACTGAATATTACTATAACCAAAGATTTCCCCTTATTCCCCTTGCAATAAGGGGCGAAAATCTGTCTCCAACAGAGGGGAGGACGGGTAGGACCGTTTCCATATTTTTAAAGCGATGTTGAAAATATTATGAAGTTAAAAAAGAATACTGCGGTGGATCAGGGGAGCAAAGTTGTCTTCAAGATTGGGAGGCGGGCAGATTTGAGGCTTATTCTGGGGGAATATTAATTTCATCTCATTTTTCTTTGTTGCAATAGGACACAAATTATCACAATTCTCCCAAAGACACATTTCAAAAAGATTATTGGGGGACAGTCCCTCAGTTTCAAGATTGGAGGGGACATATCCCCCTCATTGCCCCGTGCCATATGCGCCAGTGCTTGTAATGCACACACTGTCAACAGATGTAGACAAGAAGCGTCAAAAACATTTTTTACACAACGACTGTGGTAACCATAATATAAATCGTGATATCAAAATATTTACGAAATAGATTACATTTCGTTGGTAGTTAACATGGAACATTGAAAGATTTTACAACTGATTTGAATATTTCTATTGTTTTAAGTCATTAAAAACATACGGTGAATTAACATTTTACTCGTAGTTACATGTGGCTACTTCATTGGTTGAAGCAAAAAACAAAAAAGTTGACTCCAACGGGAATCGAACCCTTTATCTTTGCACGTGAGTCACAGATCTTACTTATTCTGCCACGCCGTTACCTTACAAATTTGCGCAACGTACGACATATACGGTGAGTCGAAAACTTTAAGACGCTTTTTCTCTGCCATATTAGGTCATTGCGATCTCTCCCAGTTTGTAGTATGAACACTTTAAATGTGCACTATCACCTGGCATAAAATATCTCCGAAGTTCATTTACCAAAGTATACTTTGTTCTTGTAAGTGAAAAAAGAACTTGAGGGATTTTTGGATATATTTGTAATTGTAATAATAGCAATAGGACTTATACTACTACTTGGTTTTCGAGACAGACAGCCTGTGAGTTTTAGAGGAGCTAACTACTGGAAAAAATACATTTTTGAATTACTGTAATATATAAATTATTATAAAAATTGAAGGTAACTATGTGTGCCTAATCATCACAGCCAAATTGCAGTCAAATGAAATGTATTTTGGTATATAGTTGGACCTTAATCTAAACTGAGATGTTATCATTTGCTTTCATTATAATAATATTCTAAGGGATAGTGGAGATTTGAATTTTTGTGAAAAAAATGAATATCTCACAAGCTGTTAAACTTACGGAGCTGAAATTCAGCATATTAACTCTTTATTGAAATTGAACAGAACGTCTATTAGCATTTTTAAAATTCTCTTTTATGGAGAGGGGCGGCACTTTCTATATATGGTAAATTGATAGTGAGTTAGTTTGTAAAACGATCGATATTAGTTGAGAAAGAAATTGAGAAACAAAATATACAGTGCTTCGCATCATATATCCATGTATGCTTACCATGTGCTTTCTACTCTAATAATTGCTGAAACTTGTTTATTATATGGAGCGCTTACAGCATAGGGCAACCAAACCATAAAATTCTGAGAAAAATAAACATAAAATTTGTAATGTACGCTTCTGTACGTTGGTTTACTTACTTGATTTGGAACTTTCAAATTTTATCCGTTTTTCCACTGAAAAGTATCAATAATTCAACAAGGAAATAATTAGTCCATGATAGTTTAATTAAAATTCATCGTAATTTTGCCCATGACAAACACTTTACCATTTTATATCGTAAAGGTCAGATTCAATGTTATTGTAACAGAACGGTACTTGAGCGATTGACCGTAGAAATTCATACTCCGATTAGTTAGAATTTCACAACCAGGTTTTATTACTCTTTAGTCGGTAGAGAAGAGCCCGTGGATCATGTGTCAGAGTTGATGACGATGTGATTTGGTGGGTAAGTGGTTCATAGTTGGCGGTGAATTGGAGTGGGTCATGGTGGATGGTGGGTCAAAGTAGTCATGGTGGGACGTGGTTAAGAGTGGGTCACAGTGGGTGGTGCATCAATGGGTCGTGTATCAAGTTTTCATTGACCCACGGCATCTCTGGTCAAATCTGTAAAACAAAATCAAACAAAGAGCAATACTACTACACAAAACGCCCAACAGCTTAGCTATTCGTGACATAACTATTGCATGATCCGAATAACTCTAGTATATCCACAAATCATCATTTGTCATATTTTACGGAAGTACGACATGACTTCCGACCACCTGATACTTTAAATGTTGTTAATACGCAAAGTTCATTGATCTCATCACTTATTCACTTACTCTCTTATGATTTATCAAAACCTTTAGGATATTTCCCGTAGATATAGAAAGGTGAAATGTAGTATCCAGGCTTGGTGTAGCGTGCAAGTAACAAAAAGCAACAGTATGATACTTCCCTCCTCCAAACACCCTACAATAGAGTGTGTTGATTATTCAATAAAAAGACTTGAAATCCAATCAGAAAATTCATAAAATATAAATTATGTAGCCAAATCTCGACTTTACATTAATAATAATAATAATAATAATAATAATAATAATAATAATAATAATAATAATAATAATAATAAAGGAATAACAGAATTACAATATGAATTACGTGAACTATACCTTCCAATAAAGAAAAATAAATGCCACGACGGAATTCAAACCCGGGTCGCTTTAACGACTGTTCTCTGCTTTCACACTTTGCCATCAATTCCTCATGCAAAATTAAAAAAATAAACCAATTGTTATGTTAGATAAACATAGCACACACTTTTCTAGACATGTTGATATAATTCAAAGAATCGTGAAACTAATTTCTGCCGTCTTTTCTTCTTTTGAAATTAGAAGTTACGATAAGGAAGAACGATGAGGTAACCTTAACTTGAAGAACTTTTCGGGATATTTTCCTCATTGGCTTAGGTCTATATAGCTGTTATTCAGTTAAAGAAGGAAATCTTGAGTAAGTCATTGTGATACTTATAAGGAACGTTTCCTTATACGAGCATTAGTATTTTGTATACTCTTACATGCAACGATTATAACCAGCTAATAGTTTAAGTACAGGATAAAGTAACGCGGTAGGTAAGTGGTTAGCGTATTGAACTTCTATTCGGTTGACCAGGGTTCGAAATCCGACCAGGTTGAAACTTTTTAAAAATATTTCAATTTCAATACATACTCAGTGTGACAAGCAAGATCTCTCCTACAGAAAGAAAAAGATGTTGGAACGAGGAGAATTAAAGAAGGTCTTTCAATGGAGGCAATCATTTACAAACTTATTTCCAGCAGTTTTTCTAGATTTGATATTTTCAGCTACTTTCAAGCATTTCCTGATTCATGCGTAGTGAGTATTTTTATTTCTCTAAACATACAGTATATAAAAACTAATACATTACACATACAGCAATATGAAGATTAATATATGGTATTCTTTGGAAAACACGATCCGAACCATACATTCATCTTACAAGGGAAGGTCACGCAGTGGCTCCGCTGAGATCCGAACGACACATGTGTTTGCATTTGATATATTATAACTAGACGAATTCCAAAGTTATACGTGCCACCGGGCGGAATATCATGAGTTACAACATATTTTGTAATGTAAGAACTACAAAAAATTACCTGGTAGAATAGTTTGAACCGAGTCATTTGTTCGGAAACGGTTGGGTAAGTGGAAAACTCGGCCACCATGTATTCCATCATTTTCAACGACAAACTTTTTGGGGTAAAAAAAAACTTTGCCCCAGGGTCCTCCGCAGGGTCTCAGTCGGGGTCCAACTCAACATTTTCAAACGATAAGATGGGTCATTTGAAAGCTGTTGTAAAATAAAAAAATGCAGCAAGTCTCGACTCTCTACAACAATCCTGTGCAAAACAGCGTCGGGTAAAAGTGTAAACAAAAACTTAATTGAAAAGTCTATGGTCACTCCTATAAATCAGAAACGGTGAGACAAATGTGAAAATAGGAAAGGAAGTGTGGCATTATTTTCAAAGTACAACGATTTAAGTGAAAACGTCTTGTCTCAGGGACCCGACATGGTCCCAAGTGGGGTCGAACTAAAAAGTTTCAAATAGCAAGAGGGTAGCACATCGTTTGAAAGCTCTTGTTAAGTTAAAGAAGATGGAGCACGTCTCGACTTTCTACGACAACCGTCTAAAATTGCGGCGGGTCAAAATGTAAACAAAAGTTTAATTGAAAATCTATGGCCACCTTGAATCCAAAATGGCTGTTTAAAATCTATATTGAAAGGATAAGCATACCAAACTGCTGAATCTAGGAAAATAAAATTTGGCATTAATGTTGATTAGTAGGTGAAGAAAATATGCGAAATGTTCAAAAACGCGACATCTTGAGTTCAAAATGCTGCACTATGTATCGAACGCATGTCCAGCTCAAACCACCAGTGTTGGAGAAGTGAAATGTGGTATTTATATTTATGGTTAATAGTAGATATCCACAAAATATCAAAGAGTATCATCTGTAATCCAATATGGCTGCCAGCGTGAAAAATGAGTTTGTATATAAATATGTTATTTCTTGGAATACTGTGACCAAACGAACAAAGTTTGACGGGACTTGATGCACTGAAATGACTTACACATGGTTTGGTACCACTCGCCAATCTTGCAAATGAATTTTTTTTTTTTTTTTTTGTATATTTCGTATTGCTTGAAATATTGCGATCAAACCAAGGAATGACATACACATGTAACCATCACGAATACGTTACAATAGAGTCCCCAACCTGACTGGTGCAGCAAGTCCTTTATGCATGAACTACGTATGACAAAATTATAAAAATACCCGAAGGTATTCAACTTTCGTTTAGCAATAGAAGTAGGAAGTCAGGGTTGTGTGTTCATCGCATATTCGTTATATCCTAGTAAATGATGTCGAGAGAACCGTGGCGAACGTGCATTAAGAACAAAACCTATATGTGTTGTTACCGAATGAAATAATAGTTGGATCGAAATTCAATTGTTCTTTAGTCCTCCTATTCTTTCTAAATGCATAATAGAGAAACATAGATATTTAGATCTGTACTATTATGAATGACATAGGATTTAAGCGGCCATCTTGTATTCAATGTGGCCATAGATTTTCAATTAAGCTTTTGTTTACATTTCGACCCGCCGCAATTTTGGACAGGGTTGTCGTAGAAAGTCGAGACTTGCTCCATCTACTTTCTTTAACATGAGCTTGCAAATGATGAGTTACTTAACCCCTCTTGCCATTTGAAACTTTTTAGTTGGACCCCGCCTGGGAACATGTAGGAACCCTGGGACAAGACCTTCTCACTTAAATTGTTGTACTTTGAAAATAGTGCCACACTTCCTTTCCCATTTTCACATTTGTCTCACCGTTTCCGATTTATAGGGGTGACCGTGGACTTTTCAATTAAGTTTTTGTTTACATTTTGATCCGCCGCCATTTTGCACAGGGTTGTCGTAGAGGGTCGAGACTTGCTGTATTTTCTTTCATTTTACAACAGCTTTCAAATGATGTGCCACTTAACCCCCCTTGTCATTTGAAAATTTTGAATTGGACCCCGTCTGGGACCCTGGGACAAACTTTTTGTCTGAAAAAGTGTGTCCTTGAAAATAATGGGATATGTGTTGTCCGAGTTTTGCATTTACCCAACCGTTTCCGAACAAATGACTCGGTTCAGACTATTATGCCAGCTTTGTAGCTTTTACAATACAAAATAACTTACGACGCTTCGCCCAGTGGCACGTATAACTTTGGAATTCGTCTAGTTATAACATATCAAATGCAAACACAATTGTCTTGTTCGGATCTCAGCGGAGCCACTGCGTGACCCTCCGTGGTTAGAATGGAGAACTGTTTCGTTAGTCACCTACTTTACATTTTACCTGCATAAACATCTGGATCAGGGCTACCAACTACTGTCAGTGCCGAGAAAAGTTACGTGTAAGTTGGGTTGCATCTGTCTAGGCGTTCTCACAACTCCAAATGACCTGCACCCGAAGTAATGGATATAACAGTCAGGGGTCCAGGTACTTATGTGAGTGACTGTAGAACTGTCAACACAAGAACAAACTAGGATGTAGATGAAAGTCTAATGTTTCATCGAAGACAATGAAACATCTAATATGTAATGATGAAGATGAAGATGAGAAATATAATTAAAACTTCTTTGTAAAAGATCAATGTAAGGAACATTGTCTTTAGATAATAAAACTGAAAGAAACTTGAAACAATTCACACTTCTTTTGCACTATTATAGTGTGAATTATTATATCTTCCGCAAAAATTAAGGTTTTCGATAATATAATTAAGTAACTCAGATTGATGTTACTTGTTGCAGTATTCGTTCAGATTATGGGCGGTAGGAGAACATAAGATGGTGGCCAGTTAAATACCAATGTGCTATCCAGTTATTTACTATTTATAATGATTTTACTATTGATTTTTTTATTTTACTGTGAACTTTATATCTTGAAGATCCAGTGGAATACAGCTGGCGGCAGTGCTCCTCCAGAGCTATAACTAGAGACCGGATGTTAGGCAAAATGCCTATTCTTTACTATTAAAGATATGATTAAAAGTAAAGTTTTAAAGTTTATATTGGAGGTTATAGTTTCAATTTAAACCAATTTTATTTTGCCTATTTCGCCTATTTCGATCCTTCCTGCCTAAATAATTGCTTTAGTGCATAATATTGCCTATTTTAAGCATTTTCCTCAAAATAAGACTTTGTTGGGAAAAATATATAGCTTAGTGTTTCAAGAAATGACTCTAAAAGAGGGATAAAGTGCTATATGGAATGTATTTACCAAATATACATGTTTCCATATTCTTTGAGCATTATCTATAACTTGAATTTATTTTTAATTGTATTATCTTCATTATTTCAAGCTATTCTAATGCCTATTTTACTGCATATTTTTTAAGTTTTAAATGCCTATTTGCCTGTCTATTTTCCAGGTTTTTAATGCCTAAACATCCGATCTCTAGTTATAACATTTACCGATTTTATGATGCCTACTTATAAAAAAAACGAACTTTGGCTTCGTATAGCTACGTGCCATTACTATTTAATGCAATTTTATAATGATTTTTTAATGTGATTTTATAATGAACTTAGTGACATAGTCCAGAATAGTTTTGGTAATATTTGTTACTGTTTTGTTGGCATGCACATTAATTTTTATGTTGATATACATATATTTTTGTTTGTATATGACTAGCCAGTTGACATAATCACATTTTAAGTATTGATACTTTAGTGCCGGGTTATTCTCTTGCTATTAACAACTTCGAAACTCGAACTTTTGTGTATGATTTTTTATTTTATTTTGTCTGTTCTTACTGTGAGTTCTCATGCATGTTTCTTCGCATGCTCGGTGTTTCTTTGTCTCATGGGAATGGCGACGGGCAGCTTCATGGGTAATGAAAAGATTGTGTTGGGATATGAACTCCTGTTATCCATTGAGGGAATCCAGGCTTTCGAAAATTTTAATATCGGCTTATTGCCTTTATATTGGAGAATTATTTTCGCAGGAAGAGTAAGATTGGAGAGTGCTTGACGTGAACATAAAATTTCACATTTTATTCCTAAAATTATAAAATTTAATAGTAAACTATTGCATTAATGAAATCGCTTTGTTGTTCTCGGTTAGCATAGGATTTGTCCGTAGTTGAGACGTGGCGCTGCCAGCGTCATACAAAAGCTTATTCTTGATAAACAGTGCCAATTTACAGACTGCAAATATACATGATATTTAATATAATTTCGTGAAAGCTACAGTAGAAATTTTATTTACCAATGTCCATGTACGTTAATTTACGTTGTAAATCTGACAGTAATGCTTCGCTTATTGAAATGTAACCCTAATAATTAAGTAAATAATTCACTGACCGTACTGTATGAGATGTGAACAGCTGATAAAAGAAGTTATGGAGCTTCGTAATCCGAGATAGGCCGGGTGTTTACGTAGGTATTGGGAACAGTGAAGATGTTTAGTACATTAAATATAGTTAGGAATGGTATATTTAGTAAAGCTCTAGGAATGATAACTTAAATGAGATTATTTGAGCTTAGTCACCATGGAGAAGGACTAGTTTAGATGGATATAATTGGAGTTTTCTTGAAGTATTTTCTTTCGTAACGTACCATATGCATACAATACCCTAATGGTATTGTGCACATATGGCAACCTAGAATACAATACAAATAATTAGTGGCTATTGATATTATTATTATTATGTGGGACTATTGAGTCGAAGGGGCTATTTCGTGAATTGGCTGGTGTTCATAGTACTGATGAGTACTTGAGAATGTATACATGACTTCGTGGTTATGATTATTATGAGTATAATAGGAACCCAATGTATGAAGATATATAAGCCCAATATAGAATCTATATGAGAGGTCACTAGATGGAAATGTGTGTGTGAATGTGATCGGATTCTCCCAGACCTTTCGGCGAAGTTAATTCATACGGTATAATTTCGGGAAAGTTAATTCATATAATTGGTTTGAGTGGAAATTAGTTGTAGTTTGGTGTGTATATGAAGGCGAATTGTATAATGCAATCGATGCGTGGGAATATCTCGCGAATCTTAGTAAACACCTCCGTCTATAAATTAAAGGAAAAGTGTATTACACTGTATATTTATGATATTTCTCATAAATTGGAAACATTTAATAAGGAATAAGTAATACAGGTTAACATCCTATGGATTTTGCCTCTTTCAATTTTTTTAATTTTCAGTTTTTTTGTTTTCTATGTTCGAGCTAAATACTTTCTTTTCGTGTGAGGAGAAGTTTTCATCTCTTTGAATGCCTCATGATGTTTGTCGTGATGGGGGGATATGTATGTGAAGTTTAGGAAGTTTAGGGTTATTTCAAAATCACCGATGGATTCTTGATTTGAATACATGATTTGGTTTCAAGCTTTTTTCTCCGAACATGTTATTTATCTCGTAGTGAAGATCACTGACATTCTGATTGCTTTGATACTAACTGTAATCTATTGTCAACCCTCGGACTGAATAATTGATAATGACGATGATTTAAAATATTATTTATTTCGTCCCCTTTTTGTTTATAGTTTAAATTTTTTAATCAGTTTTCGTGAACTGGAGCTTTTGAAACTTTTTCCTTCTATTGTCTTCTTTCCTATCCAACCAACTCTGGTGGTAGCGGAGTTTTTATTTAGAAATTTCTAAATTCAGAGGCACATAAGATTTGGGATGTAGATCCTAGTCCTGAAGAACGTCTGGAGGGTACGGAATAACTATGGCGCAGGTAAGAAGGTGAACTCTCTAGTAGTGGTCCTCCTTCGTATCTCTGCTTGGTCAGAGATTTGCACCGGGTTTCAGGATAATATAATTGGTCTGTATTGTGAGAACCGTACGTTTTTTGTTTATATAATCATTTCGGCTTAAGTCAACAATGTTTGCACACTTTTGTTATCATCGATGACCCTAGTTTCTTCGGTCTCTTTCTTTTCCTCTATTCTCTTTTCCCTTGTATCTCTGATCAACGAGGACTCCAAGATATCGATTATTCAAAATTTAATAAGTTAGCGTCATTAGGAATGGCGAAAGATTGAATTTTAAGCTATATGAGTTTTTTATACTATCGGATTGAAGTCGTTAGTTGGACACTGTTTCGAATTTTCTTTCTTTTTTAAAACAAAATTTTGTGCCATTTCTTTTTCTTTCTTTTTCTTTTTCTTTTTCTTTTTTTGTATTTTTGTGCCAGCACATATATTTCCTGATATACAATTTTCTTTGTATTCATGATAGAGGCATCTTTAAAGAGATGACGTTTTGAGTCTACATATAGATATTTAAATGTAATTTATTTATTTTGCAACAGTTTGCATTTTATTTTATATTTTTTAATGAATATTCTCATTTAAAGAGCTTATAACTGATGTTGTAAGGATTTTAGTTCCGAAATACGTTCGTGATCTTAGACTTGTTTTCCATCTTGCTGAGAAATTATTGTCCGCTAGATATACCTGTGATCCGATATTCACAATGATTCGATAGACTGTATCTCTGCCAGTCATTGCAAAATAGTATCATTCTCATCAGATAGACACAGCTAACCCCAAATAAACAGTAATATTAGTCACATTAGTCACACAATTTAGTTTTTTTCGTTTTGGAAAATTCCTTGACGGGTTAAAAATAACTTGTTTATTAATTTAAATTTTTGATTGGAGATTTGATTTTTAATGTATTATTTTGGTTTTAATGTTTGTTGTTTTCGCAAGAATACTACTGCTAGTATGTATACACTTTCGATTATTACGAGTTCAAATATTTCCTTTAATGTCTTTGTAACTAATTTTGTATATTCTTTTACTAGACCGGGACTGTACGACAATATATGTAATTGAATGTAATTATCAGAAATTCTGTTCCATAAATTAATACCGATGATTAAGAATTCTGAATATTAAATAAGAAAAATATTTTGTAAATTGCTTACTTTTGCACATCAACTTCAATTTTCTGCTCCGCCTCCCTTAGACTACAATGAGTGTAATGACTTCATTTTCTGGAACTGCAGGTTTGTTCCAAATTCTTAACCATTATCTGAAACAAACTCATGGAAAAGATAAAATGTTAATATTTATATTTAATATTTCAATGTAAATCCAATAATTTTGTGTTCGATTTTTCTGTTCGGGCGAGAGTACCTCTGCGAACTATACAAATCTTTCGTAAATTAGTGAAGAATCAGTAGCAATCAATATATCCCAAAATACTTCCATCAGGGAAAGTGAAACTTGTATTAACTTACTGCGTCTACCCTTTACAAAACAGTGTTTCTATAATTATTTGGAGCTGCAATAGTGGGAAATCACATCCCACTCATACTTTCCCAGAAATGCAAATAGTGGCAGATTAGCACAAATGTTCAAATATGTCTGAATCAAATTAAATTTATAAAAATCGGTTACCACATAATTTGGACAAACAGGAATAATTTACCAAGAGGATACCTAGGTTATAAATTACATGATTTCGAATATGTCTAAATTACAGTGAAACAGTTAACTAAAAGGAATTGTTAATTAAACGGAAGTGTGATTTACTAAGATTTTATTCTTATATACACCGTTTCCTTTAGAAATGGAGAATTTGCTCAAAGACGTATATTGACAAGATAATGGAAAATTTTCTTTTAAATATATTGTTCTGAAATAATTCTGCAAGAATCTGAAAAATCAAAATATAATTAATACTAAAGAACATTTCCCTAAGAACTAAAAACGAAAATTTTTGTTTTACTTTCTTTACATTTTTGAATGTTGACATTTTGTGCAATGCTATTAAAATTTCATGGGAACTTGCTGTGGCAAATGAAACTAAAAAATATCTTTTTTAATTATCGACTGTTTTAAAAAAATATTTGAAATTACAAATCTTATGCAAAATATTTATGAAATCACATTACTGTTTACTTCCATAGTGGATACAGATATTTCCATTTTGAAAAGTATTAATTTCTTTATTTTGCAAAGTTTTATTATTTTTTAAAAAAATAATTTGAATATGTTGAATTATAAATTGTAAATAAAATCCAACTGAAAAATTTTTCTTTTATTTTCTATAAACTGTAGATGAATGCATCCGAACAAATGATATTAGCGTACCGTTGTTATGATTTTGTTTTATTTATGTAAATCTTCAAGTTGATGTAGTGGTGTGGATTTATGTTTGTTTCTATAGGGTATCTAATAGTGAATGATTTGAACCAACATTTTAGTAGACCTCCCTTTTTATATATGACAGTAGAATCAATACCTAATTTAGGCATACACTAGAAACAATATCAATGAAACTTATGAAGCAATATCTAATTATTATTATTATTTCATTTAAATATGGTCTAGATATACTAAATGCTGCATAGCACAGAAGATGATAGCGTAATCGTTAAAACAGCTAATAGTTAAAATAGTGAAATGATTTTCTTTACAGAATTGGATTGTGAATGGTTTTTTTTTTTTCAGTTATTCTTTTATGTGGATAAGTTTGATACTTTTCTTCTTTCTTTTTTCTTGTACTTCTCTTTTCGTTCATATCTTTTCTTTCTTTCTTTCTTCTTTTCACAGTCTAAGTACCACCTCATGTCCTCTTTATGCTAGAGACATTTTATATGGAAGGTCTCTCTCTCTCTTCGATGAAGTGACACCCTTATCCAACACACGGTTAAAATATTTAATTTTGTTTCTGTGGAGACCATTGTTATAGAGATAACACGAGAGAGGAGGTTAGACTACGTACTGCCCTTCTATTGTTACTCACACAATACGAAGTTCGCCATATCACCTACCACAAACAGCTCAACGCCAAGGTCACCATTTGACCGTTGCCAATTTAACGTCTGACATGTTTCCAACTCCAGGTCTTATATATTCGTTAAATCCACAAAGTAGGAAAATAACAAGTAGTAGAATCATGTGATCATCACCTGAAGGAGTTTGGTTTGTAGTGTGTAAAATTTTCTCAATTTTATTGAAACTAGTACTGGTAGTAGATTTTTTTTACCACTTTCAGTTTTAGTACTGAGATTAAAATAGAGGTGGAACAGGGCGCTTAATTGATTGCAGGTAACAGATTCTCATTACATATTTACCGTTTATAATTTATAGTCATCAACGCTAAAACCGCAAGTGCTTGATTTCGGACTCTACATTTTGGCCAAAATTAACACTGATCCACCAAGTAGCACCAAATAGCTCTCAAGATTTCTTTTTTTTTCTTTTTTTTTTTTTTTTGACTCCCGGACACACGGGCAGGGTAAATCAAATTTCTTGAAAGATTATTATCTACATTTTGTCAATATATTCGTATTACAAATTTCTGCTTAATTCAAGAGATGATAATGCTATATGAATACTTAATAGTGAACATTTATTGATCATTATCTATAACTTAATTTTCGAGAATTAATCCAAAATTCAATGAATGAAAATACTCGTATTCATCACATCTAAGAATATTGTGTTATTACAATGATATTCCTAATTAGAAATACTCATTACTCAATGACAATTAGAAATACATAGAATGCGATTACTCCACATAAGAACGTGCTCCATTTGTTGCAAAAATATTTATCACAACAAGTCCTATACAGTATTGTCTCAAGAGGCTTTTGCCTAGCAAATTATTCTTACCAATAAAATTGCAAATTTCTTTTTCCAATTTACGGGTTTCAATAGAACTTGGTACCGTTTTAGATTGTCTCTCTAGCAACAAGTTCAGTTTTAAGTTCACCGCAGTTCAAACCATTCTTCATATTATCTTTGATAGAAGATAAAACTTTTGTGTAAGTGTATTCTAAAACGAAATCTAGTCTTTCATGAAAGGTTTTCAATCAGCTAGCAGTTTTTTAAATACAATATCAAGTAACGGATTGGCATAGGTAACTGGTTACCACATCGAACTTTGAATAAGGAGGCCCTGGTTCCAAAACCACCAGATTGAACTTTCTAACATGCTTCAATTTCAATTGCAATCCATACTCAATATGATACTCAACACATTCTCTTATACAAAAGTATAGAAGTGTTCAAGTAACGGGGAACTGGAGCAAATTGAGATAAAAATTTTAAACCTGATTTCTTCAGTTTTTATCAGATTTGATATTTTCAATTTATTTCAACCATTTTCTAACTCACATATGATCAGTAGTTTTGCCTTTTTCTCGTATGGAGTGCAATAATGCATCATACATACAGCAAGTTACTATTATTGATGGTACGCCTTGGGCAACACCCTGCAGACAATAGAGATTCACCTTAAAATAGACAATCTTCGTGCATAATCAACTCCAAAGCAAAAGCTGTTTCAGTGTTGCCCAGCTCTACCAACCATCTTTGGCTACTTGAAATGTAAGTTGGGTTTCATCTGTCCATATGTTAGACACCGGAAAATACGCCGGATAGAAAGTAATGATATTATCACAGTTAGGCGTTATATAACAGTAAACTGTGTTGGTAGAACTCTTTGGACCCATAGATCGTTTTTTCACTTAGATCAAAATTTTACTGTTAGATGGACATGGACCTCTGTGTATTCCTCTATGCAAGTGAATAGTTTCTATCTGTTCCCACACTTGGCAAGTGCAGTTTCTGTGTGCTGCTAGTAGGCACCATTGGAATTCACAAAACACCATCAAGATGTTAGTGGAACTTTTCAAAACCACACTACCATTTTATTCGTTGAAACTATACGTTTTTAGTGTTAGTGTTTCTTACTGTTTGCACTTCGTGGCCCGAAAGACAGGGTTTTGCCTTTATAAAATTTTCACATGTTGCTAGATGAGGCGATGTCTGATTAAATCATAATAAATATTTTTTTTCTGTTCTTAATACAGCACAAAACTATGTATTGGTTTTCTACTCGTATGCATAAATATTCTTTGACAAATTAAATTGAACATAAAACATTCGATTTCGGATTTTAGAAAAAAAAAACAATTATTAAAGAAGAAGTTGAAGAACAAAAATTCAGATCTTATTTTAAATAATAATAACTGAACCTGCGCTCACATACCTCATCATTCACATATGAGTATCAATTTCCTTGTAATTCCTCATAACATATATTCATGTGCCTTTAGTGACACAAGTGAAGAATGTCTTGATAAAAATCGGCAACGGGTATTATAAAGGGGAGATTTTTTTAATTATTTCTTCAATATCTCGCACCGTTTGCAAGATTTGAGCCTAACTTCCGGTTGGAATGTCTAATTTATGTGTGATCAGTGTTATCTTTCTTCTTGCATGCAGTATGTAATAAGCAAATACATTACACACACAATTAATTATAATGTCAGTGATATAGGGGGTCCATGGTGTTCATTGGGCAAAACACTCCAAACAATAAAGATTCATCTTAGAACTGGAGAAATGGTTATCCTTCGTTTTTCATTATCATTTGGCCATGAAACAAATGCCCAAGAGATATAATAACCCGTATACAAACGTGTGGTATTGGAATGTATAATTCGTAGGAAATGAAGCTTTCCTTTTTAAAATTTCAATACTTCCAGTGTACTCCTTAAAAATGTAATAAAGAAATAACGGCCATTTAACAATATTCAATTATAACTGAACAATATACACAAAATTTGCAATGATTAGTGAAAACAACATCTTTCTATAGCTTGTGGTTTCCAAGATAACTTTGCCAAGAGAATTGGCCACAAACATATAAACTTTTCATGACCACAAACATATAAACCTAGCATTTTAATATATAGATAAACATTCTGGAATGACTAAGAAAATGGCTCGTTACATCCTAGTAATAAATTATCACGCTAGTAGAGGTCGCTGCTTGAGCTAAAAGGTCAAGGTATCTTACACATTTGAGACTAATGGTCTTATAAACTTGTATAATGCAATAATAATAATAATAATAATAATAATAATAATAATAATAATAATAATAATAATAATAATAATAATAATAATAATAATAATAATAAGTCACGCTCATTCCTATAATATTATTCAAGTCTCAAAACATTTAAGAATTATATGTAAAAGTTCCATTTATAATTGCCTCGTTGAAAACACGAAAGCAACTTGGCAAAACAGAAATAATCTTGCAGATTATGAAATTCACTAACAGTCCATATTTGCTTTTAATTGTTCTCATATTGCAACAGTTACGTAATTAGTAGGTTTCTATATGTATCTTCTAGCCTTATCTGCAGGTTGTTTTTGGAATCAACAAAGGATTATTAAATTTACTTTTCTTTATTTCGCAAATTTCGAAACTACGATTATGCAATTTCATTTCTTCTAATTATTATGTTTTTCTTCTTTATTTAAAGATATATTATAGTTTAAACTAATTGTTATTTTAATCTGAATTTTGAGCTTGAAAAACACGCATGTCTAATTTCTCTAACAAGATTCTTTAGAGGAAGATTGAGCTAGTTTCCAAAACTGAATTTTCATATCTTGCACATTATTATAATTGCATCATTTGGTGAGTATAGTTTCATTTCTGGAAGTTCTAAAATATTTCTTTTTCAAATAATATGTAAGTAGTTAACAAAATAATGAAAAGTCTTGCCCAGTGAATAGGGAAAAGTGTAAGGCTGTGTCAAACAAATCGACATCTTGCTGACCTGAGATGATGATGAAGGAATAACATGTGAACTACACAAAATGTAGTTTTTTTAAATCTTTTCCTTAACTCGTTTTTTAATTTTTTTCAGATCAATTATTTTAATTTCTCTTACATTGTAAAAATATTTTTCATCTCTGTAAGGCTATAAACAATGCTTAATTTATAGGTGATTCAGATCCTTTCCGGAAGTGTCTCCTCTTCTTCTTGTTATTATTATTATTATTATTTTTTTTTTTTTTTAGTAAATCCACATTCTAGCCTAACATAGTTTGCCGAATGTAGTTACAAATATACAAAGTCGATCAAAAAATTTAACTCATAATTCAGTGTAGCTTAGACATAGTAATCATGACAAATGAAGTTTTGTAGTTAGAAGTTTGGGTCCTTTACCACCTAACATATACCTAAGTAATTATTTTTTAACAAACCATGGATGACCAACATGACATCCGGCTACGCAAACCGTGCAGTGATTGAAACCCTCTGAAATCCGGTGTTACCTCAAGAACATCGATTCATAGCAGTAGAGTCTCCGGACTAAGCAAATAGGAAAAGATGTTAATACTCACAATCTCTAGATCAGTGGTTCTCAACCTAATTACTTTCACGACCTCCATTTAATCACGTTCTTTTGCAAGCTACCTTCTTATAATTTGTGGTGTGTAATAAGTTAGTGTGAGATTTTTAATATACCGGTACCTATTGCGAAGATCTCTCGATATCCATCTATTTCTATAATAGTAGAATCCATTTCTTGTATATAGTGGATATAGTAACTTCCCTAATAGTGAATGGATTAAAACCAAATTTTGTCACACTGTAGAAAATGAGGTGTTGAAACAACACAAAATGACTACCACTTTAGCGTGTTACTTGTGTGTTAATTCAACACCAAGTTTTTTTTTTTTTTTTTTTTTTTTTGTAAGTGACTAGCCGTTCCGTCTAAAACCCTGTTAGAGGTTTACGCCGTCTCCTAGGGAACTAAAGTGTGGCGATAGTAGATGTAGGCAAGTTGAAGAGGGTCTCAGAGTTCTTTATTAAATCATGTTACAATTATCAAAGACTTAAGAACCTTTGCGGGCCTTAACATCAGGCAGGGTAAGTGTGACAAAGCAATTACATGTATGTACACGAGCAAAATTGCATTCAGACTTCAATTTTTCATATCCTGCAACGTTAGACAACCAACAATAATGCTGAGGTTTGTTGGTTAAGAACTACACAAGGCGTTCTACAAGTGCTCTAGTTTGTTTGAAAAATGTCAGTGTAGCAAACTTCAAAAAAATAAAAACATATCCATGCCTCTGCGACGAAAGAAAATCAGTTAGAAGACACTGTTTAGTATCTACAGAGCGATTGATATCATGAAAGAGCTAAAGAGAAATTTTATTTACTTATATACACCAAGGAAAAATCACTGTTTGACAAACATTCATTTTATTTCACAGGTTACATTATTTTGTAAAATCTCTGAATGTTTAACATTATTCGTTTCAACGTTACCTTCACTATTGTTAGCTATCAGTTTTAGTAACTCTACTAAAACTTTTTGGAAAAAATATAATATCGAGATGATTTAACTCCCAACTTTGTTTCGGGAGAATATAATTTATCAGCAAAACCATCGTAGTTTTTATTTTTTCAATGCATTATTATTATTATTATTATTATTATTATTATTATTATTATCCATTTACACATTAAACCTAACAAGAATATTTTCTGGAGTTAGATTACTGGTTTCCAGTGTGTTCGAAAATGAAACAAAAAAGAAAAAGGAAAAATGAAAAAGAAATACAATGGAAAAACAAAAAGAAAACGAAAGACAATTTAAGAAAGTAAAAACAAAATATGCCGTGCTTGCAGTTCAATTTGAGAAAACCATTGCATCAGTAAAAAACATGTCATATGTTTTAAATATGACAAATAGCCATATTATGTGTGCACATAACATGAGTTTGTGTAATTTAATCCCAATTAATAATACAAGCATGTTTTTATTAGAAGCATATACGATATCAAAAGAATAAGAGTTCTCTCTTGTAATACGCCGGAATATATCATTCACTATCCCTTGCTATATTCAAAGTAATCGAGAACTGTAATAAATAAAAATGAACTAATATACGAAGAAGAATAGGAAGAAGAAGAAAAATACGAAGTATACGAAGAACAATAAATAAAAAGGAATTAAAACAATCAAATATGTATATGGACGAATGTTCAGGATATTACTTCAATTAAAGATATATATACACACTCTCTCTTTCCCTCGGTTAACATATGCATGATTCTTGCATCTCATCTCTAGATGGCGCTAAGAGAAGTCATCTTACAGCCTGCAAGAACAAATTAAATTTAAAAGTATGAAGTTGACTTCGAGTAGACTTGAACCCATGACCCTCAGATTTTTAACCTAGTGTCTATAACATCTCGATATTCTTTCACACTGCCGAAGTCTCTCAACTTGAGAGTTCTGTTATGAAATAATGGTCGGAGGGAGAAAGAACGGAAACAAAACTTTGATTTACAAAAATAAATAAATAAATAAATAAATAAATAAATAACAGAAATAAACAGAAACTTTCGGTTTGCCGAATGAAGGTTTAAGTAGCCAAGTCTCGGTTAGGACAACTCTTTTCAAGAAATCTTGAGTGTGACACAATATTTCTTTTCTACCATAGAAACCTGTGTATCTTGGTAGGTATTTAATTAATTACGCTGAAATTTAAAAGAAGCGTCTTGTGTGGTGAAATAATACTTTACTATCTGTCAAAAAGATGTTTGTCGCGGGTCTGCATTGTTTAACCCTTCTTGGAATCTATGTTATGAACAATCAGTCAATACAATACGCATCCACTTCGTAATTTAATTATGTTTAACATAGCTATTCAAATAGCAACTTGTAAATTATTCATTGTAGCTTTGAAAAATCCAAGATTACTAATAAAACTCCAACTGACCAAAGCAGTATATATGTTTCAAGATTATATGTAACATGGCCAAAACTGTAACACAAACATATAATCTTAAAATATATATATACTGCTTTGGTTAGTTGGAATTTTATTAGTAATCAAGTAACAAATATGAATAAAATAGCTATTTACATTTATTTTAATGTTGCAGTTTAGACAACAAGCTATAAAAATAAAAAAAATCAGAACAAATTTTATACTTAGCACTTAACGTTAATACAAAAAAGTATTACAACTATCAATAATAATAATGATAATAATAATAATAGATTTTGAGTGCCCCTTTCAGAAGTGAGGCTATATGAGAAATAAACGTACAGCTTAACGTAGACCCCTAACCACATGAACTCAACCGGAAATCGAACTCGGGTCTCCCACGCCAAAGACATGTATAATAATAATAATAATAATAATAATAATAATAATAATAATAATAATAATAAATAATAATAATAATAATAATAATAATAATAATAATAATAATAATAATAATAATAATAATAATAATAATAATAATAATAATATGAATAGCATTCTGGTAGTGATGAAGCAGGTATTAGATTTGATACTGATTTCCTGAACACTAGATCTCCGTATTTATATACAGATTACGAAAGTTGTATGGATCGATGCAAGAAGTTATTTGCACTAAGGGGACTCACATTGGTATATATAGAAAAGGTTCTACGCCTGTACTCTTTATTTTTGGATAAATTAGAAGTTGTCCATCACCTCTGTGTAATACATATACTATAAAAATATACAGCAAGAATGACTGAAAAATTATAAAATAAAAAATAAATGCATCGGGTGGGATTCGAACCAAGTTAAATGTATTACATCAACATTTTTTTAATTTTTTTTAACAATCAGTTTTATTGCGAAAAATTAGATTACATATATGTTATATAATAAGAATAAAGAAGTAATCACAAATTACAAAAAGGATACCACTGCGATACAATTGAAAATGAATCACATGAAGTATACACACAAACACACACACGAAAAAAAAATAGTAAAAAGCAGTCGGGTAGTGGGCAAAATGACGCAAGCGTAGATCTGAAGGCACATGGTGATCGCAACAAGTAGAGAACGCTCCTTCAGTTGTATTGATAGATAACGAACTCCTTAACTACCCTTGTTTTTATGATGATCTTTGTTTTCGTCAACAATTGTGTGGGTGTGTTTCCTTTAAAAAAAAAAGGAAAAAATTGCTGCATTAATGCTAAGATACTGTTTTGTACTAGGAGTATCGTTATTAGAAATAACAAAAGAGGAACTAAGACTTTCAAACAGCAAACTGTGAGTTGTGTTCATAAGTCTTGTTTCTTTTTTTTATTGCTTCTTCTCCTCCTCTCACTCAGAATGCGTTGTTGCCAAATTTACAAGTTTAATGGGGCTTAGAAAATTTTAAATACGCAAATATATTACTCATTTACTCATTTATTTACGCACTTATACATACATATTTCCTTTATATAATAAGTGTATTTTATACTCTTGATAACGTTCTACCTAAAACTGTGTGATGGGAAACGCCACATTGAATTTGGGACTAGTTAGCAATGCTCAGAGGCGCAGAAACAAGGAAGAGGTCCACCGGGTCCGGACCTCCCCAAAATTTCGAAAATCGACTAACATTTGTAGACTTTCTTAACGCATTATACTTATTTAACAGAGAAATGATTAAAGTAGGCTAAATATTTTAGTTTACGCCTCATCATTTACTCTTTCTTTTCTTAAAAATAATCGTTCTATAATTTTATGCTAAGAATATAAGTGACAGTAATTAAGAAATACTTATCGTCTTTTCGGGTGCAGAATAAGAAAGGTATATATTGCGTAGACGTATTGGGCCCCTCCCAGAAAACATTTCTGGGTGTAGAACTGGTAATGTTGTTGTTTTGACGTTTTTTGTCTTCTTGCTTCTGTTAATACTGATCTACATCTGGCGGGTTTCAAAGTTTGCTTTCCAGAACGTATGGCATTGATAAGCGTTGTTTCGCCTCATGTGAAAGTTCGCCTTGGTTCATCGCGCGTTGCTTAACTAAGATGGGTGATTTGGAATGTAATTTTTCTTTTGTTCACCTGTGTATGTGTGTTTATGTATGCATATGTGACATTTGCAATTCATATTCCGATACTTCTTTTCTATCAGCTGTTTTGGTTTTTAGTTATTAGATTTAATTGTATTGTGTGTGCATTAATTCTGTAAATAACCTACAAATTCTGAATGAATTCTATACCATGACTTCAGTAAATAACTTACAAAAGATTTCCAGGTTTCAACTGAGGAAAATCTTCTAATTAAAACAGACAAAACAAGCAAAGGGCATTCAGGAGAAAAATATCTGGTTTAAATTCACAGGACATCTTATGGCAATAATGTTGTTTGCACTAAATATATTTCTACAATTTATTTTAAATTTTCTTAGATAAACTGTAAATAAACTGTGTACAGTTTACATTTACAGGTATATATATTTTAACATTAATCTTTGCTACAAAATGTCTTCAGTCTACGCTGCAGAGGAATTTGGTCCACTGTCAGGGAGTGGGTTTGCTAGGAAACATTCTTCGTAATAATCTAGAAAAACTATTTAGTGAATCTACAAAGCTTCTGAAATTAATATTAACTGTACTTATGACGTCAGCATAAAAAGGAAGGCTGTTTTCCACATCGAAAAGAATTGACACTTTTCAGGAATTGAATGTCCAAAAAAAAAAAAAAGTTATAACCAATGATTACATTTTCCATCGAAAAAGACCTGACAATAAGAATACCAGAGTTCAACCAGCATGTATTAGGCAGATTTGCTCCAATCAAAGAGATGAGAATGAACTTACTAATTAATTAAGGTGATTAATTGGGTAAAATGTTCTGCATTATTTTTTTATTTTTTAAAACATAATTTTATTTAATTTCACAAGTTAATAATTTAAAGTTATGCTGATTAGTCAATGAGTCCACCAGGTCCGTAGCCAGCCTAAAAGTAATGTGTGTAGGGGGGGGGGCGGTAGAAGTTAGAAACGCCGATCCAACTATATTATAATTCATCACTATATTATGTTCCATTTGAAAGCCTACTGTAAAAAATTTAGGGGTCCAGCAAAAATTTAGGAGGGCCCGGCCCCCTAGGCCCCGAAGAAACAGCCATTACTTGTAATATTAGAATTTTATATTTGGTTTCATTCTGGTAGATATTTTTTTTATTCTTGTCTAAGGTAATAATATAAAGCTGCAAGTATGATTCTACCTAGGTGGTTCAAATATAAGGGTGTTCTAGATTTCTTTCCATTAATAAAATATAAAAATAAGCTTACATCCGTAACAAAATATAAAAGTAATTGAAATGAAAGTAGCAAGTTGGTGAGTGACCAGCGTGCAGAAGAGAAGCAAATATAACCTGAGACTCTTTCAAGTGCCTGCCGTATCTCTGTCTTAACTGTGAACTAAACATACCTTTTTTTTCAAAACACAATGTTATCAGTGTGAAATACTGGTCTGTGTGAAAACATGAAGAGAGGAGGAACGAAACAGTAGTTCTTTGTCGTGATAGGGGATATATATGTGAACTCATTATAAGGAAGTTTAGGGTTATTTCAAAATCACCGATGGATTCTTGATTTGAATATATGATTTGGTTTCAAGCTTTTTCTCCGAACATGTTATTTGTCTCTTACGAGGACATGTTTCCGTTCGAACGCGAGGATCAATATAAAACTTGGTAGACATATACAGGACTAAGTACTGACCACTGTAGGGGGAGTCATTCCCGTGTAAAATTCGTTTTCTGCCGACAGCGCCACCTATCCTTCGAAACACTAGCAGTTAGATTCCGCGTTGTAGAAGCTGAGTGAAGATCAGTTAGGTACGTTAGTGAGTGGTAGTAAGCTCCAATTAGTGTTAGATTTGGTAGACTGTGTGCAAAAAATGGGACGGGCTGTTGGCATTAACCACCTTTTGTAGTTGAACTGTTAAAAGGTAAACGCGCAAATTTAAGGATCAGACGTCAGTTGGAGTGAAAGATGAGTCATTAGCGACATTTCTGTGCAATGTAATTATCAGTGAGTACGACAATGAATTAGAAATGATACACACATCGACACTCTACATATATTATGAATTGTTCGTGAAGTAATTCTTGCTTGTTTCTAAAGATTTTCTATGAAAGTCAGCGACATTTTGAACTCCGATAAGCCAACTTCTTTTGCCGCTTGGAAATCCCAGCAACGTAAATGCCAGTAATGTACTGATTAGGGATGCGCACGAGTCGAGACATGTCTTGAATCTCGACTCGACTCGACTCGAATTCGAGTCGAGATTCGAGTCGAGACACACTTTGTAAAATTCGAGACGAGTCGAGACAAACGTATTTCTCGACTCGAATTTTCGATTCGAGACTCGAGTCGAGTCGAGACAGCTGGTAAAAATCTCGACTCGATTCGAATGTCTCGAAAATTTTTCTATAATTTTTAATATTATTTTGAAGAAAGTGCTCACTCAGAAACACTCGGCACGAGAATTTCGGAAACTGCAGGACTTGTCAGGTGTTCGAGAAGTGCTGTGGTGATTGTCTTCAGCAAATGGCGAAACCAAGGGGAAAAGACGTCCAAATGTCGAGGGGTTGGGTGCCCCCACCTCATTACAGATGTCGAATGTCGTAGGCTGGGCAGACTGGTAAAACAGAACAGGCGTCGAACTGCGTCGGAACAAAGATCAGAGTTTAATGCTGGGCAAAGTACAAGTGTGTCTGAGCTAGTCAAATTTCCGGAAATTTTGAACCTGTTTTTTTTTTAATTTCGATTTTCCGGAAAAATTGAAAAAAATAAATATGTTTGAAAAAAAAGAGATATCATTACTAGTAAAATTAACCTAATACAAACACGCGAAAAATGTAAGTTCAAAAATTTCAATATTGCGAATATTAAACAATAGCACTCGAAAATAAAACTATTCCAATTATTATCTAAATATTAAAATACTAGATTTACGCGTAAATGTTTCTCCTCACAGAAAAGTTTATATGTTTGTCTCCAATCCGTTCAATAATGAGATCTCGAATCCAAAAGTGCTAGAAACGTGCCGTTTTTATTTGTCGATTCCAAATTTTATGTAAATTGTCCAGTTCTAATTGAATATTTTTGTTTTAAAAAATGGCCATTAGTTCTTTATTACATTTATAGGGGTACACAAGAAGTACTGTTTGGGCGCGGTGGCTGAGTGGTAGGGCGTTCACCTCCGGTGCTTGGGGTCCCTGGTTCGATCCCAGATCACGGGGTGTGGACTTTGTGGTGGACAAACACCATGCTCGTGAGTTTTCTCGGGGTTTTCCCGTTTCCTCCCACTTTCTTGATTCCACCATTTCATTCATTTTTCATCATCACCGTCTCCTTTTAGCCTAACCGGCATAACCGTGAAACGTAAAACTAAAGATTTCATTTCACTAGAAGTAATGCAATTTTTGAAAAACTAAAGCATCATACCCTACGAGTTTAGCATCTTAGCAAAATCTCATTCTTTCCTCTGGAGAACAGAAAAAGAACGAAAATTTAGATGGCCTACTGACCGTTGGGAATTATCCCTTAGTTGAAGCGATGGTTGGAGTAATAAAACCAGTTAGTATTTCCGCTGTTGTATTGTTGAATTCACAGAAATGTTCAAAAATAACCAAAACATGACTCTGTACAAGAGGTTTACTTTCCCATAGTTTTATTATTGTCTACTGAACCCTGAGTGTCTGGGATGTTTCTGTCCCTTCTCACTTTACAACTTGAGAGGGGAGGGGATATGACCGCTAAAAGAAATGCTTCAGTGCTGCGTCGGAAGCGCGGCATGTTTTGCATATATTTCTTTGAAATGTTATCCATTTATAAAGTATAAATTCCCCCTTCTTCCCCTGATTCTCTTTCCAATACAGAGAACCAACTCTTTAAATAATGAAGAAAGAACACTGAACCCTCCCGAAAATACAAAAATGAATGATGCGTACAAAAATAACAAATCTGTGGATGAATCAAATAATGCAGATACATGAGAAGATGATGATGAAAATAACAGTGCTTGATGCAGCGCAGTCCACCACATGTAAATAGATTTGAAGTGTTCATATTTGTGTATGTGTACGTGTGTATGTGCTTGTTTCTGAGTATTTATATGCGCGTGTGTCTTGTAATTGTTATATTAATATCCACTGGATTAAGTGAAAGTATAAAATAGATTTGATGACTGCCAAATTGACGTCACCTTGGTAAGTCATTATTTTCTAATATTTAGTAATATTAAATTAGATTATAGTTTAGCGTCGTTTTCAGGAGCAAAGCTCTACAAGACGTGAACGTACAGTTTAACGTCGGATTTGAAACACATGAGCTCCTACCATGAATCAAACCTCGTTCGAGAAAGGCGCATACGCTAACTATATAGCAACGGGGAGCTCAACATTTAGTGATATGTATATTAAGTTGTAAAATTATATTCGTTTAATTTTCACTAATATAATCTTCACAATGTAAAGCATTCGCTAGACACGTTATCTTGTTTAAAAACAAAAAGCCTATCTCTTATGTTTCCGTCTCGGGGTTGGACTGCGGGATGATAGAAATCCGAAAGAGTTGTTTTTATTATATTTTGTACAGTAGATCTGCTCCTTCATAATCTCCGCGTTTGATAAGAATGAACCTCCCTGGCTCACGAAAATGTATACGTAATATAACAAACCATGCACATTAAATGCCAGACTAATATAGCAAACATTGAAGATGCCCCCTAGAAAATTTTCTTCGGCCGCCCATGTCTGGAGGCACACAATTTCGCAACTCAGTGGATACGATGTGGATGTATTCAGTCTACTGATTTACCCATCATATTTAAATTTTATAAAGATATTCTCAGTGAATACTAACCTGAGGAGAACTATTTTTTTAATTCGATCACTAAAGGGTTTTTTTTTTTTTTTTTTTTTTTGTTCACAAAGTCTCGGTAATCGCCCGGCACGAAAACTGAAGTTTCTACAAGTGTTTCCCCAGCAATTTTTTTGAGAAAGGGGTTCTGGTGACACTTTCATTAGCGAGGACTTGCAAATTCAGCTACAATTGTATGCGGGCCGGGAGTTAACGGGGTGTCAGGGGGACGGTATCCGCCCCCCGGTGACCCCCGGCCCGAATAGGGTGAATTTGGGAGTTAATGCAATGAGAGTTTCACCATTGATTTCAGCGACCGGTAAAACTATGAATTCGACAGTAATATCGGCCATTTCCTACCACTTTTACATGTCTCTGTAAACGCTCCCTGAGACCCCCTGGTTGGATTCCGAGACATGTAAAAGTAATCCAAAATGATCGATATTAGTGTCAGATTCATAGTTTTTGCGGTCGCAGAAATGAATGGTAATACTTCAACAGGCGTTGTCTTCCAAATACTGCCCCCATGCGAAGAATGAGTATATTCAGCTGTCTAATATAAATAAAATAAAAGAGTTTGTTTGTGTGTTTGTCTGTCTGTGTGCGGCCTGGGGACCAGACGAGTGGACCGAGAGTTACCAAATTTTGCTCAGGGGTACCTTGGCCTAGGCCCCAATCAAGACGAAAAGTTGTTTTCAAATTTCGAACCAGTGGAGTCTCAGGGGGGCGTTTACCGGAACCGGCTTGGGAACCAGACAAATTGACCGAGAGTTACCTAATTTTAGTCACGAATACCTTGGTCCAGGCTCGAGACTAGAGTTAAACGATTTTGTCAAAATTCGAAGCAGGGGGGTCTCAGGGGTCGTTTACTGGGACATGTAAAAGTAGTAGAAAATAACCGATATTAGTGTTGAATTAATAGTTTTCGCGGTCACTGAAATCAATGGTGAAACTCCGATCGCATTAACTTCCAAATTCATGCTATGCAGCACCGGGCTGGGGGTCACCGGGAGGGGGGCGGGAGTTGAGATATCGAGACATGTAAAAGCAATCCACAATGACCGATATTAGTGTCAAATCCATAGTTTTCGCGGTCGTTGAGATCAATAGTGGCACTTCCATTAGCGATGATTTGCAAATTCAGCTACAATGTATGTGGGCCGGAAGTCAGGGGGGGTAAGACAAGTAAAAGTAATCCAAAATGACCGATACTAGTGTCAAATCCATAGTTTTCGAAGTGTTCGAAGAAGACAAGGACAGGGCCGTCCACTAACAACCGAAGCCAGAGACGATCGTTATCTCTTGTTAACAGCCAGTCGAAACCGGCGTCAGAATACAACTCTGCTCCCGCAAGCCTTCCGAACAACAACAGGACGCACAATATCTACCCAAAAGGTCCGCAATCGCCTTCGAGAAGGTGGTCTCTACGCACGTAGGCCTATGGTGTGTGTCCCATCAACTGCACGACACCGTGTTGATCGAAGAGCGTAGGCGGAGGAACATCGTGGGTGGGGACGCAATGAATGGGGCAATGTTTTGTTCTCTGACGAGTCTCGATTCAGTGTAGAGCCTGATAATTGACGTGTTTTCATCTGGAGAGAGTGTGGAACACGACACAATCCCATGTTTGTGCGAGGAAGATCCCAGTATCATGTTGATGGACTGATGGTGTAGGCAGGAATCAGCATTGGTGGGCGTACTGAGCTCCGCATCATCCGAAATGGCTCTTTGACGGCTCTCAGATATAGGGATGAGATCATAAAAACTCTTGTTCTCCCTTATGCTGGTGCCATTGGTGATTCGTTCCTTTTTATGGACGACAATACTCGTCCTCACAGAGCTCAGTTAGTGGATGAGATGCTGGATGCTGAGGGTATCGCTCGGATGAGGTGGTCAGCATGCTCTCCGGATCTCGTTCCAGTTGAGCATGTCTGGGATATGCTTGGCAGACGAATTGCCGCTAGGCCAGTAAATTCAACAACCACTCCAGAGCTGGAAGTCGCTCTTCTGGATGAGTGGCACAACATCCCCCAAGAACTCATCGATAGTCTGATTGAATCCATGCCACGCAGATGCGAGGCTCTGTTGGCTATTCGAAGTGATCATATGACATATTAAGGAACAATCAGTGTTGTTGCCTTGCCTGTTTGTGAGCAGTTCGAGAGGTGCACACATAACCGTCTTGTGTCATGAGGCATGTGAACAAGGTTTTCCGTGCCCCAACACCAGTAGGTGCCCCATTTTTCTAATGTATCTTAAAGCATTCCTTCTTGTATGATATATATGAGTCAAACACAAGCTTATTCATACACTATCTTAAGGTCTTGTGTGATATTTCAGCTGAACCCTTAATTTTTTTGAGCATATATATAGTGGCGGATCCAGGATATGATCAAGGAAGGGGCTAAACCATAGTTTGCAGTTTTATCCAGTGTAAAGCTGGATTGAAGCTCATTTTATGCAGTGTATACTTGAGTGTGAAGGGGGGGGGGTTTATAGCCCCTATAGCCCCCTTGGATCCGCCTCTGTATATATATATATATATATATATATATATATATATATATATATATATACATGATTGAAAATAGCCTCGAATCCATACTCGCTGAGATGAAATGCCGTTTAAATCCACAAATTTAGCCCCATTAGTACTCTAAGGAGGATGGTGGCATGTAAAGATAATTGAAAATTATCGATATTAATGTCAAATTCATAGTTTTGGGGCTCCACAAGTTCATTGGTGACAGTTTTGGTGCCCTTTGTGTCCAAAATGAAACATATTCTCCCAGTGCGAAGAACGGATATTCTGCTAGTCTGTAATAATAACTAACGGAAGTTTCACTTAATATATTTCCCGCTGCTCAAATTTACTCACTTGTGCGTTATACGTGTGTAAAGTAGAATTAAAACCTGTTGCTTTAAGTATTTTTCCGTTAGCGAGATACTGTACATTGTATATACAGTAGGACGTCGATAATCCTAACGTCAAAAATCCGAACGCGGTCCCTAGAAGCTTTTTACATTTTGTCTTAACGCTGGCGATAAACAAACAATAGCGTGTCCATCGACGTTATGTGAAGTAAGTGTTTTTACAGAAGTTCATTTATATGTAATTGTTTTTCAGGTATTTTTATTTTTATTTTTTTTTCTTAGGCTTATAAGCTTTAAGTGTGACTTACAAGAACAGTGTTATTTAGAGTACAAGCAAGTTCTTCAGAAACATTAAATGTAAGTAGCCTTACGTACGGTATTGTAATTACTGTATGTACTGAATAACCACTGTATCGATAGAAGAACATACCGTACAGTATATGTAAGCCTAAATGGCATATACTTGGTCATTTTCGAAAATCCGAACAATTTGAAAATCCGAATACCTGTGGTCCCAATTAGTTCGGATTTTCGACTTCCCACTGTATATGTTGCAGACATGTTATAGCAAGTAACGTTACTAGCATCAGGCCAACAAATAGTTTTTAAACTACATTTTCCGGTTTTTGCCAATATTTCCGTAACAAATGATTTTTTCCTAATGGTTTCAAAATTTCCGGAATTTTACATAGAACAATGAAGATATCTCTATGAAATATATGTTTGATTTAACATATTACCTAAAATGATTCTGTGATTAACAAAAGTGATGATTCTGATAATACCCAAATTTTCCGTTTTTTCCCCAGCTCGGGAAAACAGTAAAAAAAAACTTTTTTAAACCCAAAATTTCCCTTTTTTCACAGGCCTTCACAACACTAGTCTGAACACACAGTGCACTGAACACTCCTAACGATGGCGAATGTTAACACCACGACATCGGCAACTATAACTGAAGTGAACACGTGACCATCGCCACTAGACCTTGGCACAATGCCAGAGCGTTGCATTGCCTGATGAATCCCGATAACTTCTTCATCATGACGATGTGAGGGTGCGAATCCGTCGTGTTCAAAGGGAACAGCTCCTTGATATCTGTACTGCGGGACGGAGACAAAGTGGCTGCGGCTTAATTATTATCTGGGGAACATTCAGGTGAGCATCCATATGTCTAGTGGAGCTCGAGCAAGGCATCATGACGGCCGAGGCGTCGCACGCTGCTTGCAGACTACGTACACCCCTTCATGACGGCCATGTTTCCCATCGGTAGTGGCATTTTTTGACAAGATAATGCACCAGGTCACAAGGCCAGGAGTTGATGCTGTGGTTCGAGGAACGCAGGAGCGAGTTCCAAGTGATGTGTTGGCCCCCAAACTCTCCGGATCTGATCCCAATGGATCACATCTGGGATGTGATTGAACGTGACGTGAGGGCGCATCACCCCCTCCCCGGAATTTACGGGACTTAGATGACCTGTGTGTGCATATGTGGTGCCAACTCTCTCCAGCGACCCACCGAGAAACATTGCGACCATACCAAGACGCGTTGCCGTTGTTATTCGTGTCGAAGGGTGGACATACTAACAATTAGGTAGGTAGTCATAAAGGTCTGGCTGGTGTGTGTGTATATTTTAACTCGTATATTTTGTCTCGACTCGAATTTCGAGACGTCTCGACTCGAATTCGAGTCGAGTCGAGACAAAGACTGTCGAGTCGAGACACGAGTCGAGACAACATTTTCTCGAGACGAGTCGAGACAGGCTTAAATCTCGACTCGACTCGACTCGAACGCATCCCTAGTACTGATACACCATGCTCTCTGATGACTTCGCATTTCACTGTTTGGAATTTCATTTCCCGATTCCCTTTGAATGAAGCAAAGTTCGTAGACAGCACGTATCCATAATCCAAATATTTTTGCAGTTATTTAACAAAATAAGTTTCTTATGTCGTTCCAGAAGCTTCCTATACGAATTGTATCCTGCTTCATGATAATCTTTGTAAATACTCCGTATTTCGTCTTCCGTAAACTGAAAAAAAATGTAATTTTCAGTTTTCGTGCTGGAGATACGTCGTATTAGCTTTGACTACTGTCTTGTTCCCGCTATGGAATACTGTCTTATTCTCGTTCTGAGCTGCTATCATAGATGTCTTCCTGTGCACTGCTATTTTCTTCATAATATCTGTAGAGTGTCGATTTGCGTATCATTTCTAATTCATTTTCGTACTCACTGATACTTAAAGTGCACAAAATGTCTCAAAGGACTCGTCTTCCGTTCCGTTTAATACACATTTTTTCGCCTTAGTTTGCTTTTTCAACAGTTCAACTACAGGAAAGGAATTAATGCCAACAGCCCGCCCCATTTTTCCACACTGAGTACCAAACTTAATAATAATTCGAGCTTACTACCACACACTGACGCATCTTATCTCTACTCAGCGCCTACAACGCGGAATCTAACTGCTATTGTTTCGAAGGATAGGTAGCGCTGTAGTCGGGAAACGAATTTTACAAGGGAATGACGTCCCCTACAGTGATCAGAACTTAGTCCTGTATATGCCTACCAAGTTTTATGTTGATCCTCGCGTTCGAACCGAAACATGTCCCTTGTTAGTGAAGATCACTGACATTCTGATTGCTTTGATACTAACTGTAATCTATTGTCGACCCTCGGACTGAATAATTGATAATGACGATGATTTAAAATATTATTTATTTCGTCTCATTTTTGTTTATAGTTTAAATTTTTTAATCAGCTTTCGTGAACTGGAGTTTTTGAAACTTTTCCTTCTATTGTCTTCTTTCCTATCCAACCAACTCTGGTGGTAGCGGAGTTTGTTATTTAGAAATTTCTAAATTCAGAGGTACATAAGATTTGGGATGTAGATCCTAGTCCTGAAGAACGTCTGGAGGGTATGGAATAACTATGGCGCAGGTAAGAAGGTGAACTCTCTAGTAGTGGTCCTCCTTCGTATCTCTGCTTGGTCAGAGACTTGTACCGGGTTTCAGGATAATATAATCGGTCTGTATTGTGAGAACCGTACTTTTTTGGTTTATATAATCATTTCGGCTTAAGTCAACAATGTTTGCACACTTTTGTTATCTTCGATGACCCTAGTTTCTTCGGTCTCTTTCTTTTCATCTATTCTCTTTTCCCTTGTATCTCTGATCAACGAGGACTCCAAGATATCAATTATTCAAAATTTAATAAGTTAGCGTCATTAGGAATGGGGAAAGATTGAATTTTAAGCTATATGAGTTTTTTTATATTATCGGATTGAAGTCGCTCGTTGGTCACTGTTTTGAATTTTCTTTCTTTTTTAACAAAATTTTCGTGCCATTTCTTTTTTCTTTCTTTTTTTTTTTTTTTTTTTTTTTGTATTTTTGTGCCAGCACATATTTTCCCTGATATACATTTTTTTTGTATTCATGATAAAGGCATCTTTTAAGAGATGACATTTTGAGTCTACATATAGATATTTAAATGTAATTTATTTATTTTGCAACGGTTTGCATTTTATTTTTTATTTTTTTAATGAATATTCTCATTTAAAGAGCTTATAACTGATGTTCTAAGGATTTTAGTTCCGAAATACGCTCGTGATCTTAGACTCATTTTCCATCTTGCTGAGAAATTATTGTCCACTAGATATACCTGTGATCCGATATTCACAATGGTTCGATAGACTGTATCTCTGCCAGTCATTGCAAAATAGTATTATTGACATCAAATAGACATAACTAACCACAAATAAACAGGAATATTAGTCACATTAGTCACACAATTTACAGTTTTTTTTTTCGTTTTGTAAAATTCCTTGACGGGTTAGAAACAACTTAATTTAAATTTTTGATTGGAGATTTGATTTTTAATGTATTATTTTGGTTTTAATGTTTATTGTTTTCGCAAGAATACTACTGCCAGTATGTATACACTTTCCATTATTACGAGTTCAAATATTTCCTTTAATGTCTTTGTAACTAATTTGGTATATTCTTTTGCTAGACAGGGATTGGACAATATCTGTAATTGAATGTAATTATCAGAAATTCTGTTCCATAAATTAATAAATTAATATTAAATAAGAAAAATATTTTGTAAATTGCTTACTTTTGCACATCAATTTCAATTTTCTCCTCCGCCTCTCTTAGTCTACGATGAGTGTAATGACTTCATTTTCTGGAACTGCAGGTTTGTTCCAAATTCTTAACCATTATCTGAAACAAACTCATGGAAAAGATAAAATGTTAACGTTTACATTTAATATTTAAATGGAAATTTAATAACTTTGTGTACGATTTCTCTGTACGGGCGAGAGTACTTCTGAGAACTATACAAATCGTTCGTAAATTAGTGAAGAATCAGTAGCAGTCAATATATCCCAAAATATTTCCATCAGGGAAAGTGAAACTTTAACTTGTATTAACTTACTGCGTCCACCCTTTATAAAACAGTTTTTCCATAATTAATTATTTGGATCTGCAATAGTGGGAAATCACATCCCACTCATACTTTTCAGGAAGTGCAAATAGTGACAGATTAGCGAAGATGTTCAAATATGTCTGAATCAAATTAAATTTATAAAAATCCGTTACCACAATAATTTGGATAAACAGGAATAATTTACCAAGAGGATACCTAGGTTATAAATTACCATGATTTCGAATATGTCTAAATTACAGTGAAACAGTTAACTAAAAGGAATTTTTAATTTAACAAAAGTGTGATTTACTAAAATTTTATTCTTATATACACCGTTTCCTTTACAAATAGAGAATTTGCTCAAAGACGCATATTGACAACATACTGGAACAGTTCCTTTTAAATATATTGTTCTGAAATAATTCTGCAAGAATCTGAAAATCAAAATATAATTAATACTAAAGAACATTTCTCTAAGAACTAAAATCCAAAATATTTGTTTTACTTTCTTTACATTTTTGAATGGTGCAATTTTGTGCAATGCTATTAAAATTTCATGGGAACTTGCTGTTGCAAATAAAACCAAAAAATATCTTTTTAAATTATCGTCTGTTCTAAAATTATCTGAAATTACAAATCTTATGTAAAATATTCATGAAATCACATTACTGTTTACTTCCATAGTGGATGGAGATATTTTCGTTTTGAAAACTATTGATTTGTTTATTTTTGCAAAATTTTATTATTTTTTAAAAAAATAATTTGAATATGTTGAATTATAAATTGTATATAAAATCCAACTGAAAAATGTTTCTTTTATTTCCTATAAACTGTAGATGAATGCATCCTAACAAATGATATTAGCGTAGTTATGATTTTGTGTTATTTATGTAAATTTTCAGGTTGATGTAGTGGTGTGGATTTATGTTTGTTTCTAAAGAGTATCTAATAGTGAATGATTTGAACCAACATTTTAGTAGACATCCCTTTTTATATATGACGTAGAACCAATACCTAGTTTAGGCATACACTAGAAACAATATCAATGAAACTTATGAAGCAATATCTAATTATTATTATTTAATTTAAATATGATCTAGATATATATTAAATGCTGCATAGCACAGAAGATGATAGCGTAATCGTTGAACTAGTTAATAGTTAAAATAGTGAAATGATTTTCTTTACAGAATTGGATTGTGAATGTTTTCTTTCAAGGTTATTCTTTTATGTGGATAAGTCTGATACTTTTCTTCTTTTTTCTTTCTTGTACTTCTCTTTTCGTACATTTCTTTTCTTTCTTTCTTTCTTCTTTTCACAGTCTAACTACCACCTCATGTCCTCTTTATCCTAGAGACATTTTATATGGAAGGTCTCTTCTCTCTTCTATGAAGTGACACCCTTATCGAACACACGGTTAAAATGTTTAATTTTGTTTCTATGGAGACCATTGCCATAGAGATGGCACGAGAGAGGGGGTTAGACTACATATTGCCCTTCTATTGTTCCTCACACAGTACGGAGTTCGCCATATCACCTACCACAAACAGCTCAACGCCAAGGTCACCATTTGACCATTGCCAATTTAACGTCTGACATGTTTCCAACTCCAGGTGTTACATATTCGTTAAATCCACAAAGTAGGAAAAGAACAAGTAGTAGGATCATGTGATCATCACGTGAAGAAGTTTGGTTTGTAGTGTGTGAAATTTTCTCAATTTTATTGAAACTGGTACTGGTAGTAGTTTTTTTTTTACCACTTTCAGTTTTAGTACTGAGATTAAAATAGAGGTGGAACAGGGCACTTAATTGATTGCAGGTAACAGATTCTCATTACATATTTACCGTTTATAATTTATAGTGATCAACGCTAAAACCGCAAGTGCTTGATTACGCACTCTACATTTTGCCCAAAATTAATACTGATCCACCAAGTAGCACCAAATAACTCTCAAGATTTTTTTTGTCTTCTAGACGCACGGGCAGTGTAAATCAAATTCCTTGAAAGATTATTATCCATATTTTGTCAATATATTCGTATTACAAATTTCTGCTTAATTCAAGAGATGATAATAATATAAAAACTTAATAGTGGACATTTATTGATCATTATCGATAACTTAATTTTCGAGAATTAATCCAAAATTCAATGAATGAAAATACTCGTATTCATCACATCGAAGAATATTGTGTTATTACAATGATATCCCTAATTAGAAATATTCATTACTCACGTTTAATGACAATTAGAAATACATAGAATGCGATTACTCCACATAAGAACGTGCTCCATTTGTTGCAAAAATATTTATCACAACAAGTCCTATACAGTATTGTCTCAAGAGGCTTTTGCCTAGCAAATTATTCTTACCAATAAAGTTTCAAATTTCTTTTTCCGATTTTCGGGTTTCAATAGAACTTGATACCATTTTAGATTGTCTCTCTAGCAACAAGTTCAGTTTTAAGTTCACCGCAGTTCAAACCATTCTTCATATTATCTTTGACAGAAGATAAAGCTTTTGTGTAAGTATATTCTAAAACGAAATCTAGTCTTTCATGAAAGGTTTTCAATCAGCTAGCAGTTTTTTTTAATACAATATCAAGTAACGGATTGGCATAGGTAACTGGTTACCACATCGAACTTTGAATAAGGAGGCTCTGGTTCCAAAACCACCAGATTGAACTTTCTAACATGCTTCAATTTCAATTGCAATCCAAACTCAAAATACGATACTTGACACATTCTCTTATACAAAAATAAAGAAATGTTCAAGTAACGGGGAAGTAGAGCAAATTGAGATAAAAATTTAAAACCTGATTCCTTCAGTTTTTATCACATTTGACATTTTTAATTTATTTCAACCATTTTCTAACTCACGTATGATCAGTAGTTTTGACTTCGTCTCGCATGTAGTGAAATAATGCATCATACATACAGCAAGTTATTATGTTATTGATGGTAGTCCTTGGACAACACCCTGCAGACAGTAGAGATTCGCCTTAAAACAGATCATTTTCGTGCATAATCAACTCCAAAGGAAAAGCTGTTTCAGTGTGGCCCACCTCTACCAACTATCTTTGGCTGCTTGAAATGTAAGTTGGGTTTCATCTGTCTGTATGTTAGACACCGGAAAATACGCCGGACAGAAAGTAATGATATTATCACAGTTAGGTGATACATAACCCTACACTGTGTTGGTGGAGTCCTTTGCACCCATACGATCGTTTTTTCACTTAGATCAAAATTTTACTGTTAGATGGACATGGGCCTCTGTGTATTCCTCTATGCAACTGAATAGTTTCTATCTGTTCCCACACTTGGCAAGTGCAGTTTCTGCGTGCTGCTAGTAGGCACCATTGGGATTCAAACGACACCATCAAGATGTTAGTGGAACTTTTCAAAAACACACTATCATTGTATTCGTTGAAACTATACGTTTTTAGTGATAGTGTTTCTTAATGTTGCACGAAAGACAGGATTTTGCCTTGATAAAATTTTCACACGTTGCTAGATGAGCCGATGTCTGGTTAAATTCTAACAAAATAAATAATTTTCTCTGTTCTTAATATAGCACAGAGTTATGTATTGGTTTTCTACTCGTATGCATAAACATTCTTTGATAAATTAAATTGAAATATAAAACATTCGATTTCGGATTTTAAGAAAAACCAACTATTAAAGAAGTTGACGAACAAAGATTCAGACCTTATTTAAATAATAATAGCCGAACCTCCGCTCTCTACAAAGTTCATCATTCACATATGAGTATCAATTTCCTTGTAATTCCTCACAACATATATTCATGTGCCTTTAGTGACACAAGTGAAGAACGTCTTGATAAAAATCGGCAACGGGTATTATAAAGGGGAGATTTTTTTTTACTATTTCTTCAATATCTCGCACCGTTTGCAAGATTTGGGCCTAACTTCCGGTTGGAATGTCTAATTTATGTATGATCAGTGTTATCTTTCTTCTTGCGCAAATACATTACACACACAATTAATTATAAAGTCAGTGATATAGGGGGTCTATGTTGTTCATTGGGCAAAACACTCCAAACAATAAAGATTCATCTTAGAACTGGAGAAATGGTTACCCTTCGTTTTTCATTATCATTTGGCCATGAAACAAATGTCCAAGAGATATAATAACCCGTATACAAACGTGTGGTATTGGAATGTATAATTCGTAGGAAATGAAGCTTTACTTTTTAATGTTTCAATACTTCCAGTGTACTTCTAAAAAAATGTAATAAATAAATAACGGCCATTTTTTAAAAATATTCAATTAGAACTGAAAAATATCAGTGAAAACAGCATCTTTCTACAGCTTGTTGTTTCCGAAAGAACATTGCTAAAAGAATTGGCCACAAACATATAAACTTTTCTTGAGCACAAACATATAAACCTACCATTTTAATATATAGATAAACGCTCTGGAATGACTAAGAAAATGATTCGTTACATCCTAGTAATAAATAATCACGCTAGTAGAGGTCGCTGCTTGCGCTAAAAGGTCAAGGTATCTTGCCCATTTGAGACTACTAGTCTTATAAACTTGTATAATGCAAGAAACATTACCGTCACGCTCATTCCTATAATATTATTCAAGTCTCAAAACATTTAAGAGTTACATATAAAAGTTCCATTTATAATTGCTTCGCTGAAAACACGAAAGCAACTTGGCAAAACAAAAAATTCTTCTTTCAGATTATGAAATTCATTAACGCTCCATATTTGCTTTTAATTTTTCTCATGTTGCAGCAGTAATTAGTTCGTTTCCATATCTATCTTCTAGCCATATCTGCAGTTTGTGTTTGGAATCAACTAAGGGTTATTAAATTTAATTGTATTTATTTCGAAAATTTCGAAACATTACGATTATGCAATTTTATTTTTTTTAATTATTATGCTTTTCTTCTTTATTTAAAGATACATTACAGTTTAAACTAATTGTTATTTTAATCTGAATTTTGAGCTTGAAAGACATGCATATCTAATTTCTCTAACAAGATTCTTTAGAGGAAGATTGAGCTAGTTTCCAAACCTGAATTTTCATAGCTTGTACATTATAATAATTGCATCATTTGGTGAGTATAGTTTCATTTCTGGAAGCTCTAAAATATTGCTTTTTTCAAATAATATTTAAGTAGTTAACAAAATAATGAAAAGTCTTGCCCAGTGAATATGGAAGAGTCTTGCTGACCTGAGATGATGAAGAAGAAATAATATGTGAATTACAGAAAATTTAGTTTTCTTTAGTCTTTTCCTTAACTGTTTTTTTTTTCTTTTGAAAATGTTTATTCAGACCAATTATGTTAATTTCTCTTACATTGTAAAAATATTTTTCATCTCTGTTAGGCTATAAACCAGCGTTTCCCAACCGGTGTGCCGCGGCACACTGGTATGCCGTGAATTGGCCGCTGGTGTGCCGCGAGGAATCAAAACCAAATTATTAATTTTATAGCAATCACATTGCAAAACGTAGGGAAAAATGTATATTTGTATTTCACATTACTATGAACCTATAATTTTAAGTTTGATACCGGGTTACTGTTCTGTACATTTCTAATGTTGAAAAAGTATTTGTTATAATTGTTATGACCATTACTGCTTCTTTATTGTTGCGGACTATTTCGTAACTTGAAAATTTAAAATATCATTCAATCCTTTCGACAAATTACCTACATTTGTGTTTTAAAAGTAAATGAGATTTGTTTGTTCGTTCGTTATTAAGTGATCTTCCTTCTTAGTAAAAGGTTTGATACATTTTTTTTAAAAAAAGAAAGCGCATTTTTAAAAACCTGAGTCCAATATTTCATTGCAATTGTTTTCTATTTCTAATTAGAATGAAAAATAAGCATAATGATTTACCAAGGGGGAAAAACCAGTGAAAGAGCTTTCTTCTCTGTGAGGAGATCAATGATCACAGAAAAAATACCACTGTGTTTTATATTTACAAATAATAATGCCTATAAGTGTGCCGCGAGAATCCAAGTAACACCCGTAGTGTGCCACAAGTTGAAAAAGGTTGGGAAACGCTGCTATAAACAATGCTTAATTTATAGGTGATTCAGATCCTTTCCGGAAGTGTCTCCTCTTCTTCTTGTTATTTTTTTTAGTAAATCCACATTCTAGCCTGACGTAGTTTGAAGAATGTAGTTACAAGTATACAAAGTCGGTCAAAAAAGTTAAACTCATAATTCAGTGTAGCTTAGTCATAGTAATCATAACAAATGAAATTTTGTAGGTAGAAGTTTGGGTCCTTTACCACTTAACATATACCTAAGTAATTATTATTAACAAACCATGGATGACCAACATGGCATCCGGCTACGCAAACCGTGCAGTGATTGAAACCCTCTAAAATGCGGTGTTACCTCAACAACATAGATTCATAGCAGTACAGACTCCGGACTAAGCAAATGAGCAATACTCACAACCTCTAGATCAGTGGTTCTCAACCTAATTCCTTTCACGACACCCATTTTATCACGTTCTCTTGCAAGCGACTACCCTATAATTTGTGGTGTGTAATAAATTAGTGTGGGATTTTTAATATACCTATTGCGAAGATCTCTCGATATCCATTTATTCCTATAATAGTAGAATCCATTTCTTGTATATAGTGAATATAGTAACTTCCCTAATAATGAATGCATTAAAACCAAATATGGTCACACTGTAGAAAATGAGATGTTGAAACAACACAAAATGACTACCACTTTAGAGTGTTACTTGTGTGTTAATTCAGCACCAAGTTTTATTTTGTAAGTAACTAGCCGTTCCGGTTACAACCCTGTTAGAGGTTTACGCCATCTCTTAGGGAACTGAAGTGTGGGGATAGTAGATGTAGGTAAGTCGGAGAGGGTGTCATAGTTCATTATTAAATCTTGTTATAATTATCAAAGACTTACGGACCTTTGCGGGCCTTAACATCAGACAGGGTAAGTGTGGCAAAGACGAGCAAAAGTACATTCACACTTCCATTTTTATATCCTGCAACGTTAGACAACCAACAATACTGCTAAGGCTTGTTAGTTGAGAACTACACAAGGCATTCTACAAGTGCTCCAGTTTGTTTGAAAAATGTCAGATTACTTCTTTTTTGTTTCTCGCATTATAAAACAGATTTATGATTGTTTTCGTATTGATTCCATTATTGTCTCTCGCATTATAAAACGTATTTATGATTGTTTTCAGGTTAACTTCATTATTTTCCCTCGCATAATAAAAAGTATTTGTATTTGTTTTCAAATTAATTCCATTATTTTCCTTCACATTATAAAACTTTTTATGATTGTTTTCAGATTAATTCTATGTTTGTCGGATTATAAAACGTTTTTATGATTGTTTTGTGACTAATTCCATTATTATCCCTCCATTGTAAAACGTGTTTATGATTGTCCTTAGATTAATTTCATTATTGCTCCTTGCATTATAAAACGTATTTTGTTTTCATATTTTGCTGCCATAAGACAAGTAACATAGTTACGTATACACCACGTGAAGGAGTATTGTTTGTATGACCTGATATTTTCTCAATTCATATCGAAATCGTAATGGCTTTAATATAATGTAGATGAGATGTATTCTTGGGAGGTTTAAGTGATTGCGGAAAACTGCTTCTATTTATCTTTTACCGTTTCCAGTTTCTAATGATTGACATTAAAACAAGAGTGGTTGATTTCTATCAATTCCCTGTTTGATTATCACCTGCAATCAACGCATCGATTTCTAGCTTTTGATCCTATAGATCATCAGCAATAGTGATCGTAATCCTTTAAATAGGTCCTGAGATCCTTTTATTTCTCTCGGCGGGACTGACACACACACACACACACACACACTGGACAGACAAAGTAAAGGAGTTTTGCTAAAGCAACCTCTTTGAAAATTTCGTTGTGTAGCTGAGATCGATGAACCTATTCCAAAGCATTTCCAACTTTTTGTTTTCGAAATCTGTATTTCAGCCTGGTTCTGCTTGGCACACAGAAAAGACAACATCTTAAACATCTATAGTTGTCTCCTCACAAGCACGACACAACAAAGTTGAAAACAATGTTTATCAATTAAATATATTATTATTAGCCTTTAACGGGGAAAAGAAATAAAAGTATGGGACATCTGCTAAACGATAGATATCATTGCGCTGAATGAAACGATATGGACAGTTAAAATATTCATGCGTAGTTTCAGAGAAATTAGACAAAAATAAACTTTTTTGGTAAACCTTATAGTTCATAAATCGCATCATCGATTAAAATGAAAGTAGTAGTGAAGTACACTGTTATCAAACTTTTCATTACGTGATAGTAATAAGAATGATGGTGCAAAGTATATATGGTTAATTAGACATAGTCCAAAATTAGGATTACCTAATAAACTTTAATTTTGGCTTAACTATAGTATTAACATGGAGATAAGAATAGACCATGTGTCCTGAATATTAAAGTAGAACATGAAGTAGGCGAGCATGATAAAGGGTTTAGTATTCTTCGGAATGAATTTGAAAAACTATATCCGAAATTAAGACTGGAAAGGCAACCGGGATAGAAGATACAGGAATTGAATTTATTAGGAATATAGGAGACAAGAGCAAGAAAGAATTGTCCCGACTCTGCAATGAAATCTACCAAACATGAGAGTGGCCGATCATGATATGATGGCTAAGAAATCGAACCCAAAGAAATGTGAGAATTATAGAACTATTAATCTCATATCTCATGCAGAAAAATTTTGCTTTTAATTCTGAATAGAAGGTTGTATGGAAGAACAAATGAAGAAGTTTATGAGAAACATTTCGGGTTTACGAGAAGTAAGAGCACAATAGATGCATTTGGAATATTAAGGCTTGTTGATGAAAAGTTTATAGAAAAATGGAAAGAGACGTATGTGGTATTTATTCGTTTAAAAAAGGCTTCTGACAGTGTGAATTGGGAATTATCGTTGAAATTTCTAAAGAAGGTTGGGTTGGAATGAAAAAATGGAAGACTCATACGAAACTCATATAAACCAACAAGTAAGTGTTAGAATGGGGGAGAAAATGACAGAGGGGAGTACAATCGGAAGAGGAGTTTGGCAGGGGTACTATCTCTCGCCAACAATATTTAATATCTATCTAGAAGAGATAGTGAAGAAGAGTCTACCAAATGAAGACGAAATTTAAGTAGGAGGTAGAATGATTAGGTGTATATGTTTTACAGATGATATGGCGCTTGTTCCAAAATCTGAAAAGAAAATCAATAAGATGTTAGGAAATTTGAGGAACAGCAAATGAAAATAAATCTTAGAAAGACAAAAGCCATGGTGATTGGAACGAGGGAGTCGGTATCAAACATAGAAGTAGGAGGGGGGGAAATAGTAGAGGTGAGTAGTTTTCGATTCCTGGGTATTATTATTAGTGCTGATATAAAATATGAACGTGAAAAAGAAGCAAGTATAGGAATTCCGAAAGAAGCCTTTAGTAGGAAGAAAATACTATTTTGTTGGACTTGGAATATAAAGCTAAGAAAAAGATTTATAAAGTGCTTCGTGTGGAGCATTGTGCACTATGGGTCAGAAACATGGACATTACGCAAAAGCGATGAAAAACACTGGAAGCTTTCAAAATGTGGGAATGGAGAAGAATGGAGAGAATTAGCTGGGTCGAACGGAAAAGGAATGAGAAAGTGTTAGGAATGGGGGGGATGAAAGATCTATTTTTACATGTTATTAAGAAGAGGAAGAGAAACTGGTTGGGACATTGGCTAAGAAGGAACTCTATCATGAGGTACGTGCTAGAGGGTATGGTGGCAGGAAAGAGAAGGAGAGGGAGAAGACAATATCAAAACAGAGATATCGTACATGAAGACGAAGAGATTAGCAGAAGACTGGGGAACATTGAAGCTTCTCTGTTGCAGCAAGTGATTTGCCAATAATAACAGAATACCTATGATGATGATAGTACCATTTGAAGTTCAGACATATAACGATCACTACATGGCACCGGGTAAAAAAGATAAAATGTTTGTTTGAGAATAGATTCTCATGCATAGTTTTCGAAAAAAAAATGATTAAGCAAATTTTTATGACACTAAAAACTATGCAGCTCGTTTCCAATAATAACATGCGATACTTAAGAAAATGGAGGAACGCAGAAGGGGGAAAACAACGGACGTCAAAAAATACAGAAGGCTGAATATTGAATTGAGAAGAGAAACGGATAAATCCAAAGAAAAGTAGATGGAATAAATATGTGAAGAAGTAAAGGAACTTCAACAGTGTGACAAATAGGATTTGATGTATCAGAAAGCATAAGAATTAGGAGGGAAAACTAACAAAAGTATACGCGCGTTCGGAATCGAAGATTAAAAAGGTCATGTAGTCACTGACCATCAAAGAATACTTAGAATCTTAGGAGGAATCTTATATAAAACATCTGCATGATCAGAATATCCGCCCCAAAGATATTATGATCGTAGCAGAAGAAGAGGTGTATGATAAAGAAAAAGGAACCAGTATATTGAAAAGTGAAGTGGTATAAGCCATCAAAGATATTCGAAGGGGAAAGGTCATTGGAGACGATGACGTACAACGTGATTCGCTCAAGGAATTAGGAGACAATGCAATGAAACTACTGACTTCATTTATTAACAAGATCTGCCTGAGTGGAGAATGGCCAAAAGATTTTCTTGATGTTACAATAGTTGCATTACCCATGAAAAAGCAAACAAAGGATTGCAGCGATCACAGAACCATTAGCCTTATTTTCGACACAGGAAAGATTATTGCGAGCATACTGAACAGGCGGTTGGAAACAAGATAGAAGAAATGTTGGAGGAAGATCAATTTGGATTCTGGAAAGGAATAGGTACCAGAATTGCTATTAGGTTGATGAAAATTATATTAGAAGGAGTTCCTGACTTAAAGAAAGAGTTGTTTTGTGCTGGCAAAAGGCTTTTGATCTTGTCAATTGTACCAAACTTTGAAAATACTTAAAGAAATCGGGGTTAATTGGAGAGATCGACGATTCATTCGTAACCTGTACATAGGACAATGAGTGAAGTTGCACTTGAATAAAGGAGAAACCAATAGTATGGAAATTGGAAGAGGAGTCAAATAAGAATGACATTATGTATGAATGACATTACGTAGTATGTCGCCCCAACTATTCAACTTCTATACTGAATGTTTAATGAAGGAAATATTAATGGGAATTGGAGATTTCAAGATTATGGGTCAGATCACTAACAAGATCAAGTATGCAGATGAGATGGTTATTATAACTAGAACCGAACAAGGACTACAGGAGATGATTGACAAAATAATTGACAGTGGAAAACTATATGGAATGGAAATTTACATCGAAAAATCGAAAGCCATGAGAATATCCCGTGGAAATGCATCCTTATAGGTCAGGGTAGAACAAAGAGTACTTGAACTCGATAATTTCAAGTATTTTGGAAGTATTTTAACGAAATACGCTTACTGGTCCAAAGACATCAGGTAAAGAATTATCATAACCAAAGAAGCATTCTCCAAGAAAAGATCACTCTCAACTATCAGCCTTAATATTGGACTAAGGAAATAGTTGGTCAAGTACTATGTATGGAGCATTGGGTTGTATGGTTCAGAGACTTGAACAGTACGGAAGTTAGAGAAGAAATATATAGAGAGCTTCGAAATGTGGTGTTGGAAGAAGATGGAGAAGATACAATGGGAAGAGAGAGTAAGAAACGAAGATGTTTTAAAACAGATAGAAGAGAAGTGGATGCTTTTAGCCAGCATCCTTCGTAGGATAGGATACATCTTAAGCCAATTGGATAGGACACATCTTACGAAGAGATTCTTTATACCGCCATAGAAGGAAAGCGGGAAATAGTAAGAACATAACCGATCGATGATTTGAAGAATAGAAGAAAATATTGGGAATTAAAAGACGAGGCTGAAGATAGGGAAGCGTGGAAGAAACATTTTCAGGCAGGGCCAAACCTAAATAAATAAATTTATAAAACTCACTAATCCCAGGATCTAAAAAGACAGAATACTTAATAATAATATAATAATAATAATTGATCGAATAATGTTCAAATAACCTAATAGAAATTAGAATTATCACTCGAATAACAAACACTCTAATATTTGCTGATTGCTGATATTTATTTAAATATATATTTTGTACACTAACAATTTTGATGGTAACTGTTACTAATTCAAATTTCGATTTACAATGTTTAAGACCCTCTTTAGTGCCTTACTCGCGATGTCTCCCCTAATCTATATTACACAGAGGAGTTTTCTTTACAACGTATATTAATATTTTGATTTCGTCAGATTTCCAATTTTGTAGTAAAATATATATTTTTTTAAAATTCGATTTTCTACTAATTTGTTCACTTATACCTTTTGTTCTTATTTGTAGGTGTTTTGGAAATTTGTAGGTTGATAATTCAGTTCTGTACAACACAGAAAAATAATGTGTGGGCTCACTAGTTTGTGTTTACAAAATCCAGAGTGGAAAAGGAAATGCGAGCAAAGTTGTTCGTTAAACAGCAAGAAAGGTAAGTGCTTTCGACAGTTGCTTATCTTAGAAATGGCTTTATTTATATATAAGAAAAGGAAGATTATATGCAAATATTTGAGTTGATATATGCAAATATTTGAGTTATATGCCTTGCAAAGATCTCAACTTATGAAATAAACAGGAATTTGACCCTTCCTTTTTACTTTAATCGCTAGCACGCAAAATTTTGGTGCACGGGGTCTATTCTTTGTGGAAGAATACTGAAATTTGAACTCATTATATTGGTTTGAATTCCGCCTTAAATTATAAATCCACACTAAACTTGAACAAGTAGCAACAGTAAGAATTTGAAAATTTCAGAGTGGGATATTATTATGAGTAAGGGATAAGTTGATATACTTTTCGTAAGAAATACCAACTTGTGTTACTGAACTCTTCGTCAGTTGCATTCCAGTCTTTCTAAAGGGGCTTAAGCAATGCAAATAGACTTGCATGTTCCTAATTGGTAGAAAGTACGGGCCTGTTCTCAATTATGATCGTGAAAACATTAATCTATTGTGCGAATAAATATGTGTTTACTTTGATTTACAAAGTAAAATTTCTAAATTGAGAATCGAAATAGAATTTATTAATCTCAAGATTTAATGTCAAATTCCTTTTAACATTTTGATCTTAGGTAACAATAATTTTAGGAAGGATCCCAATAAATGTATCAAAGCTTGCGATCTTGGCCAAGAATTTTAGAAATGAACCAAAAAACGCAATAATTAGTTTGCAATTTTGGCCAATAATTAGTTTTTGAAACAGGAGCCACAAAATGTTTGAACGGCCCCTAAATTGAGTTTTCGTATTCTTTACGGAATAAGCACATCATACTGACTTAGAGGTCGTCCATATATTACGTAATGCGGTAAAGGTGGGAGGGGCTTTGGCTTTGCGTTACGAAATGTGATAAGGGGGAAGAGGGGTTTACGCCTTCGTTACGTAATGCATGTTTTTGCTGTAATTTTTATTTTGATTCTCAGATTTATTAAACAAATAATTTTATTCAGTTCATTTCTTTTATTATGAATAAACTAGCAGAATACCCGTTCTTCGCACGGGGAGAATACGTTTCATTTTTGTACATAACGGGCACCAAAACTGTCACCAATCAACTTAGGGACCACCAAAACTAAAAATGACAGACAATAATACAAGTTATTTTCAATTATTTTTACTTGTCACTATCCCTCATTACAAGTACTAATAGGGACCAAATTTTGACTTAAAACAGAATCGGAAGTGTCACTGTTCGTCTCTGCAATACTGAAAACTACGGATTCGGCACTAATATAAGTCATTTTTGATCATTTTTATATAACTCCCCCTCCCCAAGTTGCACCTTCAAAGTGAAATAATAAAAAAACATCTCAGACCAGAACCAGAGATTTTGATTGGTGGGGTGGTTCAAGAGTTACAAACATAGTGAACTATAGCTTATATAAATTGAATCACAAGAAGAGAAACTCAGCATTACATTTACGACACACGCTTTTCTGGAGTTACTTGTTAGTGGTCATAGCCAACGCTTGAAAATACCCTCGCATTCCTACTCGTATCGCTATTTCTGAGAATATTGAAAACTTTTTGATCTGAATCATTACTCACTTCTTTTCTTATGAGGGGTTTCACATGTGAAACAGAACAAACTCTTTTTCGTAAAATAACATTTTCCGCTACGGAACGATCCACGATTTGCGGACCAAAATAAGATATTAAAAACTTAATTCGTCAGATATTCATCTCGTACTAATTTGTTTTTATTTTTTGGATTAGAATATTTCTGAAGAAATCGAGTTTATTCGTATTCTTGCACTGATTGACAAAAATAATTTAAAAAGGGGTAAACTGAAGACCAAATTTCAAAGATACTCGAAAGCTGTTAACAAACAAGATGTCCCTGCTCCTCCACGTGCAGCCACTTCGAATCAGTGGGTGGCGAGTAAGAGAACTTTACATCGTCGACACTGGCGAATTTCAAAGACACGAAACATTCTGGATCTCTGAAGAAGAGGTGGATGTCAGTTCTTTACACTGTTTCACTGTTCAATTGCATCTTTCGGTAGTGTTTCTTCCTTGCCAGCATCGGTGATCTAAAAGGATAGGTGCGATCTTCTTGGGAAAACGAAAGTACACAGTTTTGAAGAGTTAGGACTGGTTAATTAAACAACCTTATGGGATTAAAATATTATTACGGTTCTACCATTTTCTAATACTTTGTTTTTTTTCGAAAAAAACACTACAAATGTATTCAGAATACAAGCATTTTGTAATGAAAAGTTCTAGCATTAAAGTAGATTTTTTTATTGTAATAACCCCCAAAATAAGCAAAATTGATGAAAAAATCGACACGTGTTACGTAACAACGGGGGAAGGGGTTCGGGCTTGCATTACAAAGTATAAGGGGAAGGGAGGGGGTAAAATTGGTAAAAAAAATAGCGTTACGTGACCCCTTAAGTGATAGTTTGGTTTTGGCTATACTATATTTAGTTCTCCAGATAAAAGGCATACAAGAAAATTGTTAATTGAAATAAATTGAATCTTTTGATGCACTTTTGAATCAGGGCCACCAAAATTTTTGAAGGGCCTCTAAATCGAGTTTTTTTTTTTTTTTTTTTTTTTACGTAGCCTAGTAAGCACATCGTACACAGTTAAGTGAAGCTTGGGTTTGGCTACGCCATATGTAGTTCTCCAGATATAAGGCGTACAAGAATTTTTTTTTTTATTGAAGTATATTGGATCTTTTGATCTAAAAGGTAAACCATGTGTGATAGGTACACTTGGGGATTTTAAATCTGCACGTTATTGTTTTAATTGTTTATATCATATACGGTTAAAATATCCAATTTGCTCGTCTTCCAAGAAACATTAAATAGACATTCTGTCGCATTTTATTCCTATAATAATAATAATTAAACAACGAACATTGAAAGTGTGTGGCATCACATTACTTTCGCTTTAGTATAATCTTGTTAGACGCAAGCTATTGAATAGAAAATAAAGGGAGGTGCTAACATTAAACTGACCAATCATGGATCACCAATCACTAATCTAAATTGTTGAGTGGTTTTCTACATACAAATATTTAATTTGAGACCGGAGATATAATTTCAACGAAAAAAAAAAAAAAGATGAAACGTTTACTGGTAAAGATATGTACTAAAATAATCAGAGGCACAATTGGCGCTGCAAACACATTGCCCTTTCAGCTGCACTAATGTACGTCAAAAGCACACTTGTATGATTTTGTGTGTTATGAATAAAAATTGTTTCGAGGAAGAAAATTTTATGTGTGGCTTATTGCTGTACAAAGAGATTGAAAAGACGAATCATTGTTTCACGCTTGAGTTAAGCATATCTTTAGATATCGGAAAATTATTTATCAGCAAAAGTATTTTAATATGTAAAATCAAGTATATATTGTATTTAGATCCTACTTACTGCGTCCTCAACTGCAGCAACCTTGCTCAATTGCCTCAAAAGCTAAAATTCGTTTTATTTTAACCATATATGTGGAAAGGTTAATAATTCTCCAGAAAACTTCAAAGCAATTCATAACTTACCTACATAAGGTTAGTGATAGTAGTCACATTAAACTGACATACTACGTCAAGTATGGGAAGATCAAAAATTGAATATGGCTACAAGAAGAAATAAATACATTTAATACAGCCAGCACTGTTTATTATTAATTAGAGCACATCATAAAGAAATTGGAATCATAACATGTGTATTATAGTTTAAGCTTTGTTGTTTTTTTTCTATTTCACTCCAATTGATCTAAATAAAACAAAAAAGAAACACAACATTCCATTAAAGTGTAAAGATAAATAAAAAGAAATATGTCTATACATTAATTGTACTGCATAAAATAATATGCACTAAAAGTACGCACTAAGAAATATGCATTAAACAGCTTCCTTGATATAAAATTATATATATTATTTTCATTTGAATGATTGTACTTAAACTTTCTTAACTCCGAGGCTATCCGAGACGGGACCATTTGCTACAGTTGAATCCAAACCACTACTCGAGTCTATATTGAACACAAACACTCCATCATGGATCAAAGTTGTAACCAAACGCACACATCCCTGGTGGTTATATGGTAAGCATATGCATACCCGGGTTCGATTCCTGGTAGGAGCTAATGTGGTTCGGACCCCATGTTAAGCTGTAGATCTACGCTTCATCCAGCCTCGCTACTGACACGGACGCTAAACTCAAATCCAATTGTAACGAAATGCCACCTGAACCCAGAGATAAATATACCCAGATGCCATGACTATACTTTAACGGGGGACGCGGCAGAAGTCCTAAATGGCAGAAGTCCTAAAATGCAGAAGTCCTAAACGGCATTAGACCTAAAATGCACAAGTCCTAAAAATTATTTCGCGGCACAAGTCCTAAATGGCAGAAGTCCTAAAGTGCAGAAGTCCTAAAGTGCAGAAGTCCTAAAGTGCAGAAGTCCTAAAATGCAGAAGTCCTAAAGTGCAGAAGTCCTAAAATGCAGAAGTCCTAAAAGGCAGAAGTCCTAAAAATCATACCGAGGCAGAAGTCCTAAAGTGCAGAAGTCCTAAAAATCTCTTGTGGCGCTACCATCGCGTCCGTAAGAAGAATACTGTCAATCTGTTAGTCAAGTTTTAGATATACTGTTTCATATTACAGAGCCTTAGTTCTTACAAGTTATTTGTATAAATACATATTCTATCGTTCTGAAATAATAAATAAATAAATAAATAAATAAATGAAGCCTATTGTCCTTTCTTACTCTTTCCATGATATATTTCTATGTTGACAAAATTTTAACTTTCTACCAAATGTGATTCCCAGATCTTTCACAATGTCTGTTTTTCTCTATTTCCACACCATTGACTTCATATTAGTAACATAATATTGTGTTTTAGTTATGTACGTCATAAATTTTGCTTTCCTTGTGTTGTTTTGAAGTAAATTATTTTTACACATATATTTCTTGTACAGAAGTCTTTCTGTAGCAAATAATTGTCATATTCGTAATTAACTACTCCTGGGATACGGCTGTTTCGGTGTAGGACGTTTTGGTGCAGGGCGTTTCGGTGTACGGATTGCTCGGTGTAAGGACGTTCGCCGGTTAAGGTCAGGCTGGTTCGGTGTAAAAGTTCTAATGTTTACACCGAAACGTCCACTCTTCAAAATGAAAATTATTCGTTAGGGAGAAATAAATTCACGAAGTAGAATATATAAATTAATAAATAAAATAAAAATTAAATGTTTCTGTAATTGGCAAGGGTTACTTATTTATAATGAGTCACCTCGCTTCACTTTATGTCAGAACTTCTTATATCCTCAAATGTTATAATTATTAATTGATTGGGAAAACGTTTTACGGTAATGATATATAGTAAAAAAGTGTGTGATGCATAAACATTGTGTACACCACACACACCTTATTACGGCAATAACTGTGCACAAATCGCAAAATGTTGCACAATCTTTGAAAGAAAATTTTCAAACACAGATGTTTTTTCTTCCAATAACCGCTTTTATATCATGCATACCCAATAAGATTAGCAAATCTAGGAAAAGAAAACTGATTATGAATCAGTGATGAGATCTTAATTATATTATTACGGAGATGTAAATTCATGTTATAGTTGTAGAGAAGGACAGTGTCAGAAAAATGTCTCAAGAAAATTTTTAACGGCCTAAAGAACACAACAAGAGGCTGAATCCTACCAGTTGTTCCTGCAGAAATTGTTTCTATTATGAGTTACTCTTTTGTTCTTAAACGTGTTTAATAATTACAGCAAATGAAGGATGTTTATAATATAATGTGAAAGAATACAGTTTTAAAAGAATTAAACTACGTCAACATGTTAAAATAATTAAAAGAACCTAATTAATTAGCCACTTTGTACTCTCATTTGCTTAACTGGAATAACCGAGGCCTAAAGGAAAAGAGTTTTCTGCCCAAATCTTATAAGCAGTGGGATATTTTAATATTATAAAAATTGACCCTCCTTCCCCTTAGAAGTGTAATTTTCAAGATACTGAAACATATAGTATTTTATTACTTTTAGTTAAAAGTTCAAATACCGAGTTTCACGCATCTAGCTTAAACAAATCCTTCCTTAATTTATTTACATATTTTCTGAGTAAGTAATGGGGAATTCGAACATTAAAAAAGTGCTCCCTTTGCTCTTTCCTTTTTATGTGTTCAATTTTCAGTTTTTTTTTTTAACAGGAAAGATTATATGCCAAGTTTCATTTTACTAGCTTCAGAAACTTGCGAGATACACTACCCTTTAAAAAATCTTGCCTCACCCGTTTTACGATACTTATTTCCAAAAATTCTTTCTTATGTCCTGCTTTCATAAGAAAATTATATTTTATAATTAAAATTTAACGACTCTACTTGTAGTAGCATGCCCAAAAAATCACTCATCTTTACTCTTTTATATAAGAGTACAGAAGATAAATACAGTCAAACAAATGGATTTCCATGAACAGTTTCCGATTTCTTATAACTACCTGATTCGTACATTTCCCACAAGCTGTGATTTTAAATTTACGCTCTGTCAAGGTCCAGGTTTCAAAAAGGAACTAACTGGAAATATAATAATATTATGTATTTGTGTACATGTGTAATATGTATAAATTTATTGTCTTATTGAAGCTTTCGTAATCTGGAAATAAACTTTTGATTTGCTTTTAATATATAAAAATCATGCTCCCCTAGAAAAATTTGCAGGCTACACCCCTAAATGACTATGTAGTAATTTCTGCAAAAATGGCACAGGACCTAAAATTTAGGTCTAATGCCTATATTTTTAGGACTTGTGCCATTTAAGACTTATTAATGTCACCCACTGCATTGCATAATAAATGTTCTTTGTTCAATTTTAAATTTACTGCGTTCTTTATGTATACAGTTGGTATTTAATGTTCACTCGTGAAATGTCTAGTGTGCTTTTGTCCTAATTAAGTAAACTTTGGTGGATTTTTGTCCTACTCTTAATAAAATACGCTCCGCACAGTATATATTGCAATTCTGAATGTTTGCTTGGTTTCAGAAGTCTGGTAAAATATTCTTTTTAAACATTTTTTTATTATTTATTTATTTATTTATTCTTGTTTTAGGAATTTGTCTTGGGATTCTCGTATCTCCATTCGAAAGAAACGAATTTCTTAACAAATTATGTAATTAATTCTTAGAATGAAATAGGTTGTATTATGTAATTCGTGTATAAGTGCAGAACAGATAGTGATAATAACGATCTTAGTAGTACAAATATAGCTGTTACTGTTGGAATTAGATACGTTCGTAACATTATTGCCAACTAGTTGCTGCATCGTCCCAATTTCGTGTGGTGGTGGCGAATTTCAGAACTAAAGCAAGTGAATGATAAAGGCACAAGTCCTAAATGGCAGAAGTCCTAAACGGCAGAAGTCCTAAAAGGCAGAAGTCCTAAAGTGCAGAAGTCCTAAAATGCAGAAGTCCTAAAGTGCAGAAGTCCTAAAAGGCAGAAGTCCTAAAGTGCAGAAGTCCTAAAATGCAGAAGTCCTAAAATTTAGGTCTAGTGCCCATATTTTTAGGACTTCTGCATTTTAGGACTTCTGCACTTTAGGACTTCTGGATGTCACCCCTTTAACGCACTGTTGCATCTTACGAAACGTTTTGTATGTGGGCATAGTGATACTAATGTTCAAGTTCGTTACCCAATGAAATACATACAATTGGGAAAATTCTCCTAGATTATTTGAATTTATATTATTTTAGTATTGTCGTAAAATATTCGATTTTACTAATTGGGATAGATATTTTTGAAATTATTTAGTCCAAAACTTAGATGATTAGTAAAAATAGACGAATTATATTCATTGTGTTGTCGTATATGTTTATTTTGCCATATGTTTTAATGTATCGTTGCCATGCAAATACGCGTGTGAATCTCCGATTTGTTATACGTCTGCAGTTAAGACTACGAACATCGATGGAGATTTTAAATGGAAGCAGTTGTACATTATCCAATATATATTTTGTAATTTTACTGTTGTTAGCGGAAGTAAAGTACGTTGGACACTTGGAGTTTAATTATTAAAGCCAGAAAGGAAATATTGAAGTGAAATTGTGGTACACTAAATAAAACAACTAGTATCTAATTGGGAAAGTATCTCTAAATTCTTATGAGCAGATAGATGAGGATTTTTATCAATGATATAACTTGTTTCATTTCGTTATTGATTAGTAAATCTTGGGCAGTGCCGCAAGCTGAAACATTTTTTTAGTTGATACTTTCTTCAAAATTGAGGTAAACCTAGATATAAGGTTTTGGACGTTTTAATAGAGCAGTTCCAATTTTTTTCACTAGGCGGAAGTTGAATTTTGAGAGCATGGAAAAGGCAACGAACATGATTTATAGCTAGTTTTATTTTAGTCCCTCCTTCTGCAGAGTAAAATGGCTGTATTTCTAAGCAAAAATTTTACTACACATCTAAATTATTAATATTTTAACAGAATGGAAATCTTGATGAATAAAATTGTAATTTTGTTTTATTAATTCGGTAACTTCAAATTCATAGTAATGACAAAATTCTTGAAACCAGTTTTGTTCCAAAAAATAATACTTATTATTGCACATATTCACAACAGATACATATTAGTGGAACAAATACAGCTTAATGGATACTTTTATTTTATCTAGAATTGTTCTTTGCTGGTGTTTATAGAACTAGTTCACATAAACACTTAGGTGTGGTTACCTTCTTATTTTGATTCTGATACAGGTGAATGCTTAGTGGCGCAGATGAGATATTTAGATTGTGGTTTGATGATATTCGTGCTTAACTACACGTAGTGAAACGGCAATTAGAGTAGAGGTGTGCACGGTTCGGGCCGGGCCCGGGGGCCGGACTTGAAACAGCCCTTTTTATATCTCTTTCTCCTTCTGCGCAGTACTATATATGGGTCGCCATCTGGAAAGCAGCTCCAGAAACATTAACACAAACAGATAACGCTTTCCAGATTCGGAGTGGAAAAACATTCTACTCAAGGAATCGATATTTGTGGAGGACGGTAGTTTAACTAATTACTATAATCATAAAAGTAAACAAGGTATTAATTGGCATTTAAAATATTAATAGATCCAAAACTGAAAAGTGAAACAGTGTAATAAATAATATACTATAACATACATAAATAAATTATCTGTACATAATCAAATAACAATTTATATTATTTTCTCTCATCCTCGAGTTCGACATTCCAGAGGTGATGATGTATCTCGGTCTTAGATTAGTACTTTCTTTATTATATTTCCAAAGTAAGTAAGTCTGTTGTTATTACAGATAGTAGTGGATTGATGTCTTCCTGTTATTGCATTTTTATCCATATTTGTATTTGTAGCATTTGAATTCAACGGAATGTATTTATATTCAGACTATAAAAATGAATACTAGTACTTGGATATTATAATCAGTTATGATTAATTATGTTGGATGTTCGGTGAGTATACAGTTGCATATATCTTTATTCTTTATAACTTTATTTTATAACTTAATATTTCATTTTATCTATTATTTCATTCTCGTAGCATTACTTACAATTCGACATTAATCTTTCTTCTTATTATTATTATTACTCGTATTTTAAATTACCTTTGTATTTCATTACTCTTTATTATATTTATCAATGAAGCCATACCTCAACCGTAGCATCAACAAATGGGAATATCCAATCTCAACCCTGATTTCAAATTAACATGTACCAGTGTTCATTTCTATAAACTTCAATATAATACATACATATTCCACTAATAGCTGATAAGTAAATCTGGACATGAATGAGCATCCAAAACTTTCAATGACTTGTTACTATCTATTTGTGAGCAATAACCAGGAGTCACAGCCATGTTGATGTTCTATGGACAAACGTTAAACAGCATACATACAGATAATTCATCATATTCACTTGTAATTTTGACGTGGATGAAATTAAAATCAAAACATAATCTTAAAATCGGAAGGATGGGCAAGCACTTGAGAACCCAGAGTGGGTTTATTGGATTAACCCTCCATATTAATAACTCTCATATTTAGAACTTACACTTCAATACATTTTGTATTATAAGTCGAATTATGCATATTTTTTTTCTTCTTAAGAATTTTGCTTTCAGGCGTAGAAAATAAGGTTGTTGTTGCCAATAAATCGAATGTTTCGTTTCGTGCAGATCTAGAATATGTCGGCAAGCAGTAATTTTGTAAAATACGTTCAGACTATGTAATTCAATTTCAAAACATAATAATAACAATAAATAACTATTAACAACCAATGAGCATCTAAGATATGTAATGACATCGCCGAAGGTGGGGCATTACAGACTCGAGCCTACAAAGTATATATCACTTCGGGCTCGGGCCGTAAATTTTTAAATATACAACCATATTTCTCGGGCCTAACTTCGTAAATATACTGTACCACCATGTTTATTGGGACGTTCTTTCTGGAAAACTTTGAAGCACAACTACAAAATTAAACCTCTAATTGCTGTAAATAAAAATACAATTTTGAGTTATTATTAAGTTTCTGTAATTCGGGCTCGTTTGATTGTTTCAAGAGCTCGGGCCGGGCTTGGGTCAAAATGCTAAAAGTATTTCGGACTCGGGACGGGCCTCACATTATAAATACACGGGCCTGGCCGGGCCCGGGCTAAAAGTTCCGGCCCGTGCAGACCTAAATTAGAGAACGTGAATGGTCAGTGGAGTATTTAAGAGAGTGACTATCCGGCTCAAGCCCTCCTCGAAATACATTGTTATATGCCCAACTTCATTAAAATTTGTCGACGCCCGAAAGAAAAATGGAAATGCTTATTCACGTGTTGTGCATAGCCCCTCCCGAAAAAAAAATCCTAAATACGCCACTCTGAATGATACACAACACTTCTGTTAATGTGTGGACCAATATTGCAATAAAGTAGTGATGCATGCTATAATATGTGTAGAAAGCACGCATAGCTATTACCGTCTTTTTTATTTGAATAACATTGCACGTACAGAAAATACGATTTATGAAAAATGTATAAATTTAATACTTTATAAACAATGCATGTAAACAATTAAGCATAACCTTGTATCAAAATATGAAATTTATTTTATTTAAAATTTCAGAATTACATGACTTGAAAATCGATTACAACGACAACTGTTGAAATTGTAATATAATCCATATCAGTTGTCATTAAAAATTCATTGCAAAGTTTCTTTTTCTTTTAAAATGCCCATATATAATTTGCTGTAAATAAAAGATTAGCCTAATTACTGTATGATTTTATTTCCGTTTTAGATAATTTCTTTGCATTTTAGAAGTTGTTTCATAATAATTATTCAGTGCATTTTCAATGATTTTTTCCTAGTAACAGCAACAGAGTTTTCATGTGTACAAAGACGAACATGGAGCAATCTTCTGAATTATAAGTTGACAGGTTTGCAACAAGTCAGATTTGTAGTTGCGAAAGAATTATAAATATTAATTTATATTTTTAAGTATAATTTTGTTTTAAGCATTTGTAGGTATGATCTGTCAGGAAAGTAAATGTACACCTATTTTTCGAGTCTGGCATTCCTGCGCTCCATCCGTGAAGAGTATGAGAATTAAATCAATCAAATGTTTACTGAGGGGCAAAAAGAAAAGCTTAATCTGAATAAGACATTGCAGAGGGGCACAAGCTGTGAATACGAATAGTGCATTGTGTAAATAAAGGACGACACCGAAAGAGAAAGCCAGAAACAGCTGTTAAACTTACAAAAAAAGAGTAAAAATTGTCGAAGTGGGAACATAAAACACAAATACAACAAATACGCCGACAACTAAACGATCACCATGCCATGATCTTGGTGTAGTGGTTAAGGTGCTGGCTTACAAATGCAAAGGACGTAAGTTCGAATCCTCGGCAAGGACATTTTTAAAAATTTTTGTTAATAATACATACAACTCATGAGAGATGGTAAAAGAGGTCGTATTTAGTTTTTCGTAGCAATTATTATTGGTAATGTTTAGTACTGATAATACTTTTTGTCTTTGCGTATTGCTTTTGTTCTTTTCTTCATTTCCAAAGAGAAGAATATCCGAACAAATGCCACCAAAATTCCTCATATTTTGAATGTAAACGCCATTTGCAATTAGTGAAGAATAAAAATTGAACGTTCCGAAGTAGCTGCAAAAAGTAAAAGGAAAAACATGGAAGTCGACCATACTCATGGTTACTAAAAATACAATTTCTACATGCCTTACACCTCCCGACCACGTTTCTACGTTAGCAAGTAAGAGGCTTGTGTTTAGGTTAGGCTCGTCAATACGTTTTGCAAAGGGGCCCGATTTAGCTCTGACGCACCACAGGTGCGAGAAGGGAGAAAAACACTTTCTCTCTCCCTCTGTGTGTCTATTTATCTATCTATTTGTATATATATAACGCTATTTGTGAATGCCATAACCACCCTAATTTTCAGCGGATTGAGACGAAACTTGGCACAAACATTAATTGTTGAAATATCTTGATGAGTTCGTTAACCAGAATAATCAGATGAAAATGTTCAAAATGGTGACCCTTCAAACTCTTAAAAATTTCCAAGGGAACCAAATTTCGCCCATAAATAGCTATTCAGAAAGTTTGAATAAATTTTCCTCTTTTACTGAAATATTTGTGTGCAGAAACTTATTGAAATATTGGACCCGATTAATCGCCTAAAGAAGGTTCACGCCCTTTCGCTACGGTCAGTTTTTTTTTTTTTTTTTTTTTTTTTTTTGCAGGAGGGGGTTATCTTCCTATTGGAACAAGATGATTGTTACTGATGATATGAAATTACACATTGAAAGTGAAGTAACTTGTGTAACGTGTTATTTGAAAGAATAATATAATAAATGTGCATTCCTCTAACACAGAGAACTCATCTATTTCGAGTTTGGGAGCCTGAATGGCGAGGAGTGTTATTTGATTTGCTTTTTAGTAACACATTGCATTGCAAATAAAGGTAGGCACCATTAGTGGTAAGTAAAATAATAATAATAATAATAATAATAATAATAATAATAATAATAATAATAATAATAATAATAGGTGTTGTTTGCGGCAAGGCAATATCTTCCTCAGTTCTTCTTCAAACGTAATGATTGTAACGCCATATCTCCCTTACAAACAAAATATTAGCAATTTATATCGAGAGAACGGGAAACTGTAGAGCGATGGGAGCAACGTTGGACAGTATGCACTCATAGTACTCAGAAAAATAAGCGATTTCAATGCAAAATGAACGAAGAGTCATTGTCATGGGTACTCATGGGGCCACGGCAGAGCCCTCTTTAGGCAAAATGTCGATAGCTTATATCTAGAAAACAGGAGGTGATACTGGGATGGGACCAACGTTGGACATCGTGGACCCATAAGGCGCATCGAAAAAAGTTAGGGAGGCGGGCGCCAGCCAGCCTTACTTATTTCCACATAATAATATAAATTTATATTGTCGAAATACACACACGAGATAGCTACTAATATTTCATATTATTATTATTATTATTATTATTATTATTATTATTATTATTATTATTATTATTATTATTATTATTATTATTATTATTATTATTATCATCATCATCATCATCTACAGTGTCTTTTCATTACGTGAGCATGTTTGACATGAAACCAAAGAGAAAATCCATCCTGTAGCGAAAAGAAACAATACTTTCTCTCAAATGGATAAAATATCAAGCCGAGATTGATTCGAACTCGCATGGACGGCGCGAAAAGCCAGTGCTTTGTCCACTATTTTTTTAACTGACTCACCGAACGCGTTTCAGTAACTTACTTATTGCTAATTTTACTTGCTTCACTCGTTTAACTTGCTTTTTCTAATAACTTATAACGACAGGGACACGAACACAGAAACATCGAGAACAGTTAAAAATGATAGATGCTCTCCCGCCGAGAATCGAACCCGAGACTCCATACACCCAAGGCTCACGTGCTAGCCTCTAGACCAGCGGCGATGGCAATGCTCACTTCCTGTGTCGTTAGGGATTACGACCACTGTATTGCCAGCTATCACTTCTGTGGGTTGTATACTATGATCACATGTTTCTTCTTTGCTGGAAGAGTAAAACCTACATTATATGTAATACATGAGGTATTTATACCTACATGCTTTTCATATAATGTAATAAAAAGGTCATGGTGTCGGATTTTAATACATGACGTATTGCAGTATACAACATGCTTTGCATTACTTGTTTGTTTGTAGACAGCTACTAGCTTAGTGTTCTGAAAGGTTGTGTATAAACTAGGGATAGCCCGTTCCGGAATTATTAGTTTTCGAACTCCCGAAAGTAAAGCCGGACAAATTCCGGAATTCGGAAAATTCCAATTTTGTAATAATTTCGGAATTCGGAAAAATCCGGAATTTAGAAATTTCTGATTTCGTTAACATTCCGGAATTCGGAAAATCCGGATTTTTTCGAAAGTCGGAGTTTTTCTCAATTCCGGAATTTTCTAAATTCCGGATTCTTTCCGAGTTCCGAAATTCTTCTGAATTCCAGAGTATAACTGAATTCCATAATTTTGCGAAATCCGGACAGTGAAAGTTCCGCTTCCGAAAAATGAATTTATTTTGGTTAATATGAATCGTGGCGGAAATAAGTCTTTGACCAGGTAATGGCGACTGCTTTGAAAGAAATGGGGAGTATGAGAATTCAATCTGTCATATTTGTAGTTTCGTGTGGAGAAAGAACGAATTTGTGAACCAGTGGTTTAAGAAAAACTCAAGTTATTAATATAAACTTTGCCGACTTCATAAAAGAAATACGAAAGACATTTTGAATCGAAAAATATAACATACAAGTTTGCAAGCGGAGACAAAGAAACCTAACGTAACCAGACTAAAGACGGATCGTTTACCGCGTAGCGATCGCGGTTCAGTGGTCAAGGTGCTTCTGCGAATGCACGTTGCAATTTTTTTTCTTACTTTAGAATTTTTGATGGCGATTGATCAGCGATAACATACGTTTTATTATATTCAGATATTTGAATACTCGGATGTTTCAATACTTGAACTATCAAATCTTCAGGAATAATAATAGTAATAATAATAATTATTATTATCTCGTAGAAGATTAAAAGCTAGAAGCTAAATTATCGCTCAGGTCATACCATTACAAGGAGAAACGTGACATTTGGAAAGAATATTTCGGTTTGGTTTAATGTTGCTCACGAGCAGTGTTGGGCAAATTTCAATTGAATTAACAATTAACAATTAATCTGTAAATTTAATTGTTAATTGCAATTAACAATTGAAATAAGTAATGGTTAATTGTTAATTGCAGTTGGCCATTAAAAAAGGAGAATCAATTGCAATTGATCAATTGATTGAAAGTAATTGCAGTGGAAAGTAATTGCAATTGAATTCTGTAATTCAATTGCAATTGAAATTAATTGGCAATTGATTCAATTGCAATTGATTTCCACAGCAATTACTTTCAATTGATTGATCAATTGCAATTGATTTTCACTGATTAATTTTCAACACTGTAGTTCAGAGAGTGCGTGGGGCAATGAAAACTTTAGCCACGACCAATTGACTCACCACCCGTCGTGACCCACGACCCACCGTGACCCACTCTGACCCACCACCCACCATAAACCACTCTTACCCACTGCGACCCACAGACCCACCAAAACCCATTGTCATCAACTCTGACCTACGATTCACGCCCTTTTCTCTACTGACTAAAGAGTTTAAACTTGTAATGAAACAAGCCTATAAAATTATCACTCATCGGAGTTTGAATTTTTACGATCAATAGCTCAAGCACCGCACTAATACAATAACGGCGGATCTCACCTTTCTAATATAAATAAAATAGAGTTTGTTCGTGTGTCTATCTGTCTATCTTTGTGCGACCTGTGGACGAGACGAGTGGACCGAAACTTTTCAAAATTTGGTCACGGGTAGCTTGGTCTAGGCCCCAGACCAAGACGAAGAGCTTTTTTAAAAATTCCTTACTAGGGGGTCTCCAGGGGACGTTTACCGGTACCGGCCTGGGGACCAGACAAGTCGACCGAGAGTTACCAAATTTTGGTCAAAGATACCTTGGTCCAGGTCCCATACCAAGGCAAAGCTTTTTCGAAAAACTTCGAACCAGGGGGTCTCAGGGGGGCGTTTACCGGGACATGTAAAAGTAGTAGAAAATGACCGATATCAGTGTCGATTTCATAGTTTTCGCGGTCGCTGAGATCAATGGTGAAACTCCGATCGCATTAACTTCCAAATTCACCGTATCCGGCTACGGGCCGTGGGTCAACGGGGGGGGGGGGATGCCGAAACGTACAAGTAATCCAAAATGCCGATATTAGTGTCAAATCCATAGTTTTTGCGGTTGCTGATATCAATGGTGACACTACCACTAGCGATGACTTTCAAATTCATCCACCGTTGTATGTGGGCCTTGGGTCACCAGAGGGGGAAATTCCGAGACATGTAAAAAAATAATCGAAAATGACTGATATTAATGTCAAATTCATAGTTTTCGGGGTAGCTGAGCTCATTGGTGAAACTCAAGACCGCGTTTACTTTCACATTTAGCCCCCATCAGATAAGAAACGGGGGCATTATAACGGGAATCACGAGACATGTAAAAATATCCATAATGACCGATGTCAAATTCATAGTTTTCGCTGTCGCTGAGATGAATGGTGATACTTCCACAGGCGTTGACTTCCAAATACAGCCCCCATCGGCTGCGGGCCAGAGGCATTGTTTTTTTTTTTTTTTTTCAAAATTGGAACCAGAGGATTATAGGGACTTTTACCGGCATATGTAAAAAGTAGTAGAAAATGGCAGATGTTAGTGTCACATTCATAGTTTTCGCGGCATTAGTTGGGGGTTGGTGGGGGCCAGAGGAGATTTTTTCACAATACGAACCAAGGGGGTCTGAGGGTGCGTTCACCGGGACATGTAAAAGTACTAGAATTTGTGTCGAATCCATATTTATCGGGGTTGCTCAGACCTATAGTGACACCCCCGATAGTGTTTACGTTCAAATTCAGCCCCCATCGGCCTTCCCAATGAAAACACAAATATGGCGGAACAAGTTAATGCTGTTCCGTTAGGAACGATTTCGAGGTCGTTTCCTTCACATCGTCTTGTGCGTGTTTTCTACCGTTTTGTAAGCCTATTTCCACGTTTTGTGATTCAATGGTAGTGGGTCAAAATGGGCATTCAATGTGGGAAGAAAACTGATCCACTCTCCCACCAGTATCGAATTTCAAGGTCGCTTTTTTCGCATTGTTTAGTGCATATTTATACCGTTTCTGCGCATACTTTCACGTTTTGTAGGCCAACGAAAGTGGGTCAAAGGCGACCTACAAATATGGCAGAGAAAGACATATTCATTCCACTTTCAAGGTCCATTTTGACCCTCTCCCACTGATGCACAAAGCGACACAAATCATGTATAAAAAATGTGAAGGAAACGACCTCATTTGATGGTGACGGAACAGCATTAAGTTATTCCGCTATACTTGTAGGCCATTTTGACCCATTTTTGTTGTCGCACTAAAGTGGAAATAGAAGCACTAAAGTGGAAATAGGAGCACAAAACGGTACAAAGCAGGCACTGTACGATGCGAAAGAAACGACCCCCCAAATTCGATAGTGGCGGAACAATGGCTCTATTTTCTCACACATTGATGGACCATTTTGACGCATTTCTGGTGATGCTCAAAACGTGGAAGTAGGTGAACAGAACGGTACAAAATACACACTAAATGATGCGAAAGGACCAACCCCGAAATTCGATAGTGGCGGAATAGTAAGCCATTTAACTCCCACTTTAAAGGCCCGTTTAACTCACTTCCGGTGACGCACAAGACGAGGAAGTAGGCACAGAAAACTTTTTAAAAAATAATCACTAAACGATGCGAAGGAAACGACCTAGAAATTCGACAGTGTCGGAACAATGGGTCATTTTGGTCACACTTCTGGTAACGCGCAAAACGTGAAAAATAGGGCACGAAACATTCACTAGTCGACGCGAAAGGAAGGACTACGAAATTCGGTACGTATAGTGGCGGAGCAGTGGGTCATTTTCGTCCCACCTTCGAGGCCCATTTTGACCGTCTTCCAGTGACGCACAAAACGTCGAAATACGCGCACAAAAGGGTATGCGATGTGAAATTAACGACCTCGAAATTCGATAGTAGCGGAACTCTTGGTCATTTTCGTCCCATCTTGGAAGCCCATTTTGACCCACTTCAGGTGACGCATAAAACGTGGAAATAAGGGCACGAAACGGCACGAAAATCCACTAGTCGATGCAAAAGGAAGGATATCGAAATTCAGTAGTGGCGGAACTCTTGGTCATTTTCATCCCATCTTCGAGACCCATTTTGACCGTCTTCCAGTGACGCACAAAACGTCGAAATAGGCGCACAAAAGGGTACGCGATGTGAAATTAACGAACTCGAAATTCGATAGTGGCGGAACAGTGGGTCATTTTCGTCCTATCTTGGAAGCCCATTTTGACCCACTTCTGGTGACGCACGAAACGTGGAAATGGGGGCACGAAACAACACGAAAATTCAGTAGTCGATACGAAAGGAAGGACCTCGAAATTCGGTAGTGGCGGAGCAGTGGGTCATTTTCGTCCCACCTTCGAGGCCCATTTTGACCATTTTCCAGTGACGCACAAAACGTCGAAATAGACGTACAAAAGGGTACGCGATGTGAAATTAACGACCTCGAGATTTAATAGTGGCGGAACTCTTGATCGTTTTCGTCCCACCTTGGGGACTCATTTTAACCCACATCCCACGACGTGCAAAACGGAAGTAGACGCACAAAACGGCACAAAACGATGTTAAGGGAACGATCTCGAAATTCATTGGTGTCGGAAGAGCAATAACTTGTTCCGCCATATTAGTAGGCCCATTTTGACCCACTTCCGGTGATGCACAAAATGTGGGAATAGGCGCATAAAGCGACACAAAACACGCACAAAAGATGAAAAACAAAGTACCTTGAAATTCGTTGGTGGCGGAACAAGTTAATGACGCCGTGAGCACCAATATAAGTATATACTGTAGTTCTTACCAGTTGGCGCGGTGGGTCAGTGGTAGAGCGTTCACCTCCGGTGCTTGAGGTCCCTGGTTCGATCCCAGCTCGCGCAGTTTGTACTTTGTGGTGGACAAACACCGTGCTCGTGGATTTTCTCGGGGTTCTCCCGTTTCCTCCCACTTTCTTCATTTCATTCATTTCCTATCATCACCGTTTCCTTTAGCCTAACCAGCATAATCGTGGGACGTAAAACTAAAGATTTCATATCATTTTTTGTAATTCTTACCATCAAGGCTGAGAACTGCACGGTCCAATTTTTTAGCCAAAGTAGAAGCCCAACCGGAATAGTGATGTCATTCCGACTCGGATCGGTTCAACTGAGCGTACAGCTTGAACTGGCTTGGTTGGGATTACCCATCGACTGGGCTCAATTGAGCCAATGGCTTGAACCGGCTTCGTTGAAACGAGTCCATAGGCTGGGTTCGAGTCAGCTTAACTGAGCCGATGGCTCGAACCGGCTCGGTTGGGGTAAGCAATCAGCTCGGTTCGGCTTGGCTCGTGTGAGCATCGGCTCGAGCTGGCTCGGTTGGATGAGCTGTTGGCTCGGCTCACTTCTCGGTTCGGCTCGATAAGTGAATAAGCTGTGAGCGAGCCGCTTGAGCGGTTGACAACCCTAAACCCGGGTCGAGCAGTTTTGAACATATTTGGCTGGAGTCCCATAACTTTTAATAATTTTTGGCTCGAGCCCGAATACTTGCTCCTCCTGAACTCAAACCAAGAACCTCGTGACCGATGTCCTTGCCTCCTGAAGATTTCTTGACGACCGAGATCGACAGTCAACTAATTTTTAGTATTCCGATACAAACCGCCTATATTCCATGTTTATACAGGTACACGGTGTTATAATGATAATTAATTATAGTAGTAGTAGTAGTATCATTGATAATTATATTGTCTATGTATGATACTTGAAGATAGTAACACAAAGAATTTAACTCGAATTGGCTCGACTCGACTGGAAACTCGATCCGAATTCGAGTCGAGTTGGGGGAAATTTTTCGAGCCGATATCTCAAGTCGAGCTCAAAGATGTCTGCTTCGAGTCGAGTCGAGTTTTAAAGAAAACTCGCTCGAACTCGTTGGTGCCCATTCCTATTGTATGCATGACGGGCATATAGAGTTCTTTCGAGGGGGATAGAACCATAAACATAATATATTTTAAAAAATACTTAGTTTCCCGGCTTTCTTCCCATGGGGGGGGAAGGATGGTAGGTATCCAGCATTTCTTAAAAGTACGGTACCTTATTTGAAATATGTAAAACAGTAACAAGTGAACAACACAATACACACACATCTTCTTATCTTCAGTTTTAATTGCTGATTTCAATTGCAATTAACAATTACAATTAACAATTACAAGTTTCAATTGTCAATTTCAATTAACAATTAAATGTTTCAATTGCACCCTTTGCAATTGACAATTAACAATTAAAAGTTTCAATTGTCTGGTGACCAATTAACAATTAACAAATGACGAAAATTTAATTGCAAATTTTATGATTGAATTCAATTGCAATTGAATTAATTGTCAATTACAAATTGAAATCAATTGCAATTGAAATCAATTGCAATTGATTTTCAGAGCAATTACTTTCAATTGATTGATCAATTGCAATTGATTTCAATTGATTTTGCCCAACACTGCTCACGAGAAGAGGAGTTTCTCATCTCGTTTCTAAAACAAATAAAATAACATGAGAATTAACATTTTACATTCGAGACGGGTCAGGGCTAAATCAAAATTTTCGTCTCTCTTTGGAGATGAGAATCGAGACGAGACGAAAAGTATCGTAAACATTTCCCGTCTTGTCTCGATTCTCGAAATAGTGTATGTCCATTCTTTAAGTAACAATTGCTCTGTAGACTGAATCTCATAGGCTATTTCGTTACATTGTATTTCAGAGCTCATTGAATTATGCTCTGTGTAGGTATTTTTGTAGCAAAGCTTTTATATTTACCTCTGCATATTCTAAAAATTAGTTTATTATATGCCTTACTGTCGCGTGATATTCAGTTATATTTATTACAGTTATTTTCCTCAAAACATACAGTAGAATACTTTCTACATGAAACTTCAATAAAAGGTTCTAGTTTAAAATGTTGGTAGTTGCAGAGTTGTGTCTTGAAGGTACGGAACCCTTTCCCCGAAATCTCTACTTTTAAGTAAGTTTTGCCAAATTTCAGGGCAAGTTTAAAATTATTATTATTATTATTATTATTATTATTATTATTATTATTATTATTATTATTATTATTATTATTATTATTATTATTATTATTATTATTATATCAACTCCATGTATAATCTTTAAAAGATGTACGGTTTGTATCTGAAGAGTAAAAGCTAATTGACTGTCGATCTCGGTCGTCTGGAAGTCTTCAGGAGGCAAGGACATCGGCCACGTTCTGGGTTTGAGTTCCGAAGGGGCAAGTATTCGGGCTCGAGCAAAAAATTGTTAAAAGTTATAGACGACGGGCTTCATCCAAACATATTCCAAACAGCTGGGACCGGGTTTGGGCTTCTCAACGGCTCGAGCGGCTCGGCTTACAGCTCATTCAATATCGAACCGAATCGAGAAGTGAGCCGAGCCAACAGCTCACCACACCGAGCCGATTTGAGCCATCGGCTTAGTTGAGCTGAGTCGAAACGTGCTGATGAACTAGTTTCAACTTAGCTGGCTCGAACCGGTTCACATGAGCCGAGTAGGTGACCCATCCCAACCGAGAAAGCTCGAGCCATCGGCTCAATTGAGCTGAGTCGATGGCTTGTTCCAACTAAGCCGGCTCGGGTCATCGGCTCATCCCAACCGAGCCGACTCGAGCTGTTCGCTCAGTTGATACGAGCCGAGCCGGTTGATATCACTACCCGAGTTGGTCTTCTGCTTGGGCTCAAGAATTCGACCGTGCAGATCTCAGCCTCGATTTTAAGAACTACAGTATATACTTATATTGGTGATTACGATATTTGAGGCTGTCTCGTAATAATAATAATAATAATAATAATAATAATAATAAACTCTTGTCTTCTCGTTATCTAGACGAGACGAGATACACTAAAATTGCCCCACGAGATGCACTAAAATTACGAGATGAGACGCACCTCTGTCGTGAGCAACACTAAAAGTATTCTACATTACTGCTTACATTTCTCATGGCTTTTGCTTTCCAGTCTGATCAGGTCAATATTTCAAAACGAGTTAAAACGAGCTGAACGAGCGAGAGAGTCATTATCAAACTCAACTCAACTCGAAACTAGACCTCGAAAACAGCGACTTGGCTCGGAACTCAATTCAAGAAAATTACCTTTGACTCGACTCAAATTGTACTCGAGTTGAATTGAATTTTGGCTCGACTTGTGCTCATCCCTATTCGTGTTTGTATTTTATGTTTCCACTTCAACAATGTCTACTCTTTTTTCTCCTTTTACCTGCTGTTTCTGGATTTCTCTTTCGGTGTCGTCCTTTATTTACACCGTGCACTATTCTTATTCCCAGCTTGTGACCCGCTTCAATGTCTTATTCAGTTTAGGCTTTTCTTCTTACATTGACTTCACATGTGATTGATTTAATTCACACTTTCCGCGCACGACCGATGAAAATGTTTTATTATTATTATTATTATTATTATTATTATTATTATTATTATTATTATTATTATTATTATTATTATTATTATTATTATTATTATACTATTGAGCTTGCACGGCGAAATTACTGTATAATACGATATCATTTCTGTAATTTTACTCCATTGTATGTTATTTAGTTTATTAATGGGCACTAAATTGTCTCCAGATCAACGAATAAATTAACTACGGCATGCACTTTGGTGGAAATATCATTGCAATAAGATTATTGGTTCGTTCCAAACATGTTCATGTAATGATATTTCCACCAAAGTGCATGCCGTAGTTAATTTATTCGTTGATCTGGAGACAATTTATTTTATTTTATTTATTGAAACAGAACACAACAGGTATTATACCCAATTACAGTGTTCATCTTTCATGAAATAATATATTTACAATTTCCCTTTTAAACCTTGTGAGGCAATCAGCGTAAATATCTATATTATTTGTAATTTTTAAGAGTCTGTTGTAGGTTGCACTAATCCTCCATTTAGTGCCCATTAATAAATTAAATAACATACAATGGAATAAAATTACTGAAATGATATCGTATTATACAGTAATTTCGCCTGCAAGTTCAATAGTATAATAATAATAATAATAATAATAATAATAATAATAATAATAATAATAATAAAACATTTTCATCGGTCGTGCGCGGAAAGTGAGAATTAAATCAATCACATGTCAAGTCAATGTAAGGAGAAAAGCCTAAACTGAATAAGACATTGAAGCGGGTCACAAGCTGGGAATAAGAATAGTGCATGGTGTTAATAAAGGACGACACCGACAGAGAAATCCAGAAACAATAGGTAAACGAAGAAAAAAAAGAGTAGAAATTGTTGAAGTGGAAACAAAATACAAACACGAATAGGGATGAGCACAAGTCGAGCCAAAATTCAATTCAACTCGAGTACAATTTGAGTCGAGTCAAAGGTAATTTTCTTGAATTGAGTTCCGAGCCAAGTCGCTGTTTTCGAGGTCTAGTTTCGAGTTGAGTTGAGTTTGATAATGACTCTCTCGCTCGTTCAGCTCGTTTTAACTCGTTTTGAAATATTGACTCGAGTTCATTCCTCTGGTCGCTGCCTTAACTTAGATTTTAGCGGAAATGTTATTCTGGCAACGCTGTAATTTCTATAGATGACAACACTGAAAATTCTTCAGATTCATATTTTGTTGTAGAATAACATTATTTATGATTGTGGTAAGTTGCATTTTATTGTCTCCTTTCACTTATGAATAAACAAGCTGAAGAAAAATGGTAAATATAGTATTTTTTAGTAAGACAGGCTCTTGAACTTTACCAGTACTTCTGGTTTCAATACTTATATCCATAAAGCAAAAATAGTAAGAGATATCCAAAAGCTTTATTTATTTATTTATTTATTTATTTGTTTATTTATTTATTTTGAAAGATTCAGTGTCTCAAGAATTAGTTTTCCTTCGATTTTTATCTCTCAGTCAAATCGAAAAAAAAAAACTACTGAAAATCTACAACTTTCGGTTTCAACACTGATCACGTAATGTATAAAACGGAAATAGATAGCAGCAAGCAATTTTTTGATATGGATTCAGCATATGGATTCGACGATATGGATATGGATTCAGCAAGAATATGTTTCACCGTTGATTTTATTCCTCTATTTCAAAACATCAATTAGTTTTTTTTTTTCGATTTCAATGTTAATCTCCACAGAGTGAAAATAGTAAGATATAGCGAGTAATGACTTTTTAATATGGATTCATCGTAAGAGGATTTCAACTTAGGTCTTATTCCTCTATTGTAACCAGAAATGATAGATTTATTACTTCACGTTTTAGTATTAAATTTGCATAGTATGGAAGTTTACCGTAGTTTCACACTGCGAAAACGAAACCCATTTGTTTTATTTCTAACAATGTTAGGGAAGTGTTGTACTCTTAAGGGGGCAGACTACTAAATATTTTTGAAAAACTAATAATTTTTTTTTTTTGCCCGTTTTTCGTAAGTGAAAAGAGGTAGTAAAATCTAACTTACCACAATAATAGATAATGCTATTCTACACCCGAAAATACGAATCGAAAGAATTTTCAGTGTTACCATCCATAGAAATAACAGTGTGACCAGAATTTGAATTACTCAAAAATCTAGGTAAAGGCAGCGACTAGAAAAATAAACTCAACAGTAATTGATGACTTATCATGTTGTCTATCCTTCTTGTTTACTACTTTTCAAATAATATTTCTATTTATTTTATAAACCTTACATAAATTCTTACAAAATAAATAAGTCATTACAAAATAAATAGAAACATTATTTAAAAAGTAGTAAACAAGAAGGATAGACAGCATGATAAGTCATCAATTACCGTTGAATTCATTTTTCTAGTCGCTGCCTTTACCTAGATTTTTGAGTAATTCAAATTCTGGTCACACTGTAATTTCTATGGATGGCAACACTGAAAATTCTTCCGATTTGTATTTTCAGGTGTAGAATAACATTATCTATTATTGTGGTAAGTTACATTTTATTACCTCTTTCCACTTACGAGAAACGGGCAAAAGAAAAATTATTAGTTTTTCAAAAATATTTAGTAGTCTGCAGCCTTAATATTAAAGTATTTTACGTTTATATTTCAGTCATATTCCTGTTGTCCATAGTTGCAGTTTTAAGCACAGTGGGAAGTATAGTTCTCTCTTCACCTGATTTTCTGTACAGCTGCCTATTAAAAGTAAGTATATCATAAGAATGTTTCTAGTTTGGAGAGTTCCCTAATTCATATTAATATTCAAAAGTTGTTGCAACCAAGCGTTCGCCTTGTTCTACGCTATAGATTAGAATCGTTCTTAATTAAGAGTTTTAATTGCTTAAATTTAACTTTTTTTTTCTTGTACCCATCACCTAACTTGTGGCTACACAAATATTAATGCTCAAGTAAAAATATTACAGTCAGGGTAGTAAATAAGGGTCCCGCAGACCCTGCATTGCGGGAGGCCCCAAGCCGTCAGGGGGCCCCAAATCATGAAATAGGACGTAGAGAAGGGACCCCACCCCGCGTTGTCTGCGGAAGGGCCCCCAAGCCTTTAGTTACGCCACTGGTTACAGTCTTGTCTTATTTTGAAATAAATAAATTCAAACAATTCAGTTTCTGTTAAGTTGCAATCAAACCGTCACAATAGTTTTAAATCTGCAAACTACCTGTGTGCTAGCGCCATCTATTCACGTCAGGCATGTAGCGGAGCGGCGATAGCTATTACGGATTATTCGTGTGGCACAGATGTTGGTCCAACAATTTTCCAACGAATTCACCGACCGCAACATTGAATCAACGATCTGTGCTACTTGGATATGTTTTCTTTTATAAGTGTTCATGATACATCACTAAAACGTTATTCTTGTTTACTTCTCCGCAAAATAGAGGTTGATTCACTTATATTGAGCCGAATTTGAATGTACCACATACCTAGAAAATGCCGTGTTTCCACTACCGGGTGTGTTCGATTTACAGGCCACCTTTACTGATTATTGCATGGCATAGAAGTTTCCATTGCAGACGTGTTGCAGCTGGATAATGGATATCGCATCGCACTCCTTTTTGGTAGGTTTGCAAACGCCGGTGGCGTTATATACTTGAATAAAGAGGCACCGCTTGAAGAGTCCGAAAGCACAACAGTCCATTGACCTGGCATCTGGATTCTTGACAAGGATGTCAGAGAAGGGAATGGTCGAAATTTCATTTTTCTCTTCCACACGGCGATAGAATGCCAGCGATGTTTTCGCCATGTGGCTGGATGGCGTGTGTTAGTGCAGTGCAACCTGATTCATGTTTTGCCCTCACAACGCTGGGATTTCTTGCTGGACATAATCAGTACGTGAGTCTTGCAGTATGCAGCGTTGATTTTGACTTTTCGGAGACCCAGCTTGTCTCTTTAAGAGAAACCGACCACAATCATGAACTTTTTTGAGGAAAAGGTTCTAGCTGCTCGCGTCGTGACAGGCTCAGGATTCTGTGCCGCATATTTCCGTATAACACGATTCACAATGGCTCGATCTACAGAAAATATACGCACTTGACACATTTCTACGACATGTGACACCATTCACTTCGCGTCGGAAAGGGTCACAATGAATCCCTCCTGAAATCTGTTCAATTTCAGCGGCATCTGACTGTGCTCGACTACACTGCTCTACTACGTGACCAACGAGCCACTATTGCCTGTTCCGTGGTAATCTCACGGGAATGAATTGCGCATGCGCGGTACAGTTGCACATTGACTTCGGCTTATTACAACTGAATCAACCAATGTATTTAGTTTAACGTCCTCGATTTATGCCCATCCAAATGAGTAATAAATGCAGGTAAATGAACATTGTGGACTTAATGTAGTGCTATAGAGTGTTACAAAAACCCAAAACAGACCGAGGAAACACAGACATCATATTGCTCACTGAAAACAATTTTAATAAGTAGGAGCATCAGAAAAAGGTAGAACTTTGGTTTCATGCTCCTCGTATAGATTACATTTTATGCTGGATCCCCTGCAATAATTTTTGTTTCCTTCCTTCTTGATTTTAAATATACTCCTCGGAAAAATTGGAATGCAACACTGTGACGCTTCTTTTCACACTTTTCCTAATCAATAAACTCTTTGTAACTGAACATATGAAGACCGAGTTGATGCTTAAATGCGTTTTAGAATTAGTTTATTTATGTCGTTAATGGAAAGTCCAAGTTCAAACTGACGAACAAATAAGCGTTTGCAGAATGGTTGAAAAATCCATTTCTTCGTGTTACAGCAAGATAAATGGAAATTGTACGAGCAATGCCAACCCATTCTCCAACATAGAAGTGAATGATCAATGAAAAACACAAACAATTAGTCAATCAAGATGCCCGAAACAACTCTTATGTACTCTCAAAATAGCTGCTATGTCATTACTCTTATAATTTCCATTTACTCTGGTTACAACGATCACAGCGCCATCAAATAAAAATCAGTATGTGGGTTTGTGTAAAACTTCTTGTTTTGACCGGTCGCAGTTTAGTGAAGTACCGACCTTACAGATGGCGCCACTGGTGCCTGAATCGATGGTCACGTAATCGGAAAACCTTAGAGCAGCAACAGTCAATAAGTGTGGACGAGGAGGCCTTGGGGACACACTAGCATGTAAATGAAATGAAGACCGATAAGGAACACAACGGAAACTGTTTGCTTTTAGAATTGGAAAACGCCAGTACTGTTGCTGCAGTCTGCCCCAACTTTCGGCAAGTGTTTGCGGCGAAAATTCAAAGAGGAAGACAGGCTATCAATATCAAAGCGGTCGGGAAGTTTAGAGGTGTTTTCCGAGGAAGATCTAGATAGAGCTATATGAGATAGCCTGAAAAGCTATAACGAAATTAGAGGACACCTTCCGTATACACAGGACAAGGTTTGAAAGACAGATCAAAGTGCTGAGCTTCACAACAAAATTCAATCTTACATGTTAGTACTCTGCATCAGCGGAGTGCAAATAAACAAGAGGGGCGTATTGCATTCGTGTTCCCTTTCTTTCCCGGATGATATAAAAATGGTCAGTCGTGACACACATTGTCATAAGCAATGAGATATAAAGCGTCATATTACTCTGTTCCGTATTTCTGAACCGCCGCCATCGACATCCAAACCAGAACTTCAATCCAATAATGTGTTGTTAAGTGTGAAGTGTGGTGTCAAAGAAATGGTTCGCCAGAAGATCCTGGGTATTAATGATATCGTCCATAGTGAACAGTTGGACAGACTGCAAGCAACATTGTGATTGAAGCGGCCAGATCTCATCAATCGACAACAAGTCACCATTCATCATGGTAAAGCTAGGCCATATCTTGCAGTCATCACATGTCGAAAAATAATGATGAAATTTGATAGTGAGACTTTACCAAATACCCTACTCTCCTGACTTGGCTTCTAAAAATTATCACTTGTTTCTCGTGTTGCAGAATTCCTTCGCTCGCAAAACCTCTGGTGACGTGCAAGCTATGTAGAAACTGCTTTGCTACAGTTTTTCGACTCCAAATCTCAATGTTTTTATGGCGCGAGATTTATGTACACTTCTGTTCACAAAAACCTAAAAACCTATTTAGAGACTAAGTTCAAAAAAGCGAGCCTAGACCCATCACAATTCCCACAGATCTATTCAGAGGGAATTGTATTTCCCTCCGTTCTTTATGTGGACACTGGCTGCAAGAACTACTTGTGCCGACGGTAGCCGAGTGTGGTGAGGCACTGAGTCTTCGTAAAGAACTTGTAAAATTTGAAGATAGACGGTTCGAAACTCGGTCTCAGATGTTTTTTTTAAATTTACTTTTCAAACAAGTAGATATGATGAAATAATTAAAAGTGTAATAATTATTACACATGTAAATTTCAAATGTAATGCTTTGATGTTAAAATTACGTTTATTTTATTATTATTATTATTATTATTATTATTATTATTATTATTATTATTATTATTATTATTATTATTATTATTTGCTTTAAGCATTTTTTACTATATGCTTCAAGCTTTATGAAGAATTTCCATATCCGTTTCGCCTTTTCGTAAATAATAGTCCGATATGGATTTTAAAAATATTTGGTAATTTTCTAATGAAAAGGGGTATGAAATTTCCACAAAGAAGAACCAATAGATCTTTGCTGTAGCGTAACGTGTGAATGAAAAGTTTGAGACAAGCGTTAAGAGTATAAACTGATCATCCAACATTAAGTTAGTAATTATCAGCAGCAGTCTTTTCGAAAAGAACGGCTGCCAGTAAAAAGAATCCCATGTCTTTTTCGTTAAGATCCTCAACTTTCGCTCATTCTCTCTTCAAGAAAGGTAGAGGAAATTGAACAACGGAAGAAAATTAAGTGGGGTGTGTATATATATGTATGTAAGGTCATCATTTCAATTAAAGTATTTTTTTTTTTCATAAAATTTGGACCTTTCTACCAATTTGAGACATGAAATTTTTCTAGCTCAAGTGCCATTTGTTTCTTATAAGAAGTTTGTATTAACCGAGTTCCATCTACCCAACTTGACTTGCTCATGAGATATTACATTTTTCGTATAATTTTTGATACCCTTAACTTAGGAGACAAATTTTAATTAAAGTGATATTATAATAAACCCAGTTCGAGATAGTGACAATTATATTCAAAAATTCATTTCAAATGGCTCAGTCGTTTTTCTGTGATTCAGTCCTACACAAGATCATTTCTCTTTTTATATTGTATATTAAATGATTATAACTAGTAGTACTATCCAGCCGGTTCGTACCGATACGCTAGAACCGGTTGTTAAAATATTTCGAGTTCGCAGAACCGTTTGTTATACTCAGACATAACAATTATGCGCAGGAACAGTAAATTTTAGTTTAAAATGATTTGAAGTTTTTATTCTTTATGATAAGCCCGTTGGTCACCTTTTGAGAACAACTAAATTACCGTTTTATAGTGGAATCTGCATCAGCATCAGCATCTGGAGTTGGCTGCTCAAATTTCCCCCAGGTCTGTGACTTAGCGCTTCTCTTTCCAGTTAGGTAGAAGAGACAATTTAATTAGTGTAATACCTCATCTCATTTTATGATCAATAAGTAAACAAATTGTTTCTCACTAGTTTTTGTTGTTGTCTTAAATATTGTTCTTGATCTTGAATCAATTTTAGTTATTTAAAAATAGCAACATCTTTATTATTATATTTCTAATTTGTAGTTCGTCGTATTGAAGAATGGATCACTTGCTTTCCATTGGTGGGTCCACCCTCCCATGGATATTTTGGCAAAAATTTATGTTTTCAATTACACAAATGTAGATGCATTTTTAAATGGAACTGAGAAACTGAAAGTAGAACAGCTGGGACCTTATGCGTACAGGTTAGTAAATATTAAAAAAGTTATATCTTATGCAACGGAACCTAAAAATGAATAAGAATAAACTATTACAACATATCAAGCAAAATCTAAAACATCGATACACCAATTTATCACTTGGAATAAAATGTAATAAGCAAGCATGAAATATTTATTACGGAAACGTCTATTACAAATACCAAAAAACGTCTATGATCAATATCTAGTTCTTCTTAATTATGGAGTTAAGAATTGCAATTTCTACTGTCCTTATATCGAAGACAAAATTAGAAATGTCGAAAGTAAATACATATTGACAATGAGATATTTGTCAGGTGAGTAAAAAATCACTTTTCGTAACCCCTATCCCTCAAAACGTTGTTCCAGAAAGTTTGACATGTTTATCATATACAAAATTTTATGCTTCCAAAAACAGTTTTCGAAAACATATCATGACCTGAAAATGTGAAATGAAAAGTTGTTTATATATATATATATATATAATAGTGTTGGATTTTAAATTCCAATGTCGCTGTCTATTAAAAAAATGATCATAGCATACTCTGCATCTAACAAACAAGTCAGAGCCTGGATATGCAAGTATAGCCAAAACAAACAAAAGTAAATCCATGTTTTAAGTAATAATGTAAAAGAAAAGAAAACAGAAAGAAAGAAAACAAAACTAACAAACAAATAGAAGATAATAGAATAAAATGAATCTTCAGGCTCCAGCAGAAAATATTGTGATAAATTACATGATAGTTTGCTAAACGGGGAATATTTATTAATCAGATACATGATCATTCTTGTAGGAATAGGCGTAGTTAATCATTAAATTATTTTATACATGTTAGGCGATTCGAGGAATATTCTGATGTAGCATAAATATTATTGTGAACACGATTTGAAAACAGTAAAACATTTGCTTATGTAAAAATATTGCAGACACGGTATATCGTATTTAAGAGAAAAATATATGTAAAGAAAGAACTATTGACACAAAAGTAAATCAATATTGACATTTCCAGCATGCTTGCTACTTGGTTTATCAAATTTCGATATAAAAATCTAAGCAAAAATCAAATTCAATGTAACATTACATGAAGTATGTCTAATTGACTGTACCAATCATCAGACATTAGGAGATGATAATATTTTCTCATGTGATAGCCAGAAACAAAGTTTTAATTCTTTTCTAATCTATTCACAATTTCATTGAATAATTAGTTTGTAAGCAATAATGGAAAATGATCAGATTCGTTACCAGAAACCTCATGTGAAAACCTAGTAACAGAAATCCTGGCAACAGTTTTAGCATGAGATCGTGTTCGAAGAGGTATCAGAAGCAGTGTTCGAAGTGTAAAAAAAGCAGAAACGGTATGTTTTATTACGATTTTGACTCGACATACCGGCTATCTAAATGTTAAAATACTGTAAGGGTATGTTGTCTAAAAGATTGCATTTCTATTTACATAATGACTGAAAATCATTGGATAACTTCTCCGTAGTTAAGGGGGGGAGAGAAACACATGGAGAGACTTTTATCCTCAGCCAACAACTTTCTGAATATATATATTTATCCTCTTATGTTGTATTAGAATTATGCACGAAAATGTTCAAAAACCGAGCTTTTATCTTAACAATTCCGTGTTTTTGTTAAGAATCCATTCGTGTTTTAGTGGTTTTGCCCAACATGCACAGAACATGGTGGACCAGTAAACATTGATACTTCTACTTGCGATACCGATAGTTTGCTAGAAATTATACGTGTTCTACAGGAAGACTTAAAACTACTAAAAATAGAAAATGAAACTTTACATCAAAGAGTTAAAGCAGTAGAGCTAAACCTTGAGAAGAAAAATCCATCGAAGTTTGAGTGGTCAAAAGTAAGTACTAGACAAAGGGGGTCTATATTTCATACAGGAATGACGCCAGAGTTTCCATTAGTGTGTGAAAATAAATTTAGTGTTCTACAGAATGTTGACTGTGAAACTATGAACAACTCAAAGTGTTTGAAACAGAACGGAACCAACAGTAAAAGGACAATGAATAACGCCAAACTTACAGTTAATCCGGCCTTCAGTGCGGTAGACAAGAAAATAAGTGCAAGGAATAAACCTGGAACAGAGCCTCAAGTTTTTGTATATGCGGATAGCAATGGGAGGGGTCTAGCTGAGCAAATGAACCTCAATCTAAAGCACAAGTTAAAGGCACAAGGAACCATTAAGCCTGGAGCAAAAAGTGCAGAGGTATTAAGTGGAATTAACTCTAAAATTGCAAATAAGGAGAAAAACTATGTTGTAATGTTAACCGGTACAAATGATGTGGCTTGTAACCAAGGAAATGAAGTTATTAAGAAAATTAGAGGTAAGCTTAATGAGCTAAATTACTGTAAAGTAGTGGTGGTAAATATTCCAAATAGGTATGACCTTATGGAAGACTCATGTGTAAATCAAGCTACTAAGGTCACTAACATGAAGCTGCAATCTTTGTGTAAACACTTCAGAAATGTGAAAATGGTAGATGTAAGTAAATTTGGTAGAGAAATGTTCACAAGGCATGGTTTGCACTTAAATAAAAGGGGAAAAGAATTTTTAAGCAATGAAATTTGTGATGTAATTAACAGTGATATGAGTAATAAATCTAGGTCTCAAGCAGCGTTGCCAATACCTTGGGAAGTAACTCAAAGTAAGAAGAATGTGGATGAGGGCACTTCTTTTTTAGTTCAAGGGTAAATTTAACACAGAGAGTAGGCTTACGTATCTTTCACCAAAACGTACAAGGGTTTTCCATTGGGAAACAATTAACTATGGAAATTTTGTTGACGGAAATTCTGAAAGATGTAGATATTATTTGTATAACCGAACATTGGTGTGCACAAAACAATATAGAAACTATAAATTTACCAAATTTCAAGCTAGCAAGTAGTTTCTGTCGAGAAAAGAAAACAAGGGGTGGTTCAAGCATTTTTGTAAAACATAGTTTAAAATTTAAAGAATGCACTAAGTTTAAACATATAAACGATGAAAGAAATTTTGAATGTTGTATTTTGGAGCTCCCAGTGGAAAAAATTGTAATAATCTGTATATATAGGACACCGGATAGTGAAGTTGAAATTTTTGTGCGTAACTTAGAAGTAACACTTTCACATTATAGTGGTACTAAATACAGCCCAGTAGTAGTAGGAGATCTAAATATGGATTTTTTGAAAGATATTGATGTAAAGATAAAAACATTCTAAACTGTGACCACTTGAGCTCAAGGGCGCAAGTGATTAGTACCGGATTTTCTGATCATGAAGCTCAGATTGCTGAAATATGTGATAAACGCTTCTCTGTAACTCAAAAGTGTAAGAAATATAGTGTAAGAACTTTCAAAGTTACAAGGGTATTCAGTAATCAAAATATCAATTATTTCAATTATTTACTTAGTCACGAAACATGGGAAGGTGTACTTTCATTAAACAACGCAAATGATATATATAATGAATTCATAAAAATTTTTGCTTACTATTTTGATATAGCTTTTCCTAAAATGAAACTCGTGTTAAAATCCCAGAAGAAGGGACAATGGGTTACTCCTGAAGTACTAAAAGCAAGTGCTACAAACATAAATTTACATAAACTTAGTAAGGTTTTTAAAACAGGTTGTGCAAAGTCCTACTATAAACAATATAAAAAAAGGTACAAAGAACTAATTAGAACGACTAAAAGGAATTACTACCAACTTAAACTTGCTTATGCATCGAATAAAACTAAAACCATGTGGAACATTATAAATAAAGAACTAAATGGTGGCAAAGAGACACCATATGTGGATACAATAATACATGAAGGGAACAGTGTATCAGACCCAAGGGAAAAAGCAGAAATATTTAATAATTTTTTTATAAATGTTGTCGCAAAAATTATGGATGATGATAAAGTAAATAAATATAAACAGAATGGCCACAAAGTAGTTACTGTAAATAATTTTAAACAAAGTTCATATAAATGTGAAAAAACAATCTTTCTACAGCCAGTATCAGAAGATGAAATAGCAAATATAATAAAATCTCTCAAAAACAAAAATACAGCTGGAATTGATGAAATCTCAGATAATTTATTGAAAAGATGTTTCAATCAGGTGACAAAGCCACTTTGTCATTTAGCAAATATATCACTTACAAATGGCGAGTATCCAGAAAAGTTAAAAATTGCGAAAGTTAAGCCCTTGTTTAAAAAAGGTGAAAAGCAAAACATAAATAACTACAGACCAATATCTCTCTTACCTGTCGTTGGAAAAGTTTTGGAAAAAATTATGTATAACAGGGTAATTAATTTTTTATTGAAAGAAAATGTTATTTCAACAAAACAACATGGCTTCCTTAAAGGTCGATCTGCAAATACGGCAATATTTAATTTCATTGAGAAAGTAAGAAATATTGTAGATAAGAAAGAAAACTGTATAGGAATCTTTCTTGATTTGTCTAAAGCTTTCGATACAGTACAACACAGTTTACTTTTGAACAAACTGGAGAACTGTAGAATACGTGGTAAAGCAAGGGACTGGTTTGGTTCGTACTTAAAAAATCGTAGGCAGGTCGTAGAAATAACGCATAAGAATAATAACATTGTAGAAAGCTATTTATCAGATGAATTATATATAAAACACGGAATTCCACAAGGATCTATTCTAGGGCCATTGCTCTTCCTTTTATATATTAATGATTTTGAGAAAAGCATATCTTCGGCAGATGTTACCCTTTTCGCTGACGATACCACTCTGCTATTGAGTGGAAAAAATGAAAAATTATTGGAACAGAATGCTAGGCAAACATTAAATGAAGTATCTCTTTGGATGAAGAACAATAATCTTTTTGTTAATGTTGAAAAATCCATTGCTATAAATTTTCATAACAAGCGCAGTAAACCAATATACCCTAACCTATATCTGAACCAAAATAAAATTAACTATACAACACACTGTTCGTTTTTAGGTCTTACTATAGATCATAACCTGACATGGGAATTTCATATAGAGTCAGTTATTAATAAATTAAATAGAATATGTTATGCACTAAGGATTATTAGAAAGAAGGTAAATTTAAAATTAGCTAAAACCTTGTACCATTCGTGTTTTAACTCTATCTTGCAATATGGTATCATGTTCTGGGGAAATTCAAGTCAGAGATTTAATGTTTTCAAAATTCAGAAGAAAGCCATAAGAATACTTTGTGATAAGAAGCCGAATTTTTCTTGTAGACATTTGTTTAAGGAGGTCAATATACTACCTCTGGATAGTTTATATTTGTATCGTCTCTTTTTGTATTTGAAAGAACACTCATCGGCATTCGTAACAAATAAGGATGTACATAATCATAATACGCGAAATAAGAATGATTTTCATTTGTGTAATCACCGGTCAGCAATGTATCAAAAAAGTGTAAGTTATGGTGGTGTTAAGTTGTACAACATGTTGCCTATTGATATAAAGTATGAAGCAAATATGAAAAGGTTCAGACAAAAGTTAAAATTATTTCTATTAGAAAATTCTTGTTATACGATTGAGGAGTACGTAAATATCATGACAAGGTAATATTACTTTATTTTACTCATGTAAATTTTTTGTACATATGACGCATGTTACACTTACTTGAGGACATTCCTCGTACTTGTAAGTTCATACAAAAGAAATAAATACAATACAATACAATACAATACAATTTCCTGCGGGAAAACTCCCAGATCCCCCATTCGACTGAGGAACATTCCAAATCTCCGGAAGATCCGCCTCCCACAGCAGACAACCTCTAAATCCGCCCGTGCTTAAAACACGAGATTTATATGCATCAAGACAAGAAGACACACACATACATAAGAAAGCAACAATTCAGTATGGGACAGCAACATATAAACTAGATTAACTTTTTTGAAGATATATATGAAAAAGATTTTTAAAAATGTCGGTGTTGTCAACTTAGAAATTATTTCTACATAAGAAATGGGTAATATCTTTTTACGTCCAAAGCTATTCGTCAATAACTGTGTATAAAAATGGATTTATTAAAGATATTTAGCATCTCCACTCCGGTGACGGTTTGTCTTGATCACTGAAAAACCAGAGGCGGCATGGCATACCACCGCATACCGTCTCACTTCGACCACTGATTATAAGGCATTTCTAATTCAAGTAGAATATTTATTGAGAATTCTTTAAAGTAAATCAGTGTATACGCTTTTACGAAGTTCCATTAAAACATATAATCATTTGCTACACTTTTTTCCCTTTGTTTTTAGTACTTTGTATTGATCAGAATAACTTGACACTGTATACAGTATATAAGAACGCGCATATCATGGCAAGTGTAACAATTTTCTCATTGCGAAAAATGAAATGAAATCTTTGAGTTTTACGCCCCACGGTTAGGCTGATATAAAGGAGGTTAGGCTAAAGGAGACGATGATGGTGAGTAATGAATGAAATGGTGGAATGAAGAAAGTGGGAGGAAACGGGAGAACCCCGAGAAAACCCAAGCACACGGTGTTTGTCCACCACAAGGTTCACTTGGCGGGAGCTGGGATCGAACCCGGGACCCCAAGCACCAGAGGTGAACGCTCTACCACTGAGCCACCGCGGCCCCGACTGCATTGTGGGTTTGGAAGAACTTCGATCAAACACCTTCCTCAGTGCACTCGCTTTTTCCTCCAATCGTGAAGTTGAAGGCCTACCAGTTCTCTGAATACCCTCTACACTACCGGTAAGCATTATCTTGCTGTGGCAAGGTAATATTATCAAAATAATATTACATTATATGTAACTACTTACATGAAACTTGTCTTCTGTGAAGGAGTTGCGTTCTAAATGCTGTAGTGTAATGGATATAAAACAAGAGAGATAGAGAAAGACTACAATCAATTATTATATTAAAGTATTTAATTGCTATTTCAAACAAAGACGTTAACTCTGAGCATGGAAACTTCTAAATTTGTAGCAATTGACTTACTAGTATAGTTAAAAATTATGGTGAAAGCCAGTGGTAAGAATGAGAGAAAAGCGCAAACGTTTTCAGCTTACAATATTGTACTAATTGAAGTAGGATCCCAGTGAAAATTTGTCAGGAATAAAAGTAGGAGACAATAAATTAGATACCGGAAACTTTAAAGATGGGGAAGTGCAAACAGTTTTGTTTGAAATTTCAAAGAAACGTATACGGCTTGAGATTAACGTTGTTGTAGGAGTCTTTCGAACTTTGGGAGTAAGGACACGGTACCATGAAGGTAGCACAGCTACGAAACATGGGTTATACAAGATGCTTTGGAAAAGTATGGAAAGAAAAGTGTGAAAACAAAGTTAACATGGGAAGGAAGGGAAAAACATATAGAAGAAAATATGCAATACATTTAAAGGTGAACAAAGTGGCTAAAAATGAGAGAAAAATTTTAATCATGCTTAACCCATTAGTGCCCAGAATTCCCCACTGGTATTTTGAAAAGTTTCTTTTCCCCTATTTGGTCTTAATAGTACTCTAAAATAGAAATTAGAATATTTTTGAAAAAAATTTTTTTTCTTGTTTTTTAGGCCTGCAACTTAAGTTGCCAAATTGCACATACATACTCAAAAAAGATAACATTTTGGAAAGTTACAATTTTGAGGGAGAAAATACATTGCGAAAACATAATTTTTAAAATCAAGTTAATCCTTCCTTTACAGACCTTCAATCCTTCTTTCTGGAGTCTTTGAAATCAATCCAGTTGAGTTTTTCTCCTCAAAACACATTGTAGCCAAAAAAAGTGCTAACCTTACGTCAATATATCATACAAAGAAAATGCAACAATGCTATGACGAAACAGATTCCAAAGTAACTTCATGGTTAAAACCTGCAACGTCAATCCATGAATTTCTGCGCTATAACGAAAAATTGCCGTGGCAACTTAAGTTGCCAAGGGGACACAATGGGTTAAGGATGTAAATTCAATGAAAATTGAAAGGAAGTAAAGAAACGTTACTATAACAATATGGAAACTAATGATAGAAATTAATCTTTAACGAACGAAATAAAGCTTGAGATAGATGGAAAGGATACATTAAGTTGTGTGACAGAAAGAATAAAATATATTCTAGACTTTAAAAAGGAAAACGAAGTAAATTAGAATGAGAAAGAAGTTGTAATACTAAGAGACAAGTTGAAGAATATATAGCGAAATGAAGAATGGAAAGGTAGATAATATACTTATTAATTTTTTTACTAATATAGAAGAAGGGGGAAAATTAATATTCAGAGTTTATAATCAAATGTCGAGAGAATCGTCATAAGATTTCTACAGAGACTTAAGACTTCATTATTTAAAGAGTAAAGTAAGACATCTAAGGACTATAATACTACAATGGTACAATCGCATTTAAAAACACACCGTAAGAGTTCATGGGTCTTGCTTAAAGTTAGTACAGAAGAAGGAAGAAATCTTCTAGTTAAGTTCACGATTATGATGTTTAGGATAAGGGAGACAGATAATTAAGGCAAGTGAACGATGATGGAAGAATTGGTGGAATGAGAATGGGAGAGGAAACAGGATTACCCCGAGAAAACTCACATACCAGGTCTTGTCCACCACAAACTTACTTGGTCAGGAATCGAACCAGGATCCCCATGAACCAGAGGCAAGCGCTCTACCACTGAGCCACCGTGTCCCCTACTACAAGAAGAAAGAGATCGTAGATGGTATTATTTCTAGATTGGCACCCGTGGCAGATCCTCAATATGTTACAATAATACCGAACGTGTAATTATAATGAGCGGCCACACAACTGTTCGAACACGTAGCCGGTGAGATGCTGTAGGCTCTCCACGAGTGGTTGTTGTTCGAGCAGACTGTAGTAAGGAGTCATCCCACCACGTCTCATCATGTCTTTCAGTAAGGTTTAGGACCGTACACCTACCAGGCTAGAGTAGAAGGCATGCACTGGGTTCAACAGGCTAACTTTAACTGGCGGTATGGAGACGTGCTATATGCTGCCGAAAAATAGGGTCCAGATTAGGTCGGAGGACAGAATGACGACAATAGGAATACACGACGTACCGGTCATACCCTCTCAATGAACACCAGAGGGGAGCGGTATATGTAGCTTATTTTCCGTCTCTTACCAAATAACAGAAATTTAAGTGCGTGTATTATATATTGAATGAGAATATGCTGAATTTTTCACATTATCTGGAAGTTTGCTTAAACACAGGAGCCCCTTCATTGTTTCTAAGATAGAAATTACCATTGCCCATCACTGAATATTGTTACTCTCCTTTCAATTAGCCGCATCAGTCAAGATTTCAATGTGTTTAATTAATTTCACGGGGTAAAACATCTGAAACTTGGAAATTATTTCTTCCCCTGCCCTCTACACCTCACTTTCGTTTTAGTTCAGCACGCAGAAAATAACTGGCAATCAATTTACATTCATTTTATTTTGTAACTACTAAATTATATTTTCGTTTATTGTCTCCAATAATTATATATATATATATTGTAATATCCTCTACATATGACGATGATTCACGATCCAGAATACGACGAATGACATCGTTCAACATGTGGCCCAAAGAGGACTATGACATGACCATCCACATGGATCAACGAGGACTCACGAGGGTTTAATATAAAAGACGCTTGAGCATCTTAGACGGGATCAGTCTCACCAGATTGATCACTACTAACCTTATTTTAGCTCATCTGGGCCCTGAGAACTAGCTACCCTTTTTAGTCTGTGTCTGGGCCCTACCACAATATGTTGATTGCGTCTGGACCCTAAGATTTTCTCTATTCTCTTGGTTGTGTCTGGGCCCTGAGATAAACCTAATGCCTTTCTCTTGACTACATACGGACCCTGAGAACTACCTAATCTCTTCTGTATGTATCTGGGCCCTGAGAGTTCCCTACCACAATCTCTCGGCTGCATCTGGATCCTGAGATTTTCTACTACTTTCTTAACAGCGCCTGGACCCTGAGAAAAACCTAATCCCATTCTCTTGGCTCCATCTGGGCCCTGAGATTTCCTAAAACTCTCTTGGCTGCATTTAGGTCCTGAGAGAAATCTAACCCCTGTCTCTTGGCTGCATACGGACCCTGAGAACTAGCTAACCTCTTCTATATGTGTCTGGGCCTTGAGAGTTCCCTACAACAATCTCTTGGCTTGTCTAATTTGAGAAGTACTACCACTCTCTTGGCTGAGTCTGGGCCAGAGAGAAAAATAATCCCTTTCTCCTGGCTGTATCTGGGCCCTGAAATAAACCATACACCAAACTTTTGGCTGTGACTGTGTACTGGGACATATATATATGAGCGATTCGCGAGAATACAATGGTCGCTAATTCCGGTGAAATTGAGCTATTAGGTAGAATAAGATGAGATCGAACCACAGAACAGTATGTAGGTAGTTTAGTTTCGGAAATGTACAAGCAGATGGCAGGAGAAGTTTGTTTTATATGTGTCATTGCATTGCATTGCATGGAATTTCGAACTTTCTTTTCTAGTTTACTTGAAATTTAGAAAATGTTATTATTCTCTTCTATGTAACTCTAAAAGAACGAGAAAAGAATGCATTATGTGGTTCTCTTTAATTGTTTAAACCAGGAAAGAACATATTATATTATCTTTAATTGTATAATTATATTTACTTTGGTCATTGAAAATCTAATTGCAGAGAGTAATTTTGAAGATATTAATTGTATTAGTCACATTATTTTGTCAGTCTATATTGGCAAACAATTGAGTATATTATGTATCAATTACATAATATGTTAACTGTAAACAATATTAATTTACGTTAAGAACTGCTGTTGTTTGTTACATCTTTGCAGATAATAAACAGTTTTTACAATAAAACGGTATAATTAATATTGAGAAAGAATAATATCTGTTATTTTTCCTGTTATCTAGGAAGGACATGCCTAAGTATAACGTTAAATTCCATAATAATAATACAGTCAGTTTTCAACAAGGCAACATTTTAACCTTTCAACCAGAATATAGTAATGGCAGCATTCACGATAAAATAGTTGCTCCTAATGTCCCAATTTTGGTAAGATTATTTGCATTTATTTTATTTTATTAAAACGTCTTTTTCTTCTCAGAGAAATTAAGTTATCATTACTTACTAGCAGTGGCAGCTCTTAAGGGAAGTCATATCGATAAAAAAAATTACTATTTTATTGCTACAAGCTAAGAAGAGAAAACTTAAATAAGTTTCCTAATTCTTGCAAACAAGAATTAATATTTTAATTAAAATAAAGAAAGAAGATAAGTTTTCTGCTCTTAGCTTGTAGACATAAAATTCTAATTTTTATCTATATGACTTAACTCATGAGCCGCAACTACTTACCAGAAATATTACACACACTTCACAAAAACTATACTACCAGCTCTTTCGCTAAATATTTCATAAGAGAGACAAAATGTAGAGAGAAAAGACAAATTAATGAACGCAATTGATCTTTTGAAAATGACTCAAACGACCCATGTTTGGAAACTCTATCACCAGGAAAGTTCGCAGCAACTTCTGTTTTTTTTTCTTTCTTTCTTTTTCCTTCTTGCTTCTTCCTCTCTATCTGATAAACTAGATAGCGAAAGTTCTTATAGTGCATATTTCTTAGTGTGTATATTCGTACACTAGTATTTTCACTTCTATAACCGGGATACTTTGTAATGCTCCACCATTTGGTGTACGTATTACAATCCTGCACCGTCATAAATATGTTAATGTTTTGTTCATTGTTCGTTTAATTTTAAAAGTATTTGTTTTGTTATTAGTTCTTTAAGATGACGTTATTCTTAATCTACACCAAGAGATTGTGTAAAAATAACTTGGAATTTGGTCCGAATCCCTTGAAACTAAAATAAGAAAAAGAAGAAAATAATATACTTAACTTGATCGATACAAGACAATAGGCAGGATTTTCTGAAGTTTTGAAAGTTAATCTTCTGAATAACATGAACCTGTAAGTAATACATTTAGGGGCTCTGCCCCTTTTCTTCGAAACTCCAGGGACAAATATTAAATTCAAAATTCCTGTAAATGTAATCGTTTTAATACTACGTTCAAAATCTATAATATAAAATTCAATTTTCTGAGCTGTTCAATCCTGCAATCAAGCAAATCACGATCAAAGGTTTAGTTGTCATGCATCATTTAATACGTCTGTAGAAATAAGGAGTGTAAGATTGAACAAATAATCAATGAAACGAATAATATCATGCGCCGTTTATTAACATGATATATAGTTATTATACAGAAGCTTTGCACTAAAATACCTGGATATCGGTTGCTAACGTCTCATGCCTGAAAGAAAGAACATTTGATTTTGTAACATAGGTGATAATAATCGCAGTACTACAATGATTATTATGAATATAAATGATTTAAGAATATTTATGATAAAAATAAGCTATTATTATAAATGAAATATGAATATGAATGATGGATGAATTAGAAGTAATGAATTATTACGATAATAATGTTTATTAAAATAATTTTATGATTTTCTACGATGGCGATTCAGCTTACCTGTGTTTATCCATGTATCACATATCAAGGCTAGAAGACAATTCATTCAACTAAATGTCCATGGTATTCTACTCATGAAGCAAGCTTATATTGATTGCTGGTGCAATATAGACTTTTGTTGTTCAGTCTTGCTAATTCTAAGATGATCTAACTAAACTAAATCTAACCCATGGTTTATTCTTTCTTCATTACTGCTCATTTGTTAATAAATCTTGTATATAATTACCTTTTCATGTTCTATATTGTCTTTGTATGATTATTGATGTATCATAATTTTGTTTAATGGAATCCTACTATCTCAGGAATTGGTTTATTCGTATTGGAATAATATTACTCAGAAAATTATTTGTTAAATTGAACATAGAAATACAACATAACTGATTTTATACTCCTTGCTGCTGCTGGTTAACTTCTCGCATCAATATATATATAAATATAATTAAACGCAATCTCCAGCTATTACGTCACGGTAATTCTCAGTTAACCGACCGGACGTTGTGATTATTTGGTTTCCATCATGCCAGCCTATTATTCAACGGACTTGGAATGCGTTATCTGTTTTGAGGAAATACCTCAATGGCGACCATGGGCCTACAGTTCCACGACGCCTGCCATGTCGCCCGTCGCGGGACTGTATCAAAATGCATTTGTTGCGCAATAAGAAGAAACCCGTAAGCATGGGTTATTACAAAATGGCGACTTCCAGCGACAGGATTGGAAGTTGAAGTCAGGGAATACAGGTAAATTCTATCTGAAATGAAGTGGATTCAACTTCGGAATTTTAGAGTTGTGTGTGGTGGAAATCTTAATTATTGATTGTAGTTGTGCGAGAGAAAACAGCGTTTGTGTGAAAAAAAAACTTTAGAAGATATGTCCTGGAGTTAGAGAAGGAAAGGAAGTCCCTAACTGAACATTCGAAAACAAAGTGAAAATGACTGAAAAACAAAGTAATAATATGGACATTACCCATAAGGTGATGAATACAAATAAGTATGGCTGTTGTAGCGATGAAATAATCTCCATGCAAAAGTCGAGGAGAATAGTAGCATCTATTATATGTCACAGGTGTAATTTATCGTACCATTGGAAGTGTGTTAATATCAATATGTACGATATTATAAGTATGTCTACTACTGCTTGGTACTGCGTAAATTGTTCAAGGAAACAATATGGTGAAGAACAAAATGAATTAAGGCATAATGATGAAATACAAAAGGAAGTAAAAGAAAAGGGCGAAGAACACAATGCTGGAGGACAAAATGAAGAGAAACAAAGAAACGAACAAGAGAAAGGAAGACAAAGCGGCGAAAGACAAACCAAAGAGGGACAAGAAGAAACTGTAGAAGATAAACTAGATAGAATACTGAGAAAACTTCTTGAAATACGGCATGACGTACAAAGCTCTAGACGGAAACGACAAGAATGTACTGAGTTTAATAAAGAAATGAAAGAGGAATGTCAGAAGCTGGTTAAGGTTACAGAGGAAGAGTTGAAAGATAATAAGTCTGACACTGGGAAAGGTAAGAAAATCGAAATTAACAGAACTGATGAAGGAGCACAGGAATGCGAACTGTTAGAAAATGAGCATCAGTCACGAAAGTTCGAGACATCGAATTTAGATAAAGAACAGCAGCGTAAAGAAAGTACATTTCTTGTGGACGAAAGTGTGGATGAACCGATGTTTAAAACAGATTTGATCCCGGAAATGGTATCCATTGGGAATCATGAAACCAAGAATGGAAAAGTGAAACAAACTGTCAGTCAAATGGATGTGAATCTAGATTTGGAATCTGGTGAAAGAGAGAACGACATGATCGTATGCAAGACCCGAAGTCGGAAGAGCCAGGGAGTCATGGAAGAAATTGATAAGCAATGCAATATTCATGATGAAGAACGTTGCACCGAAGTCGAAGAAAGTGAAGTTAAATTTGAAGAAAAAGGTAACACGACTACAGAAGTTGACATTGGTGTTGAGGAAGAGATTCGTAATGAGACATCGAATTTTGGCGAAAGAAATGACTACTTAAGAAAGAAAGAGGATGGCATTCGAAGGGAAATGAAACGAGACGAACTAGAAGAATCGAAGTTGAAAGAAAAAGATGAATGCAACAAGAATGAAATGGTAAAGGTTGAGATCGGGCAAGATGAGACAGTGAAGTTTGAACCAAGTGCCCGACGTTTATCAAATGAAAGAGAAAGTAATGGAAGACATAGCAAGAAGAAAGAAGTGAAATATAGAGTGAAACAACATCGGATAAGACGAAGAAGAGTACATAGAATGAAAAGAATGAATAAAAGATATCTGAAAGGAGATATGTGGATATACCTTTCGAAGAAAAGAAAGAAATTCAATCATGAAAGAAGAGTTAAAACTTGGAGAAAGAAAAAGAAGAAAGTGAAAATGAAGAAAATTTCTAAAGATGGCTACCGAATCATGAAGGGAAACAAATCACGAATTGCCTGTAAAAATAACAATCCGCTCAGAAAAGTGTGGAAAAGGAAAAGGAGGAAAGTAAAATTCAATAAATCGGTAATTGGGGATAGCCAGAGGAATAGAAGTAAATTCCACCTAAAACTGACAAGAAAAAGGTTTTTTCATGTCATTTGGAAACCCAGAAAACGAAAACGGAAGAAAGTTCAAAAAGAGAAGTTAATGGAAGAACAATACCGATCTGATGAGACAACGAAAGCTGCTTCGAACATAAGGGTGAAAACACACTTGATGCACCGCAAGAGAAGAAGAATGAAAAATGATACTTTTCTGAAGCGATTTCAAAACACGAGGAAATATGGCGAAACAAATCCGAAATTTATATTGATAGACCCTATGAGCACTGTAACATTAGGGTACTCTGAATGGAAAAAGAGGAAAAAGAATGTGATCGTCATATACAAGAACGTCACACGAGTTCCAAATATAATAATAATCATATGGTGGATTGTCTCAGTTGTTTAAGATTCTGTTATGCATGAGTTAATTAATATCTAAAATTTTATCTAACGTTAAAATTTTATTTGGCGAGGGGGAAAATTGTAATGCTCCACCATTTGGTGTACGTATTACAATCCTGCACCGTCATAAATATGTTAATGTTTTGTTCATTGTTCGTTTAATTTTAAAAGTATTTGTTTTGTTATTAGTTCTTTAAGATGACGTTATTCTTAATCTACACCAAGAGATTGTGTAAAAATAACTTGGAATTTGGTCCGAATCCCTTGAAACTAAAATAAGAAAAAGAAGAAAATAATATACTTAACTTGATCGATACAAGACAATAGGCAGGATTTTCTGAAGTTTTGAAAGTTAATCTTCTGAATAACATGAACCTGTAAGTAATACATTTAGGGGCTCTGCCCCTTTTCTTCGAAACTCCAGGGACAAATATTAAATTCAAAATTCCTGTAAATGTAATCGTTTTAATACTACGTTCAAAATCTATAATATAAAATTCAATTTTCTGAGCTGTTCAATCCTGCAATCAAGCAAATCACGATCAAAGGTTTAGTTGTCATGCATCATTTAATACGTCTGTAGAAATAAGGAGTGTAAGATTGAACAAATAATCAATGAAACGAATAATATCATGCGCCGTTTATTAACATGATATATAGTTATTATACAGAAGCTTTGCACTAAAATACCTGGATATCGGTTGCTAACGTCTCATGCCTGAAAGAAAGAACATTTGATTTTGTAACATAGGTGATAATAATCGCAGTACTACAATGATTATTATGAATATAAATGATTTAAGAATATTTATGATAAAAATAAGCTATTATTATAAATGAAATATGAATATGAATGATGGATGAATTAGAAGTAATGAATTATTACGATAATAATGTTTATTAAAATAATTTTATGATTTTCTACGATGGCGATTCAGCTTACCTGTGTTTATCCATGTATCACATATCAAGGCTAGAAGACAATTCATTCAACTAAATGTCCATGGTATTCTACTCATGAAGCAAGCTTATATTGATTGCTGGTGCAATATAGACTTTTGTTGTTCAGTCTTGCTAATTCTAAGATGATCTAACTAAACTAAATCTAACCCATGGTTTATTCTTTCTTCATTACTGCTCATTTGTTAATAAATCTTGTATATAATTACCTTTTCATGTTCTATATTGTCTTTGTATGATTATTGATGTATCATAATTTTGTTTAATGGAATACTACTATCTCAGGAATTGGTTTATTCGTATTGGAATAATATTACTCAGAAAATTATTTGTTAAATTGAACATAGAAATACAACATAACTGATTTTATACTCCTTGCTGCTGCTGGTTAACTTCTCGCATCAATATATATATAAATATAATTAAACGCAATCTCCAGCTATTACGTCACGGTAATTCTCAGTTAACCGACCGGACGTTGTGATTATTTGGTTTCCATCATGCCAGCCTATTATTCAACGGACTTGGAATGCGTTATCTGTTTTGAGGAAATACCTCAATGGCGACCATGGGCCTACAGTTCCACGACGCCTGCCATGTCGCCCGTCGCGGGACTGTATCAAAATGCATTTGTTGCGCAATAAGAAGAAACCCGTAAGCATGGGTTATTACAACTTTACAGCTACCTTTCTGTCCTTTATTATTTTTTTTCCTTTTTTGCCTTCTTACTTCTTCTTCTTTCTACCTGATGAAGCATTTAGCGAAAGATCATATTCTTTTTTTATTTTTTTCTTAAAGGATGTCTGTGTGTATTAATATTTTCACTGTTCTCTCCACGTATTACTCCAGTAGAATAATTGTTTCTCTATTCTGTTGTGTTAAACCATAGTGTTATAAGTGTGGCCCACATAGCATTTTTCCAAAATATGTGATTTTGTACGGTCATGAAAAGTTTAATTTGATTACGTACAATAATTTTCAAATAGTAGAGTTCTATATCTGAAAATTCAATGGGAACATACTTACAGTATATGCATTATTATTCTTTTGGTGTACAGATTTTCTAAGCTCTATATGCTAAGTTTGAGCATATATTTACACTAATTTCCTTAATAAATAAATCTCTTACTTAACTGATTGTTTATTTTTACACCCAAAGAAAAAATTAAATATAGCGGTATTTGTTACTTAGGTATTCTTTTAAAGCGTTTTATTGCAATGAAATCCTACTATTCTGAACTTAACTTCCCTATGTTACATCCACGTAGAGATTTGCTAGTGATCTTTTCCGCTTTGTACAGCACACATTAACAAAACAGACACTAAATTGCTTTTACTAATAATGAAGAAAGAAAAGGTATCTACAAAATATGAAAGTAATATTAATATTAATGTTAAACAAACTGGATAGATTTATTCTGCAAATCTATTGGCGTACAAGAAAAAATGTCCGAAGATGACATATGTACCAATCGATAGATCATATTGAGCTCAACAAAATGATATTAGAGAAAGTAAATCCTCATGAGTAGTTTTCGAGAAAGTCGAGAAAAAAACATTGTTTTGTAAACCTAAAAATTGATGGTCCATGATAGCTACGCAACCTATTAAGATGAAATCGATACCGAAGTGAATTGACACTTCAAGACAATAGTGCACACTATGATTAGCGGAAAAAAATAGCTATATATGAAAATATAATTAGCTCTTAAATTTTCATTTTTGTTCAACTTAACACTGACCAAACATTATATAAATTCATTACCATTCACTTAAATCGTCTTCAAAATATCAAAATAGGCTCCTTGAGAACACACACATTTGTTCCACCGCTCCTGCCATTGCTGAATGCAACGCTGAAAGTCCTGTTTTAATATGTTCCCGAAGTTCAGCCGTCGCGTTGGTTTGAATATCTTCTACGGTGGCAAAACGGTTACCTTTAAGGCCCTTTTTGATCTCGCGGAAGACATCCAAACCAACGCGACGCCTGAACTTTGCAACATACCAAAACATGAATTTCAGCGTTGTATTCAGCAATGGAAATTTTGATATTTTTCAAGACGATTAAGTGAATGTGTAACTATGTGATGGTAATAAATAGTTACAATGAAATTCCGGCAAATTTTTGACTGTCCCTTATATATATATATATATATATATATATATATATATATATATATATATATATATATCAATAGATTACGTCGAGGTAAATAAAACGATATGCTTGAGGGTAACTTTTCATGCTTAATTTTCGAAAAAGTCGAAAAAAAAAATATGCAGCTAAAAAGTCTGTCGTACATTGACGATAAATAATAGCTCTGGGGCAGCGGTGGCTTAGGGATAGAGCGTTCACCTCTGAGTCCCGGGTTTGATCCCAGCCCCCGCCAAGTGGACTTTGTGGTGAAGAAACACCGTGTGCGTGGGTTTCCTCGGGGTTCTCCCGTTTCCTCCCGCTTTCTTCATTCCACCATTTTATTCATTACTCATTATCACTGTCCCCTTTAGCCTAACCGGCATAAGCGTGGGACGTAAAACTCAAAGATTTCATTTCATTTTAAATAATAGCTGATAGTTTTTATCCTGCTTCAATAGATTATCTGTTTATTTATTTATGTATTATATACATTAATGGAGACACAATGTTAAGTAGTAGATTGTTGTTTATCTTTTCTTAAGTATGACAGACACACTGTTAACAATAAAGCACATAATACATATAATGAATTATCAATTCAGACAAATAAAATCAGTTGTTAATGAAAAGTATAGCATCTAACGATGCATAAGAAACTTTTTTAATTTATTGTATAATTTCAGTCTGCTATCAATGCCGTGAGCGACTCTTATTATTTTGTTAGAAAATCTCTATCCATTCTCTTAACTACAATGAAAGCGCAGACGTTTATAGAACGCACTGTTGATGAATACTTATGGGGCTATGAAGACAAACTGTATGATATAGCAAATACTTTCATTCCACGTGAAAAGAGATACCCAACTGATAAATTTGGATTTCTAGCTGAGGTAAAGTATCAGTTTATATTTTTCATTTCTAAACATTCGGAATTTTTACGTTTCTTTGGAATCTATAAGCTGCATACCGTATCCAATGATAAAACAATCATTTGTTGTATGACGTGTAAATGAAGTGAAAATGTGTAGAACTATTACTAAGGCATATTAAGTACAATGCTCGACATGCTCCTTGCATGTAAACCATAATTATTAGTTTTTAGTTAATTGTAATTAGTAATTTGTATATGGCAAAATAGTGCTATATAAATTCAAAATTATAGCTAGAAAATGTTTGCCATATGTGGTAATACCCAGTTTAATTACTGAAAACTCAGCGAGCGTAAACTACGTGGATTTTTGAATAGAGGTCTTGATCTGGCTTTTATTCTAGTGTACGCTAATTAAGAACACGGTATTTTATACTGTTTCATTGTAATGCTTTAACATAAAACTAATCTACAATTACCAATGAATAAAAAACTAACGCTAATGGCACTTTAGTAAAATGTGTCCAACAAGATCGGAAAAATTTCTAATTGTCCTTTTAATACTAATTTGATAATGACAAATCCAATGAAACAATTTCTGAACATATCCGATCATGAGCTTAAAAAAAAAGCCAAATTTAAAACATAAATGAATATCTCAATTTTGAAGTAATTTCTCTTCTGAGCAATGGATCAATACGCTTAAAAACAGTTTCATTAGATTCAGCATCTCTAAACCAATATACAAAATGAAATTAGAAATGTATTCAAGTGAAGGCACTCTTACTTTAAAATTGTCATAAACAATAGCTCAAAGATCCCACTTCGAGCCATTTTCCTCGTGACTCCATGCACAAATGTAAAACATAAATGTATATCTCAATTTTGAAAGAATTTCTCTTGTGACCAAATTGATCAATATGCTTTAAAAAATCAATATACAAAATGAAATTAGAAATGCATTCAAATGACGGCACTCTTACTTAACCATTGTCATAAGCAACAGTTGAAAGATTCCAACTTTGAGTCATTTTCCTCATGACACCATGCACCAACGTAAAACATAAATGAATATCTGAATTTGAAGTCATTTCACTTGTGATTCCATGGATCAATATGCTTGAAAACTATTTCATTAGATTCAGCATCCCTAAAACAATATACAAAATGAAATTAGGAATTTATTCAAGTGAGGGCACTCTTGCTTTGCCGTTGTGATAAATAATAGTTGAAAGATTCCAACTTTGAGTCATTTCCCTTGTGACTGCATGGACAAATGTAAAACATAAATGTACAAATCTCAATTTTGAAGTAATTTCTCTTGTGACCGCATGGATCAATGTGGTTAAAAGTAGTTTCATTAGATTCAGCATTCCTAAAACAATATACAAAATGAAATTAGAAATGTATTCAAGTGAAGGCACTCTTACTTTACCATTGTCATATACAATAGTTCAAAGATCGCAACTTCGAATATTATTATTTATATCACATATCATATTGATTTCTCTCTGATCATTTAGGAATTCTAACTTGTAATATATTTCTACTGCAGCTCTTTAATTTCCAATTCTTCATATGACTTTCTGAAACAAAAGGGAAGTAAACTGTCATTCTATCCCTCCTCTGTTGACTTAGTTTCCTCACGGATTGAGTTAGAGTTAGTGAAATAGAATGTTATGGCAAATAGTCTGTAACGAATGTAATAGGAAATTGAACAGTCTTTGAGAGGTGCTTTCAAACTTGGAGTGACAATGAATAAACTGTATCGGAGTAGAGTGGTCTGTGTTGTTGGTGGGTAGGACTTATGGTGGCAAGTGAACGTTGAAGTGATCTGGGATAATAATAGTTTGTTAGTCTGTATGATTTTTATATTTAGTACATTTGAGTAGTCAAAGTTGTTGCGTGAATGTATTTCTGTTGGTTGTTAAATATTAGGCCAGTTTTGAACAAAAGTAGTTAGTTGATTAATCTAAAATGAGAGCCTATAACAACCTGATTTGTGAGTGAAGGAGAAAATATACCATCCAACCAATTATAATATAGTAAGCAAGCATTACAAATTTATACATGGTTAACTAATTTGATTCGTTTTTTTTTTTTTTTTTTAAGTTTCCTGTTTTTTTCTTCCCAATACCAAGGCTATAATATATGCCACAGTCTCCACTGAAAATATTTCTTTCATTGAAACATTTATTTACTTTTAACTTGTATACTTTCAATAAGCAAGTTGAACAATTTAAAAAAAGCAAACTGTATTATTATTATTATTATTATTATTATTATTATTATTATTATTATTATTATTATTATTATTATTATTATTATTATTATTATACTTGATCCCACTAAGACTGATAAGAAACTTATACATGAACCAACAAGTAAGTGTTAGGATAGGGGAAGAACGGACGGGAGAGAGTGCAATTGGAAGGGGAGTTCGACAAGGATGCTGCCTCTCGCCAACACTATTTAATGTCTATCTAAAAGACATAATGAAAAAGAGTTTACATGACGATGATGGCATTTCGGTAGGAGGTAGAATGATTTGATGCATAAGATTTGCAGACGATATGGCGCTTGTTGCAGAATCTGAAAAGGAAATCAATAAAATGTGAGAAAACCTGAAGATGGGCTATGAAGAATATGGGATGAAATTATTTAAAAACAAAAGCCATGGTGATTGAAACGAAGAGGTCTGTGTCAAATATAAAAGTGGGAGGTTAGAAAATAGAACAAGTGAATAGTTTCCGATATCTAGGCAGTATTCTTAGTAATGACATGAAGTATGAACGTGAAATAAAAGCAAGGATAGGAATGGCGAAAGAAACCTTTAGGAGGAAGAAAAGTCTGTTTTGTGGTACCTTGAATAAAGAGTTGAGAAAAAGACTCATAAAATATTTCGTGTGGAGTGTTGTACTGTATGAGGCGGAAACGTGGACATTACGTAAAAGTGATGAAAAACAACTGGAAGCCTTCCAAATGTGGGTGTGAAGAAGAATGGAAAGAATTAGTTGGATCGAGCGGAAAACGAATGAGAGGATGTTAGAAATGGTGGGGGAGAAAAGAACACTTTTAGATATTGTTAAGAAGAGGAAGAGAAACTGGTTGAGATATTGCCTAAGAAGAAATTGTATCATGAATGACGTCCTAGAGGATATGGTGACAGCAAAGAGAGGAAGTGGTCGAAGGAAACTACAATTAATGGATGATATAAAAACAGAAAGATCATACGTAAAGACGAAGAGGTTAGTAGAGGATCATGAAGCATGGAAGCTTCTCAGCTGCTGCAAGTGGCCTGCCAATAAGGGCAGAATACCTATGATGATCCCACTGTTACATATGAAAAATTATCGAATTTTGTTAAGGACAGTGCTGATATAGAAATACAAAAGTGTGTAAAATTAAAAAAAAAAAAAAAAGATAACTATTCTTCTTTTTATGTTTCTGTTTCGATAAATAACTTCGATGATATCTTGAATGCTAATGTATGGCTGGAAGGAGTTTTTACTATGGTAGACTATGGTAGACTGAGAGATAATATTGCGTGTAAATACCGAATAAACTAAAAGGAAACATAATGCGTAATGAATTAGATAAGTCAATTATATTGTTCCATCAAAACGTAAATGGTTTAAATAGTAAAGAATTAGATTTTAGTCATGAAGTTAATTGCGCTGATTATGACTTAATATTATAATTAAGAGTTGATCTAAACATGACAAAACCCATTTTGAACAACTTACTGATCAATATAACGTTATAGGTAAAGACAGAAACCTTCAACTGACAATTAAAAGTACAGGTGGAGGTTGTATTTTGTTGTTAATAAAAGATTAATGTATGACTTAGTACAGGCACCGTTTCCGAGCCTAGATGTGATTATTGTAAAATTGTGTGTACCCAGTAATCCCCCAATATTAATAGGTTTGCACTATCTTGAACGTAACTTGCCACCCAAAGAATTCATAAAATATTGTGATTGGAATTTGAAAATGTTGTTCCTTGGGGATTTCAATTCTGTAAGTATTGACTGGCGTAATGGAATCGTAAAAACAAAAGCTGAGATGTTAGAGTTAGCGCCTATATTTAACTGAAAGCAGTATAATCAACTATAAGACTCTCAGTTGGCGTATAATACATTGGATCTTATTCTAACTAATATTACTAAATGTTGAATATGGTTTAATGTGAATCCATTAGTTAAAGTAGGTAGGTTTCATCCACCTATCCTATTCGAGTGCAGATTAACGAAAAGTTAAATTTCTTGAGTGTAGATAATATTCAGGCTCAAGCTGAAGTATATGTCTATGTAAGAGAAAACCTACTAATTATACGATGACATTAAAAATGAGATGAAATCAATAGGTTTTCAGGAAATGTAATTAGCAGTACGGTGCTGTATTATTGCACGATTGTTTGGAAAATATACTGAAAGCAAATGTACCGAGAAAACCTATTGTACACTTCTCCAAAATGCCGAATTTTTCTAAATCCCTTAAAATTGTAGGTTCGGCAACATCGCAGTCGACGTAATGGTAGGGGAAGTGAAAAGAAAAAATAACGTGACTTCTCAACACAGCTCACAGTTTGCTGTTTGAAATACTGTTGTTTTTCTATAACTTGCAGATTTCTAAAAGGTCAAAAGTATTTTTTAATTAACCTCGCTGCAGTGCACCTTCAATAATACTGACCCAGAAAACATTGATGTTACCCATGACAGTATTGCAAAATCAAAACTTTTGGTGTGCTATAGAAATTATAGGCATTTTGTATCAGAAGTTACAACATCCTCTGATGAAGTTTTGAAGATACAAATGTGGCAGAGCACGAGGAAAATATTGACGAGGCAGGTTCCCAAATCTGAATACTGAACACAGTTGGCAGCGAGTTATGTGTTTTTTCTAGGTGTACGTTTTCCCTCGAAGTTGAAACATCGCCCTGCGCAGGATCTAAGATATACTAAATAGTGTCCCACTATGGCCTCAACTCACTTTGATTTCTCTTCAGACAAGCTTTTCTATAGGAAAATGTGAAAGATATCTTACTTTCGAGCACACCATCTATCTTTAAAAAGAGGATACAGCCAGGTTTTAAAAAATATCATAATTCAATGTATGGCTTACATCGACTACCTTGAATCTGAGACAAAACCGATTTGCAAACAGTAGAGAACACACCTCATCTCCTCTCGTAAAATACTAAGTGAGAATGTTAGAAGTAAGGTAATGGCCAAGGTATTATGTAACTGAGTGCATTCTTGTGAGATGCAATTGATTCTAGCAAGCGGTGATACTATTGAGAGCTATTAAGACTTTTAAGTGAAAAAAAATATGAAATCGTCGTGAAAACCTATCTAAAATGGTTTTAATACACCAAGACAACAATAAAGTCCATACTGGGAAGAAATAAAATGCCTCACTAAATTTAGTATCTTAAAACCTTTTTTCTATTTCCTACTTATAATAATAATAATAATAATAATAATAATAATAATAATAATAATAATAATAATAATAATAATAATAATAATAATACGAATTGCGTTCTGGTAGTGATAAAGGAGGTATGAGATCTGATACTGATTTCCTGAACACTAGATCTCCGGAGTTATTTAATTTTTTTTTCGAAAATTTTATGGATCGATGCAAGAAGTTATTTGCACTAAGGGGGCTCACATTGTGATATGTAGGAAAAGTTCTATGCCTGTATACTTATTTTTGGATAAATTAGAAAGTTGTCCATTACCTCCGTGTAATACATATACTATAAAAATGTACGGCAAGAATGACTGAAAAATTACAAAATTAAAAAAAAAATAAATGCATCGAGTGGGATTCGAACCAGTTTAAAAAGTATTGCATCAACACAAAATAGACTACTTAACACGCATGGCTATCGGAACAACTAGAGAACGCTCCTACAGTTGCATTGATAGATAACGAACTCCTTAACTACCCTTGTTTTAATGACTATTTTTGTTTCTCATTGAGAAGTGTGTGTGTTTTCTTTTTTACAAAAGAAAAACGTTTGCTACATTAATGCTAAGGTAATGTTTTGTACTAGAAGTATCGATATTAGAAGTAACAAAAGAAGAACTGAGAATTTCAAACAGCAAACTGTGAGCTGTGTTCATAGGTCGTGTTTCTTTTTAGATTCCTTTCCCTCCTCTCACTCAGAATGCGTTGTTGCCAAACTTAGAATTTTAAGGGACTTAGGAAAATTCGGGCATGCAATTATGTTTTGGAGAAGTGTACAAAAGAGGAAATATAAGGCTCCTTCAATTATTAAAGAGTTAAAAGATTAATTAATAAAAAACAAAATATTTTGTAAAATTTAAGAAAACTGATAATTTAGTCATTTACAAAAAATTTTCTGCTTTAAAGAAAAATGTTAAGAGAATGTACAATAAACTAAAGAAATGTTATTTTGAGGAGTTGGAAGATAGTATTTATACCAAAATATGTACTTTTGGAATAATTTTAAAGTCCCAAGACAAAAATATACCAAATATACTTTTGTTCAAAGGTACCGTTATTACAGGAGTAAGACAAATTGCTGAAGTTTTTATAGATGTATTTCTTAATAGTTTTAATATAAAAGTCAATACACTAGATTGTGCTGTAGTTAGCAATCTGAACAGCAACAATATATAACAATTGCAGTAATATGTGAAAATGATGATGCTGGAGTAATAGGCAAACTTAGGCTATTACCATCTTCAGGAGCTGGAAGTTTTCCTAATTTTATCATTAATTCATGCTCGAAAGAAATAGCTCCAGTTTTGTCAAAAGTATAAAATATCTCATTAAGAACTTAGTTATTCCTATCTAAATGAAAACATGTACATGCGGTACTGGTTTACAAGAACAATGACAAGTTAAATCCAAGTAACTACAGGCCGATAACCTTATTGAACATATTTTCTAAAATTTTTGAAACTATCATTCACAAACAGGTATATTGCAAAAATCACAGCATGACTTTTACAAAGGAAATCAATTGTAACCAACCTCTATGAAGTAAGAGATTTTGCCTACTATGCAATGAAATGTAGGTCAGAAATTGATGTTATATATATTGACATGATTAAAGCTTTTTATTCAGTTGATCATAGATTACTCTTTAAAAAACTGTCAAAGATAGGTATAACTCCCTTGTATCTAACATTTTTTGCAAGCTATTTGTCTGGTAGAACATATCAAGTTAAAATTGTATACGTTGAAATGTACTATCAGATTCATACATTATCAGTAACAGAGTTCCTCAAGATTCTCGTCTGGGTCCATTACTTTTCTCAATTTTTATCAATGTCTTACCAACAGTTTTATATCATTCCAGTATTTTATTTTATGTTGATAACATTAAATTTTTCAGAGTATTAAACGATATTGACGACAACGTTAAGCTACAAGAAGACTTAAATAGAATCATTATATGATGCAAAGATAACGGTATGACTATCAATTATTGAGGAACTAAGTGTATGACCAACAATAACAAATCACAATACTATGTGAACCGAAACAAAATACAAGGTAATATAATACAGAAAGTTGACACAATAAAGGATTTAGGTATAACATTTGACAGGTTATTACGCTTTATTGATCATATACAGAACATACGTAATAAAGCAAGAAGAATAATTTCTAATCTGTTTAATCAATGGCCTGCTTGCACGTAAAATAAAGTTTATTATTATTATTATTATTATTATTATTATTATTATTATTATTATTATTATTATTATTATTATTATTATTATTATTATTATTATTATTATTATTATTAAAAGAAGGACTTGTAATTGTAAGTCTGTGTTTTCATTTTGAATTACACTTGAAAGAACAAAGTTACTACTGACAGGGAAATTTTCACGAATGTTTTGCTTGAACTTATAAAATAGAATATATAGATTCCTTATATTTATACTGGTTATGAAAAGCACTAAGACACTCATAACAAATAATTTGAAGGTTTGGCAAAGATTTAAGAAAAAGAGAAACCCATAATTAATTGGAACATGGAATTATATTTATTTTTTTTAATAAATTACAATAAAGTCGTTTTGTAATACACATGGAATTTGATCCTCAGTACTGTTACCAGGAATTGAACCAGCGACGAAATAAATAAGGCTAATTATTTAGATCTGTGGGAGTGTTATTCTTTACTTTGCTTATAGTACTTGCTCTTTCTATTTTTGTTACTATCAGGATGAAGTAAATAAATATATACATAAATAAATAAGGGGAAGACAGTCGACGAACGGAACTCGGAAGCTCTCAGCATGTAAACCTGTGGAACCAAATATAGCAATCTTTATTTCATAGAGGTTTACTTGTTCACCAAATTTCGATTAGATTTGGTCAGTAGTTACTGTGAAATAAAGTATTATATAAAAGCCGAATCAAACAGACAATGGGTTGCTCTCCACTAAATTTCGTTAAGATCCCGCCAGCAGTTAGCGAGAAATAAAGTACCACGGCGGTGAATCTATAAGCTCCCGTATGATTAGGCCGGGAGCTAATAATCGTTTATAACCAAAAAAAAAAAGTAACGAATACCTCAATGTATTGCACAACTTGAAATACGAATAACTTTAAACAGTAGCAAAAAAAAAAAAAAAAAAAAAAAAAAAAAAAGTGAAGCTAGATTTATTTCTATGGTTATTAACGAAAAGTTGACTTTTTTTTTTTTTAAATCAACAGGATAGTGAAAATGTGTCTTCAAAATTGACTAACTTGCTCATCTCAAGTTATATCAATACTGAAAATTGCTAACAAAATATGTTGTCTGTGAAATAAGTACATACGTCTATTTGGTGTATTTCAGAGAAACACCACATTCAAAGAAATAATGACTGTGTATACTGGTGAAAATGGAACAAAAATTGATACAATTCACAAATACAATGGAAATAAGCTACTAAACGCCTGGGGTTCAGATGAATGTAATAATCTAGATGGCATTGAAGGCACAAATTTTCCTCCTCCTATTACTAGAACATCACAACTTAAAGCATTTAGGAAAGAAGTATGCCGTGCATTTCCTTTCGAATACAAGGAAGATACTTCTGAGTGGGGTCTTCCTGCTTATAAGTTTCAACCTCCTGAAGACGTTTGGGCTGATGTGAAAACGAAACCAGAAAACTCTTGTTATTGTATCGACAAATCTTCATGTCTTCCATCTGGAGTTGGAGATATTACTCCGTGTGCATATGGTGAGTACTAATATGGTAAACTATAAAATCATTAAACAATGTAAGATGAATTGGTTGGTCTATCATAGTTCTTACATTTACTTTTGACTTTTTCTGAATTTTACCGGCGATGAATAACGTTAGTTGAAAATATGCATTACTTAGTGAACAAATATTTTATCTTTAATTATAGAACATCTTTATATCAATTCTAGAACTTTTGCATGCATTTTCATTTTCAACATTTATCTAAGGAGGCTCATATACAGGTTCAGATCCAAGCTTAAGTTTAAGTGAAGACCTCACATTCCCATAATGATGGAAACTAAAACTAATTTCCTTGATGCTTATGCTAGGGTTGTTAGCAACCAGATGGAACATAATTCAAAGGGAAGCTCCAAATGACCAAAATCTCTATTTTTTAAGCAAATAATAATAATTTAATTTAATTTATTGCTAATTTTTAGTGCTACAGACTGCCAGAAACCCAGTATAGCACTATATATTGTGCATTAATAATTGAATAAAGATAAAAGTGGCGAAATTGTGTTCATGGAAATGGACACATTCCACTTGGATAACACATAAAAATTCTAAGACACATCTACATTAATACTGTAATATATGCAATGAAGATACTCAAAAAATATATATACGAGGCATATACTGAGGTATTATCTATTACTATTTACAATTAACAAAAAATGTTCTGTAGTTTCATTTAATAAATCTATTTACCTAGTTTAGACTTTCAGGCAACGCTGAATTGTATTTTGCAATCTTGTACAAGTCCTTTCAGGAGTGATTGTATATTTTGTTTTACACATAATACGTGTCTTGTTCATGTTTTGTAAACTGGAATTTGAAATAATAATTTACTCAAAAAATGTTCACTGTTTTGTCTGCAATTACTTTGACAATAAACATTGCAATTTTACATTTCCTTCTTGTTGCAAGATATTCTGGTTTAAGGTAGACTGACAGTTTCGTATAATCATAGTAAAGTTAACATATGAGATGGTGCCATAAACAAACTTGTAATTAATCCGTTAAAAATGCTAACGATTAAATTAATCAATTAAAATTTTTGTTAAATTTGATTTAATCAATTAGATTCTTCAGGAATTAATTTTTAATTGATAATCGTTAAAAAAATTGGTAACGATTAAAATGTTAATCTTTGTTTTCTGTTTTCGGATATCATGAGAAATGAGTATTTTTCAAGGTTATTTTGCCACTTATTTCAAGAACTTCAGATTGGCTTTATAACAGTGATTTGCCTTATGCTGCAGGGCTTTACTCCAAAGTGAATATTGTTAATTTGTTTTGAAACCTTGGTCAACGATGTCTTTCTTTAAAGATGGTTAAAGCAATAACTATAATAGTTGCCATTTGGCGCAGTTTAAACTTTTGAGAGTAACAAGGACTTTTGGCGGTCATTATGCGTTCCAACTCTTATACACACATTGTGGTTGAATTGTTATTTGGGGTTGTTTGAGATTTGCTCCTTTCCATTTTGTTTCTCTTTCCAACGTAGCGGTCACAAATATTTTTAAAACATTGTTGACAATCTTAATGGTATACCTCTGGTTAGACTAGTGGGTGGTAATGTAAAGTGCGAATATCATTGAAATCTACTAAAGAAATCAAAAATTTCTTTACTTTGTCTTTCGGTCTCCAAGCAGATGCAAGTTTTTATTGGTTTCATTGGTCGTTTGTAAGGTATGTATATTTAAAAAAAAAAAAAAAAAAAAAAAAAAGCATCCCCAAATATCGTTGACCTTGTCTTAGAGTCTACCAGTTGTACTCTTTCTTGAGTTAAACTAGAATTTGCTTTATTCTTCCTTACAACCACTCCCATTTGAGGGATTCAGAAATAGAAATGCATTAACGTACATGGCGCCAAGGCGAGTGAAAGAGAAGCGAAAAGGAGGTGTGTTTTGCTGGTTTAACCTGCCAATTCCCTCAGAACGATTAATTTTCTTCTTACTCTTAAAAATGTTTTACGTTTTTGATTTCATGTCTTACTATTATTAATAGCGTATCCACAATTAGTTTTCCTAAATGGTTAATTAATACTTTACATACATAATGATTTACATTGATTTATGGAGGCAAGATGGCTCAGTGGTAGAGCGTTTACTTCTAATGCGAAACGCTCCTAATTGTATCCCAGAACATTGGAATTTGAGATGGACAAGATCGTGTTCGTGTGTATATATTTCGGGTTCACCCTTTTCTCCCATATTTCATGATTATTTACGTTCGTTATTCACTTCTTTTCTTCAGCTACAGGAGGCTGTGGTGCTCAGTGGTACAGCATTCACCTCTGGTGCATGGAGTCTCTGGTTTGGCAGGAAATAGCAATTGCCACTCCCAAACAAGTTCAAGTGGCAAAATATTTATCTAAAATAATCATTAAATTAAAATCAAATCATAATAATTTATTAATCTCTCTCCATTACATAATTAATTATTATGTTGCCATGAAAAATTGAACCACTCATTTTCCAGTTTTTGTAGTCAGCTTTTCAACTTTCGAGCTTCCTGTATTTTAAGGAAAAAGTAGAAGGAGAAACCATGTTATCTAGGGTCTTGATAACTAACAATATTTATTTATATGTATGTGGTTAAATTCAAATTGAAAACATGACCGCAGGTAATGATATTCTGCAATGATACCTTTGATTTAAATCTTCCTTGTTTGGGTAATTATTTTATAGTTTCTCAGTATTCCTCTTTATTTTAATACGTAGTACAGAAATGTCATGCTTATTCAATCTGTACATTTATGATTGAATTTGTGCTCTATTTATACTGCAATAATTTCTAAGATAATTTGTAGCCTAAGCCACTTACGGTTTATTTGTCTATTTCTAATTATTGGCGTAGTAGACCCTGTAACCTAAAAATATTATTTTATGCCTATAAAGAAGAGATAGATAACACCTCTTACTCCGAACACAGTACAGGAAAGGAATTGGAAATAGCCGTTGGCCTGCAGCAAAGGTACAATCCCATATGTATCTGGCACTGAGGAGAAACAAGCGGAGATGTTTCTATGATTGCAACTTCAGCGTTTAGGTCTTTCGACATGGCAACCGTGGAGTTTTATGATATAATATGCTGATTTAATAAGTAGGCTACAGGTTTCGAAAATCTCTTAACTCGGTCATCTGTGGAGAGGTCTGGTACCTCTTAAATCCCTCTCCAATAATATCCTTCTAGCCTTCACCAGTATTGCCATTAAACACCTAATTTAGTATAACTTTTAAGTGTGATACTATCTCAAGGCTTAGATTTGATTATCTTAGGTAAACCAACAAAAGGGGCACATAACAGTATATTACACATTTTGTTCTGCTTCAAACACAAAAGAATATTTTAAAATTGTTGGAAATCAGTGCTATCAACATTGATGTACTTAATTAGTTAGATTGGGATTTAGCATCCTTTTCAACAGAGAGACTTGTCATGACATGTATAAATGTGGAAACCTAACTACACTAACTTTCGCCGGGAATCGAACCTGGTTCTCCTGCACTGAAGATTAATTTATTTTGTATTGTTAGAATTTACCCTACATTTTACTTTTAAGCATGTTGTTGAGCAACGTAAGGAAAAAGATTGGGGAGTAAAATGTGAATTAGTTATGGATTGAACCCAGTTACAGAATGGAACTCCATATTCCGATTATCTATCTAGGTGCTAGCGATTTCTCCATTACCTGCCATGATCATAGTAAGTCCTTTCTGAGCTTTAGCTCCTATCGTGAGATCATAGAGATGCCACAAGAATTCATCAAGGACCAGAATTATGGAATAGCATTGGCTGCTCTTGAAATGAAAATAAAAAATGTTTAAATTTGTTTTATTTGGTCTAGGAATTAATTCGTGCGGTTGGTACGCACACATTGAAGCTGTAGTACAAACACAAAATACATAAATACCTTAAGAAAAATATTGTCCATCGCTAGCCACCACTTTCGCCCATCTGTCAGGCAATGTACGGATTCCGTGGCGAAAGAAGTCCTCATCCTTGGAAGCGATCCAGTCAGAGACCCATGTTTCGATATCTTCTGAAGAAGTAAACCGCTGTCCAATCAAATCATTGTTCATGCAATCGAACAAGTAGTAGTCCGAAGGAGCAACGTCTGGTGAATACGGCGGGTGGGGTAAAACTTCCCATCCGACATTTTCTAAATAGGTTTTGACCGGTTTTGCGACATGTGGGCGAGCGTTATCATGTTGAACAATAAGTTTATCATGTCTGTTCTCCCATTCTGGTCGTGTTCTGGCCAGAGCTTGCTTCAAACGCATTAATTGTCGTCGATAACGTTCTCCATTCATAGTTTCACCCGGTTGCAGCAGCTCATAGTACACCACACCTTTCATATCCCACCATATGCACAGCATAACCTTTGCACAGTGAATATCTCGTTTTGGTTGTGATGGACCTGGTTTCACCCAGGCCTTTTTTCATTTAGGGTTCTCGTAAGGGATCCACTTCTCATCACCCGTAATAATTCGATGCAGAAACCCCTTTCTGCTCTGTCGTTGAAGCAGCAATTCGCAAATGGTTTTTCGTCTTTCAACGTCTCTGTCTTTCATGTGGAACCCAATGTGACATTTTTTGAATCATTCCCATGGCTTTGAAGCGTTTGGAGACTGTTGTTTGATCAACGCCTAATGCTGCTGCAAGTTGTTCCTGTGTTTGACACGAATCCTGCTCGAGCAATGCTGTCAATTCTTTGTCTTGAAATTTTTTTGGCTGTCCAGCTCGCTCTTGGTCTGCCAAGCCGAAATCACCACTTCTAAACCGTGCAAACCACTTCTGACACGTTCGCTCAGCTAGAGCATGGTCACCATACACTTCTACCAAAATACGATGACTTTCAGTCGTACTTTTCTGCATGTTAAAGTAATGCAGCAGGACACCCCGCAAAAACACTTTATCAGGCACAAATTGCGCCATGTTCACTTAACTACAAACTGGTGTTGTTGACGCTTTAATCCACTGCCCTATACTACGAACGATACGCGATGACAGGGGTTTGCAACACATGTGTGGATACACGGAACTGTGGGACGCTCCGTTCGTTGCGCCATCTCTTGTCCACCCGCACGAATTAATTCCTAGACCAAATACATATTTCCAAACTCTTTCTTATAATATCATCTATTAACAAATTGGTTATTCATTTTGAGGAGAATTTGGAGGCTCAGTGGCTCAGTGGCAGAGCGCTTACCTTTGGTGCGTAGAGTTCCTGGTTCGGTCCCCGGTTAAGTAAATTTGTAATGGATAATATCGCATCTGTGGGTTTTCTCGGGGTACTCCCGTTTCTTCCCAAAATCTCATTTCATCAATTCTTCCATCATCATTCACTTGTATTAATCATCCGTCTCCCTTAGCCTAAAGTACATTATCGTGGGACGTTAAACTAAAAGCTTACATTACATTTCATTTCATTTTTGAGGAGAATTTTCTCACCCAGCAGTAATATTTAACTAATAGATTATGAAAGATAGCACAGTACCGTAATACTTAATGAAAACAAATTTTACACTTGAAAGAAATCCTTCCAATAGACTAGGAACTTGGTAATATCTCACTCGCAAGTCTTCTATTACATTCTTATTATAACGGAATAACGTGACCTTAGCAGTCACTACAGTATATAGAAGCATTACTTATAAGGTTCCTTACTTTAGTATACGATCTAGAAGTATACTGTAACATACCAGAGGAAACAAATGTTAGCTTTCGGCTGATGACACTTTTATACGATTCTCTTAGCTTCGTGTCAAGTCTTCTTTTTCATTAATTTCCTTTAAGAAAAGGTATTTATATAGGTATCTCATATGTAAATGGTCTTTAAAGGGCACACAATTGGAACTAAAAAAAAATCCCGAAGCGTGTATGAAAAAATAAAACTTATATAGAGACGCATCTTCAATATTTCAGGAAGACATTTTACAAATATGTTACATTCCATAAGCACGAATACACGGGGAGGATGAATTTGATAAAAACCACGAGAAACGAATAATAAAACAAACCGCTATAAAAATGTATTGTTAATATCAGAAATTGTAGAAAAGATGTTATTATATGAAAAGTAATATCTGGCACAACAGTTCCTGGGGAGCTAAAATCTAGATGTTTGTGACACTCATGCATAATGGGGTAATGTGTGGTCAGCACATTGATTCTTTCCACCCTTCCTGGATTGGAGTTACCTATCTTTTCATTCAAGTAGCTCCCTAATCATCTTCACGACACTGAGTTGACGCCATAATGCCAACATCGTCTGGTGAGTATGAACGGTTATCCATCTTTTTTCTGACCAAACCCGGCAGTTATTGGCTTAGCTGATTTCAGAGGAAGCGGTATTCTAGTGCAGCTAGGGCATTGGCTAAAAATACATTATCACTAAATGTAAATACCATGCTGCAGACCTTTTATGAGGTGGGAAGGGAAGTACACCAAGAAAAAATCACTGAGATTCAGAGAATACCTAATGAACATCATCAGTTTAGAGTTTCATTCACTGTGTAGAGAATTGTTTCATCCGTAAATGGCGGCCTCATTTTCTCTTTCTAGTGATTCATTTTGGGTTTAGACTTCACTTTTAGTCTCAATTTGCTTTCAGCTTTTATTATAAGTATTTTAATTCATATTTCTATTTCGTTCTTTTCATTTTACAAGTTTTTCTTTCTTTCTTATTTTATGTTTATATATATATATATATATATATATATATATATATATATATATATATATATTCATTTATTAACTTTAAGTTTTGTGTGCTATTCGAACTTCTACTTCCATTCATTCTTCTATATATTAAGTGTCTGTATTCTACCTTGCATTATTTTCTCAGACGATTAGTTTCACTGTATAGAAGACACCACTTTGATGCCAGACGCGACATATTACTTACTGTTCTTTTCTTTAATACTTCTCGTTTTCCATTTCATCTTCTCTCTGGTGAAGCGTTAGCGAAAGAGCTTACAACAAACTTTTATTTGATTTATGTTTAGTAATACTTTTTTTTTTTTTTTTTTTTTTTTTTTTTTACTAATTTCGATTATATAATATTAAAGATGTGTATACTATATGCAGATGTTTTATAATCCATGTTACAATGTTTCAAAAGTAATTTTAATCACAGAAACAACCTTAGAAGCTTGTTGAAGGAAGATCTACAGATATAAACTTTTCGGCTTGTTTCTATAACTAGAATGTCCTCCTAAACGTTGTAACATGATTTGTAATACAAAAGTACATGAGATGTAGAAGAATATATTATTTTTATTTGTTTATTACAATTGGAATGTTTAATATAGATGTAGTAAGTAGTTACATAGCAATAAAACAATATTGCAAACACTGTTTCATAGCGCTTTCCCAAAAATATTAGACCAGACAAATTCTAAAGTTAGATATTGATCGTCATATTCAAATTTTACCAAAAAACAAAAGGAATAAAGGAGACATCCTAAAAAAAATCGAACCGGATCATATATATGTGATATAAGCCTTATTTCTTTATCTATTTTTCGTCCTTTCATATACAATACAGTAAGGTCATTGTTCTACATCTACACTGCTATCACAACCACAAAAATTTACCAAGATAGCCTATCGTCACTATACTAGGAAAATCAGCAAATTTTTCAGTATATAACAGCAACTTAACGTTCCTAAGCAATTACTCCTTAATGTATAATTCAGAACCTTCCATGGGGCGCGGTGGCTCAGTGGTAGAGCGTTCACCTCCGGTACTTGGGGTCCCTGCTTCGATCCCAGCTCGCGCCGTATGAACTTTGTGATGGACAAACACCGTGCTCATAGGTTTTCTCGGGGCTTTCCCGTTTCCTCCCACTTTCTTCATTCCACCATTTCATTCATTTCTCATCAGCACCGTCTCTTTTAGCCTTACCGGCATAACCGTGGGAGGTAAAACTTAAAGATTTCATTTCAGATCCTTCCGCAAGGTACAAATATAAAATAAAATGACATACATACCTTTCATCCCTTCTTTCTCTTTCCTCTCTACGCACTAACACACATATGTTCTCTACGGATATACAAAACTGGGGAAACAGGGAAACAAATGACAGTCGTTTTAAATAAAGCTGAGAAACGTTTTAAAGTGAATGTACCTCGAAGTCGGTTTTAAATTGAACACACTGTACAATATACTTTTTCCATTATTAAAACGAATATCCTCTCCTTATGCTCGGAAATAACTACAGAATATTTACTGTATATTGAGTAATTGTTTCCGACGGAAAGGTCTTTGAGAAATGATAATGTTTATGTTTCAGGATCACCAATAGTTGCGTCATTTCCTCATTATTATTTAGCAGATCCTAGTTTGTTGGAATATATAGATGGACTGAATCCAAGAAAAGATGAACACGAGGTTTATATTACCGTTGATCCCGTAAGTATTAGATATTTATTTTCCTTCATCCATTCAGAGAGATATTCATTCATAACCCTTTTTCCAAAAATAAAAGATTAATAGTTTCATATGCCTTTCATTCTAAGTTCACCACTTAACCACCTTAATCACAACTCTGGATGTTCTACCATTCATATACGAAAATATATCTTGATGACAAATTTTAACAATACAGTGGCTTTTATTATCAGGTTAATGAAAAAAGTCAAATACAGGATAAGAAGGAAGAAGCAATACATGTTAGTCTTAATTCAACTAAACTATATTAATAAAATGCATCCATCGTTTATAAATAATAATATTACTTGACAGGCTAGATAGAGCCAGAACATTTGAATGTGTGAATCTTGCTGCTTTGATGGATTTTGGCATCTACTTCTCTATAAATTTGCATTTCTTACGAAGAAGCTTGTATTATTTGAAGCAGACTGCGTATGAAGGTAATTAAGGGGATCGCGTTGGCTCAGTTGTAGAGCGTTCACCTCTGGTGCATGGGATCAATGATTTGATCCCAGCTCACGCCAAATGCGGTGGACAAACTCTGTGTGTATAGGGTTTCTCGAGGTTCTTCCGTTTCTTCCCACTTTATTAATTCCACCATTCAATTTATTTTTCATCATTGCGGTCTCCTTTAGCCTAGCCGGCATAAACATAGGACGTAAAACTGAAAAATTAAATTTCATTTATTTCATTTCAAGGTAATTAATCAATAGCTTATTTAAGTAGTTTATCAGAGTTTGCCTAAGATCAGCCAATTATCAGAACCAAACGAGACCAATATTGTAATGATCCTGTAAATAATATGACATCACTCATAATTAGAGAAGGAAAAAAAAACAGGAGTCATTTATTATGTTGTACTAAAGCATCCATCAAGTAACCATAATTCAAGGACATTTACAAAGAAATGTGCACTGAAGCAAGCAGTGTGCAACATCTTATCTTTCTTCAGAATCATTGACGAAAATGACAACAGTATGGAACTAATTCTTTTTCAATGAAGTTCAACTTAATATTTTATTCTCTTTAAAGATCTGACTTAAATACTCGAAACTTGATTTAAATTTTGAAAAAGGATTTTATTCTAACCTTTGTAATAAGATTATTAGAGTAAATGAAGTTTCCTTGAATAGATTAGAGCCCTACGACAGCTTTTCCGTAGATTTTAATATGGAATCTATGATTAACTTGATAATTGGAAAGAACTACGAAATTTGTGAGACTTCAATAATGAGTTGGAAGTTATTTAGCTATGAAACAAATATTTAAATTGTTTTTCTTAATGTATACAGGGTGGCCCATTTTAATCTTTCCACGGAAATATTTTTAAAACGGTTGAACATAAATGAACTGAACAAAAACTCAAATAGGAAATGCCATGGGGCAAATCGAGTGGTGATGTCGTGGTGCCCCCAGGGCCGCTCTTCAAGGGGGGCCAACATTAAAATTTTAAATGGAAACATGAGACGACTGACATCTCATTCGATATATCTTTAAAAACTAAAAAGGGACGTGACAAAAGATTTTTCATATCGGTCACCGTATTTAAAATGGCCGCCAAGGTATGTTACCTGTATCAGGTAAACGTCCAGTAGCACTAATACGAAAACGGTTGAACATAAATGAACCAAACCAAACCTCAAATAGGAAAGCCATGAGGCAAATCGAATAATGTTGTCTCGGTGCCCCCAGGGCCGCCTTTCATGGGGGCCCAGGCCCAACTTAGAAATTTTAAACGAAAATATGGGTCAAGTGATACCTCGTTCGATAGATCTTCTTACACTAAACAGTGTTGTGGCAAAAGATTGTTCATATGGGTCAACGTTTTCAAAATGGCCGCCAAGACATGGTGTCTGTATCAGATAAAACGTCCAGTACCACTAATATGAAAACGGTTGAAGATAATAACGAATGAACAAAATAAATCTCCTATAAGAAATCACAGAAGGTATTTATCATTCCACGGCTCGAAAATGTAGCAATAGAGGAGAAGATGATTAGAGTAAAAGTGCCATAATGCAAAAGAGAAAATCTAATTCCTAGAAAATTATCGGTCCAACGTTAAGTGGGTGAAGCAGGACGGGAAGGAACGGTGAAATTGCAAAAGAGAACCTTAGTTTTTGCAAATTGTATCTACACAACAAAATTATCTGAAATGCGTTTTTATAAGAGATAGATGTCTGTAATGGAAATAGTAGGTAAAATTCTTGTTAAATGCTACCTTCCATTTTTATTGCAGGCAATGATTTGTGCAAAAATGAATCAACTGAAATGCGAAACCAATTGTCGAACAATGCAATTTTAGAACAATGTGTACAAACGTTGGTTTTGCTCAAAAGTCGTCTGCACAATATTGGTTCATTACAGTACTAGTCACTTGTACACCCAAGTGTTTCAGACATACCATACCTATTGCAAGTAAACGTGGGGTTGTCATTTAAACTTTTACCATTCATTCCCGCTTCACCCATTTACGGAGGGAGATTGGAAAGATAATTTTCTAAGAATTACATTTCCTCTTCAGCATTATGTCACTTATACTTTAATAATCTTTTTCTCCATTGGATTATTCTCGAGGCATGGAATGATAAATACCCTCTGTGATTTCCTATAGGAGTTTTATTCTGTTCATTCGTTATTATCTTCAACCGTTTTCATATTAGTGATACTGGACGTTTTATCTGATGCACTATGTCTTGGCGGCCATTTTGAAAACGGTGACCCATATGAACAATCTTTTGCCTCAACACTGTTTAGTGTATGAAGATCTATCGAATGAGGTATCACTTGACCCATATTTTCATTTAAAATTTGTAAGTTGGACCTGGGCCCTCATGAAAGGCGGCCCTGGGGCACCGCGATAACATTATTCGATTTGCCCCATGGCTTTCCTATTTGAAGTTTGGTTTGGTTCATTTATGTTCAATCGTTTTCGTATTAGTGCTACTGGACGTTTACCTGATGCAGGTAACATATCTTGGCGGCCATTTTGAATACGGTGACCGATATGAAAAATCTTTTGCCACATTGATTTTTAGCTTTTAAAGATGTATCGAATGAGGTGTCAGTCGCCCCATGTTTCCATTTAAAATTTTAAAGTTGGGCCCCGGGCCCCTTGAATAGCGGCTCTGGGGGCACCACGACATCACCATTCGATTGCCCCATGGTATTTCCTATTTGAGTCTTCAAAGAAGTTCATGTAGTTTATATGTTGATGTGCCATATTGAATTGTTTCTGTCTTACGTATATGTGTGCCTTCTTGACTCAATGCATATAAATGTCGCGTTTTCAACATGCGCGGAGTTAGGAGTTGTCTGTTGTGGGGCGGATCTTCCGCGGATTTGGAATACCCCTCAATTGAGTGGGTGTCCGGCAGTTTTCTCGCACGAAATTGTTAATATAAAAACTCAGATTTTGAGCATTTTCGTGTATTATTCTCTATAATACAACATAAGGGGATTTTTTTTTTTTTTTTTTTTTTTTGCAGAGAGTTGTTGGAGAACCAAAGTCTCTCCATGATCCTTCCCCCCGTAACTACAGAGAAACTCTCCAATGTTTTTTAGTAATTATGTAAATAGAAATGCAATCTTTCAAGCAACAGACTCATACTGTATTTCAGCATTTAGATAGCCGTTATGTTCAGTCAAAATCGTAATAAAACATACCGCCTCTGTTTTTTTCCATTTTGAACACTATATATATATATATATATATATATATATATATATATATATATATATATATATATGTGTGTGTGTGTGTGTGTGTGTGTACATTTAAACACTTTCAACAGGTCGTATCAGAATTTCAATACGAATTTATACTTTACTATTCAATGACTAACTAATAGCCTTTTAATAATAACTGAATTTATAGCAAATAAACTTTGAAGATTTATATATATTGATTTTACCGAAGTATTAGACATTACTGATGATAATATTTTAATTTGCAAAATAAAGTCAATACATTTTTTTCTGTTTTTACTGTCAAGTTGTTTGAATCATACAAGAAGCAGCAAGCAGTTAAAAGAATGAATTTCAAATAGCTGTATTCTATAATCCATTAATGGTACAATCTTCGACCTCTAGTTCAATCTAATATCAATAATCTAACAGATGTAATTAACCCTCCAAACTACTTTATACAAGACATCAAACTTTATAAAGAGTTAACTTCACTGCAAGACTGCAATCTACAGTAGGAAGATTTAAATAATGTACAAAATCGGTGTCAAGTAAACAAAGGACTTAGATTGGAAATAATCTAAGATCTCTGTGTTATTTTTGATTGTCAAGTATACCTCAATCACCACATCCGCCGAAAACAAGAATAGAGCACTAAGATTCATTAAAATACGATAGGAAAGGATTTTAAAACAATTTGTACGTTGAAAATTTTACATTTCACACATATAAGGACAAAATCTGAATACATCAATCAGAGAAATTCGAACGAATCCGCTCACTCGTAATCAGTATCAGCAACTGGAATGAACTCAAAATAAATTTCTCAGATTTCTGAGGCACAGACAAATGTTTTTATCCAAAATTTGAACATTTTTTTCAATGTCTTAGCTGACTATCTAATGTCATCATTAAGAACAAGTAAAACAGTCAATGACGTTCTATTTATTTGTAAATTTTGCTCGATAAATTTAGTAGATTAAAACTTCATAAAATAAAGATTAACGCCCAAGAAATAAAAGCAATTTTTATAGCTGTAAGAAACGAAGTACCAATTACCTTCAACATTAACCAACATGGAGAATTTTTGCTTCCTTCAAGAGCATTGTAAAATATAATTTCATTGTGTCCAACACATATACCAGTACATTAAGTCCAACTTGGTGTCAAGATATATTGGTTTACAAAAATGATTGAGTTTCTAGGTAAATGGTAAAGCTTTTAGATTAACTAAATGTTCATCGACTTCAAAACAAAAATAATCTTACATTTTAGTAAATAAATTATATTCGAAATAGTTGACTTGAAGCAAAAAATGCTTTAATTAAATTTCTTCCCTCTTACGATATTTAGATGAAATACGATATTTAGATCAAATGAAACGAATATATCAATAGTTGTTAAGATTGTCTTATGTCCTGTATGTTTAAGGCTTTCTAAATGCTTTACATTATGGAAATATTTCAGTTTTAATATCAAATTCACATGTAACACAGTATTGAAAAATAACCAGCTAGAGGTGAACCATAATGATGTCCTATTTTTGCATGTAGAAACAGTTTGTAGTTTCCGAACTTCTGCCGGAAAGCGTTCAATATTATCAAATACGAACAGGAGAAAGAAAATCTGAAGAGACTTAAGTATATAAAATATGTACAGCCCACAAAAATAACTAAAACATAAATAAAAATATCAATACGTATATGATATTGGGGATATGCTCTTGGCGGTGTTTTATTTGTATTTTACAAGAGCTGGATAAAACGTAATGGCAAGATTGTTATAATTCGAACCTAGATTTTTGAACAGAAGAACACCTGTTACACTCCTTCAATCTCTATCACCTTCTGCCACACGTGTGGAAGGCGTCGTACACTGTCAGCGCTTCAGTCTTTGTCGATGACCCGCAGGGAGCGCCATGTGACACAGCGAATGGCTTCTTTTGTGTCATAGTGCTTCTCGAACACTGGTTTCTTAATTTTGGTGAAAAAGTGTCACGAAGTCCCTGTAAATATTGTTGTGCACTGCTCCACGTGCTACTTCTATCTTAATTCACCCACGTTTTTTCGTTTTTCATAAATCTATTCTTATGGCACGTCAATTTTCCTCCAATTTACGCCATTTCTGCTTTTGATGAAGAACACAAAGTCATTACCACTCTACACACTTAATCGCCTCATATTTCCTTATCAGCTACATGAGACACAGCGCTCTGACGTGAGAAAAATGTTGCCACTACTTTTAATCTTTTAATCCAATCTATATAAGTATTTCATGATCGATTCCTTATCTTATTACTTAATCATGTATAGGTTTTGTTTTTACCTTTCTGTTGACGATAATGCAAAATGCCTCCCAGTGACAATGCATAAAGCGTATTCTGTTTCTACACGTACAAACTGGATATATACTAAGTAAACATGGTTTATTATCATACATTACATATTATTAAACTTATTTTTAAAATTATTTGAATTTTACGTACTGAAATTCAAAATTCACGAACTTGATTCAGTTTCAAGGTACTATGATTTCTATCAAATTTTCACTTTGACAACTCGTTATATGTTTTAATGTTGATCATTGAGTTTTCATTTTAAGTTAAGAAAAAGTCCACAACAGTATGGTGTTTTCAGATGTTTGATATTTCCATAATGTACTTTTTACGTAAGTCCGTAGAGAAGAAAGAAGGAAAGAAGAATCGTAACACCAAATCTTAGTTTATTTGACATTTTAATGCAACCGATTTGAGAACTGCTCCTTGTCAAAACAATACTAATAGATTCAAAGTCATAGATTGTTTGGTGATTACCGCCCTGATCAAATTTTTATTTATTTATTTATTCGTAAATAACAGACACATGAATCAAGGTTTTTCGTTGTACTATATATATATATATATAGGATGTTTCAAAACAACACCGACAACATTCGGGAGGTGATTCCTTACAAGATAAGACAAAAAGCATAGACCAACCTGGATGCACAAATGCTTCCTTTCGGAGTTATAAGCTGCCGAAAATAAGAAAAAATGAACTTTAAGGGTCCATAGCTCTAATACTATGGGATTTACTGTAGTCGGGCCAAGACTTCATTTAGGAACTAGTATGTGCCCTGTCCAAATATCCATGTTTCGGACTCCTGCGATACTTCCGCAACAATTTTTATAGAGGTAGTTGGTGAGTACTTCAAATTGTATGCCCGTAACCAAACTTCCTCTATAAAAATTGTTAAAATTGTTACGTGAGTACCACAGGAGTCTGAAACATGGATATTTTGATAGGACACATACTAGTTCCTACGTGAAGTCTTGACCTGATTACGGTAGATAACACAGAACACCTTATATATTATGTTTCATTATATAAATGGCTCGTCCAATTAAAAAAATCGTTCACTTTAGATTAAAAACATCATATTTGGATATGGTTTCTCCTCTTACATTTTGTTGTAACTCCGATAATAACATAGTTGCCCTCTATCACGGGACTTTTGAGACACTCAATATGTATATAGTGTTGTAATTAAATCTTACAAATTTACTGTTCATTTAAGCGTTATAGACAGATTCCTGCGATTTCAAAATTAGAGCGAACACGTTTTTCCAGCTTTAGTTTTAAAGAGCTTTCCAGTAAATCAATCCAGATAATTGGGTAACGATGAAATGCACAATAAGTGATACGTTTAAATAAATAAATTATAACGTCAATAATAACTCATTGCTTGTTATACTTTCAGTATCTAGGTATCTTACTGAACGGCAGAGCGCGTATACAATTTAATATACGCGTGAAAACTGTGAAAGGTATAAAACAATCTGAAGCATTTAAGGAAGACATGCTCTTACCGATTTTGTGGATTGAAGAGGTAAGTTAGTTTCTAATAATATTAAAAAGAACTTACTTCTTAAAATGAATTGGCTCAATTCAAGACAGTACAAAATTTTATATATATATATATATTCTGTGACCCTGAAAGCTAACGTAATGCTGGTGTAATTGAAACGATTTATTGCTCATGTTGGTATAGTCTCGTTGAGTTATAGCTCATCAATCATATTTTATACTGCCATCTTCCTAGGATCATAATGATAAGTTTAATGATATTGTACTTCTGTATTAGTTTAATATTAAGAAATGGGGGTAGTTGTCGTACAGCATCAACATTTAGGTTTACAAAACAAACAAAAAAAAATCTCGCCTTCTCGAAAATATGCTTTGTTTTACACGGTGAAATCTATCGATTAATACGTCTGATCTACGAACCTCTTTTTCGTTAAACGATAATAGCATTGTAGAATTTCTTGAAAGAGTCTATCTGGTTTGCCATAAGGACCAGGCTGTGTCATGTGATTAGGTCAAAAGTCACGTTGCGTGCTAAATCGAATCTGAAGATTCCAAATCCAGATGTTTTAGAGATATTTTAAGTACGTAAGATCCGCGTGGGCGCAATGCGTAATTCGCAGAAGTTGTATATAATTTACCATTATTATCGATTTTACTCAAACATCTTGACTTTTGACAATGTTCTACCCATATTTATCTTGAGTGCTATATATCGTTTTTAAGCTATTCATTATGTCTTTGTAATAAGCTTTCAATTAATCATCTCCTTATAGTTTTTGAGATATGTGGACGACTTCATTTTATTCATTGATTTTCCATTGACTTTAATGTTCATGTTTTGTGATGTATTACTATGTTCCATTCATTTTAGGACAATTTGCTTTTGGAATACAGAATCTATATAGTCTCTTATACATTTGAGCAGAATTTCAGTCATCTCTCCCAAAGTCTGTTCACATCATTGCAACCATATAGGTCCTTTACCATAATTTCTGTTTCTAAAATCTTTCACATTTTAATTTAATGTACAACTCATTTTTCCTTGCAAGATACTGGAATACCATATGCATACAAAACATTATCTGTAATAAGATTTGTATATTTTACGTTTGATATAATATGCAATTTTCATAAATGTATGATATTCTATTCTGGAAGTACAATGAAATTTATCTATGTTCGTTGCCATCGGTTCCACTGCAAAGTGGCCAACTTAGACAGATAGCCAACTTACAGAAAATAAATGATTTTAGATACAAAAACCACTATAGTTTATAATAAACAATTCTAATGCAGCTATACATTATCATTTATGTATTACTTCGTATTTTACAGATAGTAAATAGTTTAATTTATTTCTGAAATATGAAATATTCCCAAAAATACTGCGGCACATTCGTTTTATATTTCTACCCTATACCTAGAACGGTAGAGAGAAATGTAAGTTCCAGGAAATATTCAAAAGATACACACATTCCTTCACACTCAGCGCAGTTAAAGACCAAATGCGACCGATTGTGCATCTGAAAATTAGTTATTGACCAACAGGCAACAAAGGAAACTTGTTTTATTATCTTATTTAAATTTAGTTTTAACACTTAACTGATCATCATTTGTTCCAAATCTCCTGTAAACTCTCGAAGGGGCAAAAAGAATTCGAAGACGTGATGAAAGCGAAGGGCATCTGAGTCCGCCTGGACTGAATCACGAAAGGTCTTGCAGTAAAAAGTGTGAATGGAATGTGCTTAATGGCATTAATTAATGAACTACTTGCCGAAATAGTTATAAAAGCAGTAAAGAGTACCACCACTTTAACTTTCAATTGACATGATTTTCCTTTTTTCTTTTTACTGGCCTTTGGGAACACTTACAGGAAGATATCTTTTGAAAGGTTTCTAAGAAATAAAGATTATGTGAGTGCCCATTATACAGAGGTGAATTTAACAGCATAGAAGCAACATTGCTTCAATGTGGTGAAGTTCCAAGATAGACAGGTGCCCACCTTATAGATAAATGAATAATGTATGTCTTATGGGAAAGTGCAGGTTCCATAGGACATACGCCAACTTGCAAAGTTAACGGGTTTTACTGTACTACTTTATCGAATCATAAGATGCATTGTGTATCATGTGGGAATCTGGTCAGCTCAAAATGTTGGATCGTCAAATCTTTTAAATGACTATAAGTACAATTTATTTCTGCGGTGAAATAATGGACCAAGACATTTGGAATACTAAGTGTAGTGGTATATATACACAGTGTGTTAATGAACTATACCGACAAACTGTAAGATATAATTCCTCAAATCAAAATAAGACAAAAGTTCATATACAAATGTGGAAAAAAGTTCACACTTTCAGTGCTAGGTGTATCCAAATTCGTTGAAAAAGAAAATTTCAACATGTATTATTTCAAATTCAGGAAAACGTGAAGTAGCAGTCCATATCAACCTGAAGGAAGTCACACATACGTAATCCAAAAATGCATATTTCATCAATGTGCAAGGGATTCTCTACAGGACATAATTTCTAGATATGCTCGCAACATCATTCTTAGATATGTTCTGATTTCAAGGTCGGTCCAAAGTAGAGAAAAGATAAACTTTGGCAGTAGTGAGCAAAGAATGCTTTATCTGGAAATCGGAAATGTTAGAGACCGCAACTGGTTCTTTATGTTTTGAATAACGCGTACTGAGATATTTTATTTCACGTTTATTAGTAGAAAAAAAAGGAAAATATTCCGTACAAAATACATCACAGCATGCGTTGTCCCGAATACAAAGAACCACAGAGCTGGTGGACCCTAACACTTACGACTTCCCGCTGAAGCAATTCTGTCCAATATTGTCAAGGCTCACTTTTTGTCTACTTTGGATTTGCCTTGAAATCAGAACATATCTGAGAATTCTGTTGAGATAATGTCGAAAGCTTAAGAGCCTGACATACTAAAAATAATACAAAATTTATAATTTTTCTTTTAATTGTTTTTCATAAGTGAAAGGAGATAATGAACTGCAACTTACCACACTCATAAATAATGCTATTATATAACAGAAAATATGAATCTGAAGAATTTTCAGTGTTGCCATCCATAGAAATTACGGTGTTGCCAGAATAACATTTCCCCCAAAGTCTAAGTTAAGGCAGCAATTAGAGGAACGAACTCAACTGTATTTGATTACGCATCATGTGTCTTGGAATCCTGTGAACTACTTTTTAAATAATAGTTTATTTAGTTTGCAATAAACTAAATGGTTTTAACATACATGCATATAAATTAAATAATAATGTTATTTAAAAAATGGTTCACAGGATTCCAAAACAACATGATACGTAAGCAATGCAGTTGAGTTCGTTCCTCTAGTCGCTGCCTTAACTTAGATTTTGGGGAAAATGTTATTCCGGCAACACTAATTTCTACAGACGGCAATTCCGAAAATTCTTTAGGTTCATATTTTTTGTTCTACTGTACGGTAGAATAACATTATCTATGATTGTGGTAAGTTGCATTTCATTATCTCCTTTCACTTATGAAAAACAAGCAAAAGAAAAATGGTAAGTTTGTATAATTTTTAGTATGACAGCCTCTTAATGAATCACTAGGTAAAGGAGGTGGGCTGATAAGGGCCATTTTTCGCCCATCAGGCCCGAGATATGAAATGCATGGTTTTCAATAGTATACCTCATAAAAATAAGAAAACAAATATATTTTGACGGAAAGCGCTATAAGTGAGATGTAAAAAAAATAAAATAAACAAAGACGTAAGTCGTGTGTTAACGAAGGAACGTAAACACTAATGTCATGAGTTGGAATCCGAGAAAGCAATAGTAAATAGAACACTAACGGCAAGAATAAGAAGAATGAAGTCTACTACGACTATGAGATCAATATATTACATCGGAAATAATCAAGCATAGATAATAATCAGACAGCTGGAGACACTTGTAGCTAGTTTGCAGATTAGGCATCGTGCTTGCTGTCGTCATCCGAATCGCCACTGGACCATCCTGCAGGCGGCATCTTGTAGTGTATGAGTATATTCTAGACTTGGTTTCTTAACTGCGCTGGAATTGTGGCGCCAGTAACCCAGAAACCATAGTACGGAAGCAACATGCGCACAACATCCGACGACCCGTGCGCCTACTTTACATTGGCAGTACCGCTGTATGTGTGCGATGTTGCTTTGCTCTGTTTTGATCCAAATATTATAGGTTTTGGATCTTATGTGTCGTGATCGTACTTGAACTTGGAGAACAGAAGCATCGTCATGATGTATGTACAGAGAGTACATACCTTCGTCACTTAAGTGCTCGTGAGTGTAAGATTGGCTTTGTTTAAGTTGATATATGCCAAGAGTTAATTGCCGTAGCTCATCCCAAGTTAGCCGTGGAAAATCTTGAAGATCTGTATAGGTTAACTTAGCCCAAATTGCCTTTTTCTCGCGCCCAGCCTTGTTGGTCGACCATCTGTTTTAAGTAATTAGGTTTTTAACTAAAGCCAGCATCCACTGAGCGATTGTTTCGTCATCTTCGGTGTTGTGAATCCTTGTAGGATAGAAAGTATTGAGAAGAACACATATAATTCGCACATAGTCACCAATATAAGGTATTTGCGTATTGGGTACCACTTTATCCAATGTGCGCCAGTTTTTCAACTGTCCATTAATGGCTTCGACGACCCATGGAACTTTCGTCACAAGACGCTCCTCGTTAGCATCCGCTGTTGTAAACTGTGGCTGCTTATTGAGTAATCTAGGCATTTCAGGTCCGAGACCCATTTCTTCCAGAAGTGTCAAACAATCACGGAAGCCTCTATCAACAATCAGAACATCCTTTGGCTGCAGCCACTCTCTGATATTGTGTGCATCTTTTTTAAGATATGAGTGAGTATGTTAGCGTCATTGTTCTTTGAATCCGCGAAGTAAGGTCCAAAGACACCCAAAATGTAACCTGCCGTCGTGACCAACATCATAGGCTTCACCAAAGGTTTTCCTTTGTGTAACGAGAATGATCGTCGCTGAAAGGAATAGTGGGAGCTCTTCTGGATATAAATGTACGTGCCATCAGAAACAAGTGTTACAGTATCATTGTCGTCGTCGGAAATGAATAATCGTGGTGCTAAAGGCTTCGTATGGTTTCAATAACCTTGTATTCCGTTCCAAGATATAGTGGAACAAAGTTCTGCATAAAAGCCTCACGTGCAGAGTGCACAGAAGATGATATTCTTCGTTTTCTGACATTGAATAATGTGGACAGAATAGCATTCGAGAGACCCGTTCGAAGCTTACAAGTAACACTGCCAAACAAGTACGAGAGGATCTCTGTTGAGGAATGCATTTTGGACTTTACTAGGTCATAAATACAGTTAAAATCAGACATTAATATACCCATAAGAGTATAATAATCGGAGTCAGAAAGTTGTCCCGGTAAGTCGAAATCGATACCTTTCTTCTGTGCTACCTTTCTGATATCGTTTATTAGACTTTCAATATCTTTGGCAGACATTGTTGTCTTCTCATTTACAGGGCGCACAGCTTGCAGAGCCTCCTCACAGAATACGGACTCCGTAAGATGCGTTTAACAGCAGCGTTTTCCCGACGAAATATAGATTCCCGTTTCTGTAAAGGCCTGCGTTCGAGCTGCTTTTGGTACAGCCACTAAGTATTTCTTACGCTTACATATTATACAACAGCTATTAGAGTAGTGACAACGAGGTATTGCTAACTCTATGTTAGGACTCTTACAGGTGGTGTCAACGGCAGTACTCGTAGACGCACGATCTCTTTGTACAGCAGACGAAGGCATAGGAGTGCTTCATATATATATATATATATATATATATATATATATATATATATATATATATATATATATATATATATGGGGTGGGGTGGAGGGTGTTTGTGAGTATGGGTATGTATTAGCTTGGATCGGATGCATCAGGTAGCTATTGTTGGTCGTTGTTTTTCATCTTTCCCTCAGTATTGCAATATAACGCATCAATGAATTCCCATCGCTACTTCATTGACGGGTGGTATGTATGATTCTTCGATATATATATATATATATATATATATATATATATATATATATATATATATATATATATATATATATATATATATATATATATATATATATATATATATATCGCAGAATTTCATGCCATTCTGCGACTGGTTTTCCTGCTCGCACTTTTACTCATACCACTTTCAGAAATGACAGGCCTTCTCAATACTCCAGAACGTGCTGTCTCTATTTTTACTGCCCTACACACACATCCGCGCAAACAATACATTTTCTTTATATATTTTATTGACATGCTGAGCATGTATTTTCAGTCACAATCGGTAAATAACATCAGAGCTGGAGTCTCCAGTTAAACTCGTACATTACAGCGTATAAACGGTAGTCATCGCTCTATACTCTCGCGCAATACATTTTGTTCTCTAATAGGTAGAAGGACACACTGAACCAAAATCAATTAGTACTCATATCAAAGGTTACACAGCGTTATATTATGACGAGTCAGATTTATTTTGGTTCATCGACTCCTTCTTCCTATAAGCCTCCATCAAAGACAGCAAACAGTACCAAAATGTCGCAAAACGCTGAAACGAACTCTTTTCGGGCACTCATTTCTATGACTTACTATTTTCTTTATCACGTATCTATTATCTTTATATATGTAACATATCTTCTAGTATAAAAATACATTGCAAACTTGTAGGAATCGGACACTTCATTTTTCCGTTGTCTGATGGGCGAAAAATGGCCCTTATCCGCCCACCTCCTTTTGTGTGAAGATTCAAATGTGTTATTGTTATAATTATACATGGATAAAATAGACCTAGCCTAGTATTTCAGCCTGTTGAATTTTATTAAATTTATCGATTTTCTTAAAAACTAATAATTAATCCTGTTTTTTCTTTTATTACAGTCCATTATTGGTTTATCATTCAGTATGCTGTTTTGCTTGCATGTAGTGGCAATCCTATTTACTCTGACGTATCCTGATTTTGTGATATGTCTTACTGTTGTGGCTATTCTGACATCTGTTCTCCTCATATGGCTGTTGTATAAGAAACTGAAAGAGAAGAGTGATTCTAAGAAGGAAAATTGTTTACCCGTAACTGAAAAATTACTAGATGAACAACAAGTTCTTTCGTAGACTTTGGAGAAACGGCAGTGTACCATTTCATAAATTCTGTTACTGCTGGAAGGCTGTAACTGTGTTGTCAGAGAGGTTAGGTGACCAGAAGAAAGATATTCAATTACAAACTTATGTTAGTGGTTAGTGATTAAAAAATGAAATTAGAATTCAATATTTTAGTCAAAAACACAAATTAGCCTATAACCTAATTGAATAGTAGTAAAGGTAGTAGTTTATTGTAATATGTTGAAACTTTTTACCTTTTTTTCGTTAGTAATTCCAAATATATTAATGTTGTTGAGAAACGCAGTTTCTGTTAACATTTCTAAATAAACAAAGAAATGGAAGTTAATAGTATTAGAGTTATAAAGTTGGAAAATTTTTCAAAATATTTGAATCTATTGGAAAGAAGCTTTATATCAGTTTTCCAAAGGAACATTTTGGGAGAAATCAAATATTTTGTATAATGTTAGATGTAATTGAAGCAAATTTACCACTATATGCTTAAGGTATGATTCCCCAACTTGGTATAAAATGAAGTAATGTAGGTTTATTTTGAAAGTATTAATTTAACACTCTTAGTACTAATAATTTAATTGGTAATTTAATAATTACCAATTCATCTAAATAATGTTTTTTGTGTGTTTTATAGCTGATATTTCCCGCGTGCACATATCTTTGAGAACTAGGCTTAGTATTCCTTTTATGCTGTTTTTTTTACATCGTATCTATACAACAATGATGTATGTATATATAAAAAAAATTCGAACACAGCACAATTTGGTTGGTGAAGTAGCAACTAATATAGCCTGTTTGTTATATTTTTTTAAAGAATCCTACCCTTGTAATTTTTTATGTACACACCACTATCATTGTAGGCACTATGTGAAGACAAGCATAGAATAAATTCTAAGCCTAACCCCTGAAGAACAGTGACCTTGGGAAGCAAATGAAATTTCGACTAGGTTAGAAAGTAAATTTAAGAATATGGGTAACTTAGTATCTGTATCATATGATAAAAGGTTGGAAAATATTGCTATGTAGTTTGAGTCTGTGATGCGATTATTTTTTATTAGTTACGGAGGGAACCGGTCAAAACCCCCACAGCCAAAACCCCCACACTCAAGAAATGTCAAAACGCCCACACAAACGGTCATAACCACCACACAAATGGACAAATCTCCCAAACGCACGAACGGTCAAAACCCCCACAGCCAAAACCCCCACACTCAAGAAATGTCAAAACGCCCACACGATCGGTCATAACCCCCACACAAATGGACAAATCACCAAAATACACGAACGGTCATAACCCCCACAGCCAAAACCCCCACACTGGTAGTCGGTCATAACCTCCAACGGTCATAACTCCCACACAAATGGACAAAACAGCCACACATAGCAACGGTCACAATCCCCACATAAATGGATAAAACCCCCACACAAATGGACAAAACTCCCACATGCAGAAATAGTCACAACTGCCACACAAATTGACAAAAACCCCATACTCATGTATTGCCCTTGTACTTTTTAATAACATTCTTTATTCCACTTAAACTGATGTTGCAACTATTCTTCTTGGGCGTCATAAACAGCCGCAACAAAGACGTGAAATGACGATCATTTCAGAGTGTGGGGGATTTGTCCGATTTTGTGGGAGTTTTGTCCATTTATGTGGGGATTATGACCGTTGCTATGTTTGGCTGTTTTGTCCATTTGTGTGGGGGTTTTGACCGATTGTGTGGGCGTTTTGACATTTCTTGAGTGTGGGGGTTTTGGCTGTGGGGGTTATGACCGTTCGTGCGTTTGGGAGATTTGTCCATTTGTGTGGGGGTTATGACCGATCGTGTGGGCGTTTTGACATTTCTTGAGTGTGGGGGTTTTGACCGTTCGTGCGTTTGGGAGATTTGTCCATTTGTGTGGGGGTTATGACCGTTTGTGTGGGTGTTTTGACATTTCTTGAGTGTGGGGGTTTTGGCTGTGGGGGTTTTGACCTAGACTCGTTACGGAATGGATTACTTATCTTGAGTAATATCGTTATAGAGTTTTACCTTTTAAAATAAAGGTAGATCGGTGTTATAATAGATCTGTGATTATCGTAGGTTGGTGGTATGTATGTATGCGACTTTGTTTAAATATTTAACAGACTGTAAAATGTATGAAAGAAGATTATTTGGCGTTAGTAATTATTATTATTATTATTATATATTTTATACATTTGAAAACCTAGCATTAGTTTAGTTTTTAATTTCCAAACTTATGATATATTGTAGCTTCATACAATGTACTTTCCCAAAGTCATACACCCCAGTCATGATAGTAAGCCAGAATTAGAGCCTACCTTTCCCCTTAGATACTAGATAACTTTTCCTAATTTGGCCATCTCTCCTGTATTAATACGTTTTACCTCAAATTATAATAAAACCACAAGAACTGACATTATTTTCAAGTTTCAAGTTGGTTTAGTTCAAATGTAAGTAAATTGTTCAAGATTCCAGTGATGAAAGCTCATGCTTAGTGTATTCAGTCCCCAAATTAGTGATCCTTTGTCGTTTCGGAGCCGTGGTAAAGTTCAACAGATGTTTCCGAAAGAGAAATAATTTAGTTTCATGCTACAATTTTCAAGGTATTTCAATATTTAAATTTTGAAAAAGTCAAATTTGAAACTTTTAGGACCTATGTTAGGAACAATGAGATTAGGACCTATGTTCATATGAACTTTTTCGCTTAGAATCACTCATACTACCATTTCCAAAAATATTGCCACTTTCTCCTAAGATACCATGTATATATATGGGTGTGCTAAAAAAAAGACGCGCACGGACCACAGAGCACTATTCTACAGGCCAAAATAAAGCAAAAATTTATTTGATGGTATGCTCTCCGCGCCCCTCCTTTAGCCGGTATGGAGAATCAGAATTTCATAATGTGGCAACGTCGCAAATTAACTTGGAGCCATTAGCATCATAGGCGCAAATCTGTCTTCAACATTGGGGGGGACGGGTAAGACGTTCCCATATATATATATATATATATATATATATATATATATAAAAGCCATGTTCAAAATATTTATGAAGTTGAAAAACAATGCTGTGAAGGATCAGGAGAGCAGAATTGTCTTCAGTGACGTATTTAGGAGGCTATCGGACTCATTCTCCCCTGGAAATAATTTGTTAGTTTTACGCTTTCCACGTACAACAATAATCCTTCCTACCATTTCTAAGAATGTCATTGACTTTCCATTTTCTTATGCTCTTTGTTCAAAAATAATACTGTATTTGTCAAATTTCATTCCATGTAAGAACTGCGTCCTTAATTGTTCTTTCTGTCATCCTTTCTATTTTTCTGTTTCTTTTTCTTGACGTTACTACTTTCATTTCGCCTATCGACCGTTGTCAGTTGTGATTCAAGTTGGCCGTCATCAGTAACACCAAAACTAAGAGGAGTTGATAAGCGAAAGTAGTGTTCCACACCAACATGCGCGGATATCAACATGACAGGACTTTAGTTATTATAACAAAGGAACAATTATGTCGTTTAGTTATTTTTAAAACAAGGAAATGTTTGAATAAAGAAAATCAAAACGGGGGAATAATTAGCCCGGGAAATTAGGACGGCCAAGAGAATGCTTTCTTTTTCTTGTATGAATAGAATAAAGGGTTAGATTCACTTCTAAATTTTTGTATCATATCATATAGGATTTATCGATCTTTAATTCTTGCCATTATAACTTCAATTTGTGCACAAATTAAAATATATTTAATTCTCAAACTCAGATGGGCAATTGCCCACTTCCTTCCTTGTGTTGGGCATAGCCCTCGAAAGAAAATCCTAAATACGCCATTGGTTGTCTTCAACATTGGAAGGTGGGCAGATTTGAGGCTTATTCTAGATAAGAGAGATGAAACTCATATTACGGTAGATGAATCTGATCTATCTGTAGAGTATATTATATATTAGGTGATGTAGATGAAGTAGTAGTACATATCAGTATTACAAATCACTGCCGTGAAAACATTCTGATATCTGAATACATGCATGGTATGTTTCTAATTAGGCATCCACAAAGATCCACGTTAAAATTGTTTTATAGTAATATAATAATATAAATGACGACTTCCCCAAAACTATGAAGAAAGAATATCAATTATGTATGACGCAACAATACTCTTTGAGCAAAATGATTATAATCTCAATAACATTACAGGAATCGTTTCAGAAATCTGACGCATGTCATACTCTTTACTTAACAGATGTAACCTTAAGATTATAGAGAAAAATATTCCAGCAATTGGATTCTTTTCTTTGCTTACGAAACATCCTCTCTCAAAAGAAAAATTGGGACACGCGGAAATACGTAGGAACAAACAATGGTTCGAACTAGCGGAGAAGAGAAAACAGCAAATACGTTGGCTACAAAATCCGAATGAAATAACTACACAAAATTTCGTAGACATCAGACGAGGAACTTCCAAAACTTTTAGAACAAAGAAACGCGATATTTTGAAAGCTAAAATTTAGAAACTTGAAGATAATAGTAAAAATAAAAACATTCGAGACATGTATAAAGGGATCAACGAATTTAAGAAAGGCTATCAACCTCGTTCTTATATATGAAAGAAAGCTGATGGAACAGTTCTCACTGATACAGATAGTATTTTAAATAGATGGAAAGATTTCTTTGACGATTTGCTTAACACGCAGCCAAAAACTTATGTGCGTGGAGAAAGGAAGATACACACCGCAGAACCATATATTCCAGAACCCAATGGAACAGAAGTAAAAATCGCTATAAAGAAATTAAAGAAACACAAATCTCGGGTGTAAACGAAATTCCGGCTGAGTTAATTTTAGCTGGAGGCAAAAAATTGTGGAACAAGATACACAAACTCATTCTCCTTATCTACAACAAGGAAAAATTGCCACAAGAGTGGGAAGAATCAATCATTGTTCCAATCCACAAGAAAGGCGACAAAACTGACTGTAATAATTATCGAGGCATCTCTCTTCTGTTAACATCCTATAAATTCCTTTCAAACAATCTTTTAGCAAGATTGACCCCATACGCAGATGAAATTTTTGGAGATTATCAGTGTGGATTTAGACGAAATCGATCAACTATCGACCAAATATTTGCCATTCGCCAAATACTCGAAAACAAGCGGGAATACAGTAGTCCGGTACATCAACTAATTATTGATTTTAGAAAGGCTTATAACTCGGTTAGGAGAGAAACATTGTACAACGTTCTTACAGAATTTGGAATACCGAAAAAGCTAATTAGATCAATCAAGGCATGTTTAAATGAATCCCAAAGTAAAGTCCGGGTAGGAAAATTTTTGGCCACGAGCTTTCACGTTAAGAATGGCCTGAAACAAGGAGATGAGTTGACGCCATTATTATTTAACTTTGTCCTGGAATACGATATAAGGAAAATCAAAGATAGCAACCAGGGCCTAGAGCTGAACGGTGTTCACCAGGTTATGCGTACGCTGATTATGTAAATTTAATAGGGAATGATAGGAGAAAAATAGAAAGAAATGCAGAGGTCTTATTAGACGTGCTTGCATGGACATGGGTTTAGAAGTAAATGCAGTGAAAACTAAATACATGGAAGTGCGTCGGGACCGTAATACGACAAAGTATGTATGTGTTAAAATATTAAATAATACTTTTGATAAAGTGGATACTTTCAAATATCTAGGATCAATATTAACAGACGAAAATCATATTTACGAAGAAAATAAATGCCGACTAAAAACAGGGAATTCGTGTTATTATTCAGTTCAAAACCTCTTGTCGTAGCGAATTCTGTCGAGGGATTTTAAGCTTAAAATGTATAAAACGATAATCATACCTGTTGTTCTGTATGGTTTCGAAACATGGTCGCTTACTTAGTGCAGAGCATAGACTGAAAGTATTTGATAACAAGATCCCGAGAGAAATATTCGGACCAAGAGGAACGGGAATGGGGAATGGTGGAAACTTCATAACGACGAACTACGTAAATTATACGGCTAACCAAACATTGTTAAGGTCATCAAGTCTAGGAGGCTTAAGTGGGCAGGGCATGTAGCCAGGATGGAAGAAAGTAGGAACGCTTTCAAAGTGTTAGCGGTAAGACCAATCGGAAAACGACTATTAAGAAGACCTAGGCGCAGATGGGAAGACAATATTAAGATGGATCTCGGAGAGATAGGAATACAAAGTAGAAACTGGATTCAGTTGGCTAAGAATAGAAGTCAGTGGAGAGCTTTTGTGAACGCGGCATTGAACCTCCGGGTTCCATAGGCTATAGAGTTAGTTAGCTTACGAAGCATGAGTAGATGTCTAGGCTGATACTACAAATAGATTAAATGCGCATTTACTGAAATGATGGGTTCTACTGACATTGGATAGTCTATATACTCTTCGTGTGCTAGGGCCTAGGGGAGAGGAGGAGATAAGATTTCATATCAGGTTACGTCACGCACAGTCGCACACCTTCATTTTCATTAAAAATGGAAAAGCCAAGAGAAACAAATTTCATCTCACTTTCCTTTGTGGCAGTCGGACACAACTCATCACAGTTATCTGCAAAAAGCACTTTTCAAATCGGATTATTGGGAGAGCCTCCAGTTCCAATGTTGGGGGGACATGTCTCCCCATTTCCCCGGAATTTGTGCCCGTACCTACAGCTGAGACAACTTTCCAGCATGAGGAGAGGGACATATCCTCCTCTGGCATTTATTGCAATTTGTGCCCAAATAGCGGAAGTGGAATTAATACATATTGATGAGACTACTAAACTCACTACAGCACGAAGTTCAGTTTGAAATACTACAGAATACGATTCTTTTTTTAAAAAAAATGGAAAAGCCAAGAGAAATCAATTTCATCTTACATTCCTTTGGGGCAGTCGGACACAAATCATGACACTTATCCGAAAAAGCACTTTTTAAATCAGATTATTGGGGGGGACAGTCCCCCTCAGGTCCAAGATTGGGGGGGACATGTCCCCCTCATCCCCCCCGGGATTTGCGCCAGTGATTAGCATTACTCTACGAATACAACAAGCAGTTGAATGGATTGCTAAACTAATAACTGATGCTAGTGTCAATGAATATCGATCTGGAAAAATCGATATAATTATTTGATAGATTGGTATGATCTAATCTATGATCTTTATTTGCGGCGTTGCCATATATTGCAATTTGTGTCCCCAGACGAGGAGTCGAAAGGTAAATATATATATATATATATAAAACTTTATTTTGACCAAAAAGCAGAATAATGCTCTGTGGTCCGTGGGCGCCAATTTTAGAACACCCGATATATATATATAGGGTGTCTCACAACTTTGCGACCTGAAATATTTACGAAATGACAAAAATGACAAATCTAGTTACGCAAGAATGTATCCATGCCAGGGGTCTATGAAATTCTGTAACAACAAGTGCCCCCAGAGGTTCCATCATAGGGCCCCGGGGCCCAACTTGAAAATTTCAAAAGGAAACCCCCTATTTTTATTGCACGTTCTGATTCTGCAATCAAAACTAAGCAACTTTTACTTGAAGCATTTTTTCGTTTTTCTAATAAATGACGCAGTAATCGCAAAAAAAAAAAATCATCTTACATACGTTCCCTAACTTTGCGACCTCAAATATTTCCGAAATAATAATAAAAAAAATTGTGGCAAATCTAGTTACGAAAGAATTTACACATGTCAAGGGCCTGTAAAATTCGCTAAACAACAAAGTGCCTCCAGGGGTCTCATCTTATGGCCCCAGGGACCAACTTGAAAATTTCAAATAGAAAAACCCTATTTTTATTGCAAATTCTGATTCTGTGATCAAAATTAAGCAACTTTTACTTGAAGCACTTTTTCGTTATTCTGAAGATGGCGCTGTAATTGCATATAATTGTATCTTATGCACGTTCCCTATCTTTGCGACCTCAAATATTTCCGAAATAACAAAAAAATGTGACAAATCTAGTTACGTAAGAATGTACACATATCAGACACCTATAAAATTTGCTAAACAACAAGTGCCCCTAGGGGTCCCATCATAGGACCCCAGGAGCCAACTTGAAAATTTCAAATGGAAACTACCTATTTTTATTGTAGATTCTGATTTTGCAATTTCAACTAAGCAACTTTTATTTGAAGCACTTTTTCGTTATTCTGCTAGATGGAGCTGTAATAGCAAAAAAATCGTACGCACGTACGTCACCTACGGCTGATGATAAACTAAATACCTCGAGAAATACACTTGCGATTTAAATACCTGTCCAATCATTTTAAAAGATCTATTCAACTAACATAAAATGAAGTTCCTTCATCTTCCCAAAATACCAAATAGAAATTCTCTACATTAATAGAGATTCGTATACTGCGACCGAAAATACACAGCTTTGATTTTAAGTATTTTTTCGTTGTTCTCCTAGATAACACATAAATCGCAAAAATACATGATTGTGCGTCACCTGAGGTTGATAAATAAAAAGCTGGTTCAAAAACTGAATATACTGTGTGATGTTGGTGCTAAGACTTGCGAACAAATAAAGTTAGAACACGTTTGTAATAATATTTTTCAAGAACTGAGATTTTTTTCTGTGAGCTTGTGGACACTATAAAAGTTGATTTGATTTGAATATATGCCATGTGATTTTTACCTGAGAGGTGAAAGTGAAAGTGAATACGTAAGGCTGATCGGTGAACCTATTAAAGTTTAAAAGAACATCATTATTTTGTTCTTATGGTTATGAAGATGTGCATAGTTACAATTTGATTTGAAACTGCATGTAATTCCATCTGAGAAGTGAAAGTAAATATGAACAAGCAAAGTTTATTGTTAGATCTAAGAGAGCAAATGTGCTCTTATAAATTTAGTGGAACAAATAACATTTGACCAGAAGACACGTGTCATCCCTATGTCGTTCTGTAAATACTTATGGTTGACTATAAATTACAGCCCAGCAATGTAGAAGCCATTAGATATTGGTAGCAGTAAGCATTATTACAGACAACCTTTGAACACTCAAGCTGTATTTCAACTGGTTTGTATTAGAGCTCTGAAAGTAAAATTCTAACGTTCTCGATGATACGAGGATGGGGCAATCACTAAAGGTAATGGGCTGAAGTAAGGGTAATATTAAAAAAAAGATCGCGTTCCACACAATCCCATTTCGAGATTTACTGTCCAGTGCATCGTAAGACGCATCGAGGAAACGGTAACTATAAAGGATTGTAACATTCCTGGTCGACCGAAATCAGGGACAGACAGGTTGATGTTGCAGTCATTTGTTAAAAATACTCCACTTAGCATTCATAAAGCTGATGAACAACATGACATTATTCAAAGTCTGCGAAAAGAATGTTGAAGAAAATGAAGATTCACCATACAAAATTGATCTGATACACCATCTGAATGAAGATGTCTTTGATCACCGTGTAGAATTTTGTGAAGGTATGATGAAACAAATCAATGATCATCCTACTTTTCTTACCAGCATTGTGTTCTGATGGAGCCATGTTCCACCTAACCAGTTACATTAACAGACATAATTGCAAGTTTTGATTTGACAGCAATCTCATTGGTCCTTTCAAACACACGCTACATTCTGAAAAGTTGAATATATGGGCGGGGGTGCAAAGTATACAATAATTGGTCCTTTTTTTTTATTAATAACAGTTTTACGTCTGAACTGGTGAGGAGATGCTTCGAAAACAAGTAGTTCCAGCAATTACAAACACTGCAAGTGAACAATTTTGCCCACAGATGGTTTCAGCAAGATGTGCAGGACCGCACAACAGTGTAAATATGCGGCAATTTCTTAACACGGAATTTCCTAAATAACGGATTGGTAGAAGAGGTGAGATTGGGTGGCCTGCTCGTTCTCTGTTCTCCTGATTTATCGCCCCTAGACTATTTTTTCTGAGTTTATCTAAAACTCCGAGTATGTCAAACAATGCCAACCACTTTGGATAATCTTCGTCAAAGGGTTATTGATGAAGTTGCACTTATTGAACTGGAAGTCATCAGGAATGCAGTACGTGTGTTTTACCATCGAATTGCTTACTGCTAGACCAAGAAGGTGTGCAGATTGAACATATGTTGGGAAACATCAGTTACACTTTGTTCATCTGCTAATTTTAGACAATCAAGTCGTGAGAGGCAAGGGGAGTCATGATAATCGAAAGGGGACGGGGACTCATAAGTTCTTCGAAAAACAACGGGAAGACACTACAAGGCTGGTAAAGCTGATGTGTTGTTACGCATTCTGTAACTAGAGTAACAGTAAAACTAGATATCAGGAAACGAAGACAAGACAACGTTTTCTTATTCTCTACTTTGATGTGAAACGGAATTTTTAACGAAGTTAGGGTTATGTTAAATCCCAGTGTATCAGTCACCCCTCCCTAACAATTTAACTGAAATTTGAGAACGCATTTAAGAAGCAGATGGATCTCCTGATTCTGGGATGTAAAAAGGAGTGTGCCAAGAATTACACTATAAAACTGATGTATGTTGAATTACAAACGGCACTCATCTTGAGCAACTTTGACAAGAAACATAACACATGTGTTTATAAACCAAAAAAAGTTTTCTCTCATTTAACATAAGCTGCATGTCACTGTGACTAAACAAACGTGACTTATTAACCTTTGAAATCGGGAAAGTCATTTATAATAGCCTTTTATATCAATTAAGTTTCTTTGCGCTTTATCCAGGTTTTCTAAATTTGTTTTCTGTGAAATCTCCTTTGTCATTTGTGATTTTACGTACTAGTGTGAAATAATGATTTTACTTAATCTGTCCGCGTCACGTAATGTTTAACAAACATATTGATCTACTTGACCTTTACAATTCTAGGTAAGATATTTCTTTTGCAAAAAAAAAAAAAAAAAAAAAAAATCCTTTCCATATTGTAATGGTCTACCATGGTCGCATTGAAATGTACATGAAAGCAATTTTGTTTTATGCTAAGGCTTCCTAAAATATTGGTCACGTATTTCGTGCTTTTAAATTACACGTGTATTTCTCGAGATATTTAGTTTATTATCAATCCCAGGTAGCGTATGATGATATTTCTTTTTGTGTTTACAGCGCCATCTAGGTGGATAAAAAAAAAAAAAGAATTTCAAGTAAAATTTGCGTATTTTCGATCGCAAAATTCGAATCTGCAACAAAACTAGAAGATTTTCATTTAAAACCTTCTAGTTGGCGCCTGGGGCTCTATGATGGGACACTTGGGGACACTTGTTGTTTACAGAATTTTATTGGCCCCTGACATATGTATATTCTTATGTAACTTGATTTGTGACATTTTTTGTTATTTTGGAAATATTTCAGGTCGCAAAGTTAGGGAACGTACGTACGATGATATTCATTTTATTGCGATTACAGCACCATCTATTAGAATAACGAAAACGTGCTTCAAGTAAAAGTTGCTGAGTTTCGATAGCAGAATCAGAATCTGCAATAAAAATCGTGAGTTTCCATTGGAAATTTTCAAGTTGGCCTCTGGGGCCCTATGATGGAACCCCTGGGAGCACTTGTTGTTTACAGAATTTTATAGACCTCAAACACGTGTACATTCTTACGTATTAATAACTAGGTTTGTCACACTTTTTGTTAGTTCGGAATTATTTGAGGTCGCAAAGTTAGGGGACGTACGTACGATGTTATTCATTTTTATGAGATTACAGCGCCATCTATTAGAATAACAAAAAAGTGCTTCAAGTAAAAGTTGCTTAGTTTCGATAGCAGAATTAGAATCTGCAATAAAAATAAGGGGTTTTTATTTGAAATTTTCAAGTTGGTCCCTGGAGTCATATGATGGGACCCCTGAGGGCACTAAGTCCCTGGCATGGGTACATTCCTGCGTAACTAGATTTGTCATTTTTTTGTCATTTCGGAAATATTTCAGGTTGCGGTTAGGTGACACACCCTGTATATATAATTTTAGTACCCTATACTTTAAACTGTTGTTATTTATGTTCTATCTGTCTTAGTTTAAAAAGATAAATAAAAATCCTTAAGAGGAAATATTTGCAATTAGCAATGCTGGGACCTATTTCAAATGAATGTATTTCAAATACCCATGTACAATACAAAACACAATTTTGTATTTTATATTTTAAATACTTTTTTCAAAAACTATCTTGTATAATATATTTGAAATAGGTTTTGTACTGTATTTTGTTATTTTCCATAATATGCACAGTTCAAAATAGGTCTGATCTTGGCAAACGCAGTTTACGAATCTGCACACAGTATACTAGAAACTAACAGATATAAACATTACGTGGCGGCACCATTGCAGATTGTTATTGCGGAACTTGTAGTCGAAATTTCCGAAATCATGCGTGGTTTTCAAAGATATTGTTGGTGTCTCTCTCAATACTTTGTCGTACAAGGCGGAATTCTTGTTTTGATAGTTTAATGAAGCTTCAAAACGTAAAAAGTAAGTTAAGTGGTGCATACCCTGCACTGGAAATTCCCCCTTTTAAAGATAACGAGTGTGAATTTCTCGACGAATACCAGAGCCGTAGCTACGGGGAGGCGAACGGAACGGTCACCCCGGGTGCTGATAGCAAGAGGGCGCCGAAAGAGCAGGAAAAACGAAAAGTATTAGAAATGAGTAAACATGCGTTGCTCCGAAAAAGTATTGTCACCCTATTAAATCAATATTAAAGGAAATTATTATATATGATTTCTTAATGGCCATGTGATATACACTACAAGGTGCCAAGTAATGACTTATAGTGTACGCAGGAGCGGTTTCAAAATCAGAAACGGTCAAACTCTGAAATAAATGTTCGACGTTTTGATGGTGATGAGTTTCCTTAGTTAATCACGCTTTTCTACGCAGTCGGATTAACCACGGCGGTGAGAACGAAGGTATGGAAATGAGAAGAGTGAAGACACACACGCAAGCTGCTGTTTGCGTGGGAATATGAAAAATGAAGGTAAACAAGGGAAATAATAACATTTTCGAAGTTTAATCAGTTGTAGAATAGAGGCTTAAGGGGGTCAGAACTTAACCCAACGATTTTCGTCTTTTTCAAAGATGTATCACTACCAGTGTGTGTTTTTTCATTGACATATGAAATGCTTCCAATTTGAATATGAATTTATTGGGATCATTTCTTCATCAACTATTGTGTCGCCAGGATATTTTTGAGCGTAGGTATCTAGTTGTGTCATATTTTTACATACAAAACATATACACGCATTATATATTATATATATATATAGGAATGTATGTATATATGGGGCTGTTAGTGCATTTTTAATGTGTTAATTAAATTAATTATAAGTAACCCTAAATTCAGAACTTTCATTCATTATAAAATTAAGTAACATCTACAGTTTCAAACATATGTAAGTAGCTAAAACATATTTTGGATTTTAAATACAATCATTAAACATATTCTTCACCTCTATTGGTCAACACTGAGAAATTCACAAAGAAGGCTTCTTCAGAATTTCCGTTACATTTCACAAAATATTTTTTTTCCGTAAAAGAATCGAATTTAAAATGTTACTTGTGTGGCCACATACAGAATGAAATTGCAAAAGTTTATAATTATTACTGGAAATTAATGTTGTCACCCATTTCGAACATTTTAAAAGCACATAGTTTCTAATGTATTGAAATTTCATTTCTTATCGATGGCATGAAACGTTGTATGAATTATAAATTTCCATAACTGTTCCCCAAGTGGATTTGTGTACAACCAAAAATAGTTTTGTCAAGTTTAGCAAAAAGTCCAAAATAATCCTCTTGGAAAAACTCTTATTTGTAAAAGAATACATAATGATCGATTTTGGCTGTTGCAATAGACTGTCCAAGCAGCTTGATAAAAATTCAGCTTATTGTAACAAGAAAATCTGCTTCTCTTATACGTCATTAAAAAAGAGGAAAAGATTGAAAAGGTGAGTAGGAGGCACCAAACTTTTTTTTTCGCCCCGGGCACTAAAATCTCTAGCTAGGGCTCTAACGAATACTTAAATTGTATGGAGTCCATCGCACAAGGACTTAGTCGGCTCCAATCTTCTGACTCTTTCTTTTATAGCGAGCTCAGCCCAGATGTTATTCACATGAAGAAAATTCTGGAAAAACTGGAACTACAATCATAGTGTTGTAATCCGCTAGTGAAGACATTGTTAAAGGAAATGGACAAAAGATTTCATGAATATTTAACCTTGGAGTCATCAGTAAATGACGTTATCCTTGCTTCTGTCACTCATTCGTGTTTTAAACTTAGATGTATTCCCAAAGAAAACAGATCACCTGTGAAAGATGCATTTACGGAAAAGATTTGCCATGACCACTCAACTGACAAGACTGTGCTATAAAACGAGAAAGCAGATGATCTTATTGATAAACAATATTACCTGTTCGAATCGGACACCAGCGATCACAAGAAGAATATCTGTGCGTCCTCCAATGCTTCTCAGTTGCAATGTCTCCAGTACCTTGAGGATTCACATACTTCTATGTGTCTACTGGAGAAGTAGCCTCTTGTTCTTAAATTATTTAAAAAGTTCGATACATGTGTGCCAAGTTCAGCAGCTGTTAAGTGAACCTCATTATGAGACCCCCGCAGAATGAGTACGAGTGACAAAATGTTTGAGAAACAATTGTTGCTGAAAGCGAAAAAGTATTTCCTTAAATGAAAGGATCATGTTTGATGTAGGCCTAATGGAAAAATTTGATGTTTTTTGGTGCAAAAAAAAAAAAAAAAAAAAAAAAAGATTGTGTTTGATGTCTAAACTATTATATGAACTATAGTCAAAACAAATATTCTGCAATAAACTATGTATAAAATTTGATACCTATTTTGTATTTTGCAAAAAGTATTTGAAATACGTATTTTGTATTTTGTACTTTAAATACACTTCTGAAAACTATTTTGTATTTTGCATTTTAAATACATTATGTGATACTATTTCGTATTTTGTGTTTCTAATAGGTTTCCTTACCTATTTTGAACAGCACTGGCAATTAGGACCCTGATGTAGTTGAAACTTGAATGCCATTATCTCGGGTTCGCAATCTTTCTTGCGCGGTTTCACAACCTTTCCTATCCTGGGCTAGAGTTTTCAATTTTTGTAGCTTTTATTCCCTATATTTTATATTATCTGGTCCGTACATTTCAATCCCGGTCTTCTCTATGTATTTTTTCTTCTGCAATTCTGTCCATCGTTACCAACTTGGTGTCTCTATGTCTCATAATGTGTCCAATCATCCTATCTAATCTTTTCGAAATATTCTTCAATATATTCTTCTTTTTTTCTACCATTTGCAATACTTTCTCATTTGATACCTTGTTTGTCCATTTAATTTTCATCATTTTCCTATAGCACCACATTTCAAAGGTGTCCATTCTTTGTTTTTCCTCTTCTCCTAGTGACCATGTCTTACATCCATTCAAAGCCACACTGAACACATATGCTTTCGTCAGCCTTTTCTTCAGTTCTATGCCGATTCTTCCGGTTAGAAGCTCCTCTTTTTCCATGCTAAGCTATTCTGTATTTTACAACTTAACAACTTCTTGTCGCTCATTATTTTATCCCCTAAGTAACAGAATTCCTCCATTTCATCCACTAGATATCCTATTTTGATTTCCATTTTCCTTATTTATTTTCTAGTGCATCTTGTACCTTTTGTTTTGCTTCGTGCATCTTCATGTTCAATTTGCTGCTAAGTAGCTGTTGCATACCTTTTAGACCTGTGTAATTATTTTCACTTTCTGTCAATACTACGATATTGTCCGCAAATCTATATGTGTGTATGTATTTTCTGCCCATGAACAATTATTCCTATGCTGTGAGTCCTTGATTTTTACAAAATCATAATTTTGTAAAGCTATCAATGATTTTAACACTTCTAACTAACAGGGCCAGATCTTGAATCCTGCGAACTACGCGTTCGCAGGAGGCTATAAACTGGAAATGGATTTTTTTGCTTTAATTTAAATTATGATGGCATAACACCCGTGTCATGGCGTTGACCTTCGGCTTTTTAGACCGGGCTTTTTGCATTCATTCAAATATGGAAGCACCGTAGAACATATTTTATAGGCATTTTGCAGCCTCGCGTGCTCTGTCTGGGGGCTGTGACGTCACAAACATGGACGATGGGTTTAAAAAAGAGTATATTTGAGAAGTTTTTTTTTTTTCAAAAAATCCCTGACACATTACTATTTACCCTAGAATCATAGTTTGTACCTCGTTGGTTTCGTTATGAGACAAGCTTTCGAAATGTACCACTCAAATTTCCCTATCGTGTACCAAAAGCGGGAAAATCTCGTCCAAAATTGAAAAAGGGGATTTTTTAAAAGAAAAATCTCCCTTTCTTCCAGTTTTCTCTTCACAGGTACACGATAGCGATTTCGGGTTTTCGGAATTTTTGACAAAAATTTCAATTTTTCGCGAATTTTCTCCACTATGGTACATGCTAGAGACATGCGAGTAGTACCGTTTGAAATACTGGTTTTGGTGAAACAAAACGGTATATCAATCATGTCTCTACGATAATTAGGGATGAGTCAGGAAATTTTTATATAAAAATGGGTTATCCATTGCTCACATAGGGGAAAGCTGATACTGTTTGCACACCCTCTTCTGTTTATTGCTTCTACATATGCATATCCCGTTCGAGCTTTATCACGAAGGAGACACCTTGCTTTAAGTCGATCCAATTCTACAGCAATCGTTTGTTTATGTTACACTTACACTCATTAACATCGAAAAGGCTTAGTGATGCTTGTGCATACGTTCTCTACTAACTTGTTTGCGCTCCACTCTGTACCGCGCACTAAGTAGTGCAGAAATCTCCCTCCCGCAGTACTACTTCGTGCATTAATCTGAGAGGTTGCTAGGCCCACTCATGCGTAATCCTTCTAAAATTGTAATCATTCGTATATCACATCCTGTACTACAAATATTGTAACTTCGCACTCATTCTCATCCTTCGTTATTGGAGTTGTATTTTTTACAAACGGCAGTGTTTATATATCATGTGCAGAGCCGGCCCTAGGCATTTTGCTGTCCCGTACAATTGCATCATTTGCCGCCTCCTTTCTCCAAAAGAAACAAATCATAAAAACCACGATTTTAAGTATGCTACTCCATTATAAACATTGGGGGAGGGAAAGAGCTCTCGCACTCAGAAAAGCCTAAATACTCCTAATACAATCTCGTTGTGTGTGTTTTTTTAAAATAATAATATATTATGTTAGTGAAAGATAAAGCAAATACACCTGCAGAGGAAAGATGGTTATCCTTTTTTATAGAATTCAATATCGAACTTCAATCTTAATATATCAATTTGCAATTCCAGTGCAATTAGCTCTTTTATCTTTTATTTCCCTAATTTTCCTTCTACATCTTTTAAAAAAAATATTAAAATAACTTGTTTCCACCTTCAATGATAAGGAACTTGTTTTCGAGGAAAAACAAGATCAGTTTTCATAACTTTCATAACAAAACTGTGAGAACTAAATGGAACAGGTGTTTGCTACTGTTCTATAATTGAGTTCTTGTATTTGACAACAATCAAGCAATTCATGCTATGCTTTGATTGACCATTTGCTTTAGCACTGTCCAAGTGACCTTAAACTAATGTGATCTAAACATGATTTATGAATGTAGTATTAAACTATTTATAGAAAGTCAGCATAGTAAACTTAACTACCAAAATCCTACAAGGAAAGGAAATATTTATTTTAAATAACATAGTTATGACAGATTTTGCTGCCTCGTGCAAATGCACGTATTGCACTAATCGTATAGCTTGCTCTGATAATATGGCCAACTTATCCACGTAGTCAACTTATGCAGAAATAATAATATATTATCGAGTCTAAGTGCTCAAAGGATATTCATTTAATATAAGCATGTAACCAAATTAGAGAGCTTAATGAGTTTCTCTCTATAATACTGTATAAAAGACAGGATTTGATTTTCAATTCAGCGAAGCTATATGGTAGCTGAACTTAAAGCTTTACGTGGAATCCAAACCATATGAGCTCATTTTGGGAATTGAACTCAGGTCTCCCACGCTAAAGCTGAAGGTGAAGAGCATACACTTTTTCTTTCTGCATTTCATTTTTCAATTGTTTTCCTTTTTAATTGGTTCACTTAAACACGCGAAATGAGCTTCATAAAGAAAATCCTTTTCCTTCAGATTACGAAATTCACTAACGCTCTATTTTCTTTTGTTAATTCTTTCCCATAGTTTACCATACAATTAGCTCGTTGCATGCATTTCTTCTATCTTAATTATTTACATTACTTTTGAAACCAGCAATAAGTTATTATTATTTTCTTGTTTATTTTTATTACATTCCCAAGATTTAGAAACACACTTATGCAGTATATGTATTAACAGGAAATATTTTTTAACTTGGATCAATATTTCCCACGTTTATTGTATTGTTTCATTTAAACTGCATTATATATTCAATGTCTTCCCCTTAATGTGAATTTTAAACTCGAAAGACAAGCATGTCTAATTTCTCTAAGATTCTTTAGAGGAAAGATTGGGCACATTTGAAAACTGAATTATTTTATATTTGGCATATTATTAAAATCGCACCACTTGGTGAGTACGAAAGTTTTATTTCTTTTAAGCTCTAAAGCATTGTGTTTTGAAATGATAGTCAAACTAACGAAAATATAGTTTTCATTCAATTGTTTTTATTTCAAAGCTTTCTTTATCAATTATATTAATGTTTGTAACATTGTAAAAAATACTTTTTCTTTTCTGTTATAAAATTTGGTATGGTCGGAGTTCCCTTTGGAATTGTTTTCACGTTTCGTTCTTCAAATTCCCATTCTAGTCTGGTAAACTTTGCCGAATGTATGTAAAAGAAAAGTATTTAGTACCATATCTGGCTATCTCGTTAAGTTTAAGACTGCGAATTTGGCGTCTATAAAATCACAATTAATATTAATAATCCTGTTTTTTTAAAACTTAAACTAGAAATACAAATCGCTGAGCAAAACAACGTTTATTTAAAAATAATAAATGTGTAACAGTTTCGCCAAATAACTGAACATATTGGCTTCATCAGACACTGTATCTTGCTATCTTAAATAACTTAAACTAGAAATGCAAATCGCTGAGCAAAGCAACATTTATTTAAAAATAATAAATGTGTAACAGTTTCGCCAACTAACTGAACATATTGGCTTCATCAGATATTGTAACTTGCTATCTTAAATAACTTAAACTACAAATACAAATCACTGAGCAAAGCAACGTTTATTTAAAAATAATAAATGTGTAACAGTTTCTCCAAAGAACTGAACATATTGGCTTCATCAGATATTGTAACTTGCTATCTTAAATAACTTAAACTACAAATACAAATCACTGAGCAAAGCAACGTTTATTTAAAAATAATAAATGTGTAACAGTTTCTCCAAATAACTGAACATATTGGCTTCATCAGATATTGTAACTTGCTATTTTAAATAACTTAAACTACAAATACAAATCACTGAGCAAAGCAACGTTTATTTAAAAATAATAAATGTGTAACAGTTTCTCCAAATAACTGAACATATTGGCTTCATCAGATATTGTAACTTGCTATCTTAAATAACTTAAACTACAAATACAAATCGCTGACCAAAGCAACGTTTATTTAAAAATAATAAATGTGTAACAGTTTCTCCAAATAACTGAACATATTGGCTTCATCAGACATTGTAACTTGCTATCTTAAATAACTTAAACTAGAAATACAAATCGCTGAGCAAAGCAACGTTTATTTAAAAATGATAAATGTGTAACAGTTTCGCCAAGTAACTGAACATATTGGCTTCATCAGACACTGCAACTTGCTATCTTAAATAACTTAAACTACAAATACAAATCGCTGAGCAAAGCAACATTTATTTAAAAATAATAAATGTGTAACAGTTTCTCCAAATAACTGAACATATTGGCTTCATCAGACATTGTAACTTGCTATCTTAAAGAAACTAGAAATCGCTGAGCAAAGCAACGTTTATTTAAAAATAACAAATGTGTAACAGTTTCGCCAACTAACTGAACATATTGGCTTCATCAGACACTGTCTAGTCTCATGAAGCCAATATGTTCAGTTAGTTGGCGAAACTGTTACACCTTTATTATTTTTAAATAAACGTTGTTTTGCTCAACGATTTGTATTTTTAGTTTATGTTATCTAAGATAGGAAAGCTGCTATGAACAAGTTAGTTATCCTATTTTTATTAAACACAAACACGTCCGTGGATCACGTTAATTTCTAATAGAAAAGAGTCGCAATAATAAAGTCGCTTCCTGACATCAGTAGATGTTGCTAGCGTGCAGGCGACTTGCCGATTAAAACCTATTGTGGCGATTGTTTAAATTGCAACTTAAATTCTGCATTATTTTCAATTTTTCAAAATAAAAGGATTGTGGCCATATTTAGGTTTCAGAATTAATATTTGCATATTTCTACAGTGACATATTGTAACGATTTATGCACAGTTTAAACTGTATTGTTTTAATTCAATTATCCGAAAATAAATAGTGATATTCTGATCATGAACGTGCTTTGATATTTAGTATTAAGACAAAGGGTATAATCGTATTTAGCAACAGTCTTAATACTTGTAAGGACATTCAAGGAACAAACTGTGGATTTATTATTATTATTATTATTATTATTATTATTATTAATGTATCATCTTATTCAAATTTATGAACAAATAATCCGTGACACTAAATTACGATACAAGCTCTTCAAGATCCAAAACTTCTTTACTTCTTCGTAAGGTAAACAAGAATAAATTGTCCACTGCATATTTGGATCGGACATCGGAGGAACATGAGATTTTCTTATAATACCCACTTTTACTCTATACCGTTACTATGTACTTATAATCATGGTATTGGAGCTTCTTGCTCTGCTTAAGCTCAGTTATCGAGTACTGGATACAATCTGTTGTGTCGTAATGAATAGTGACGTTGGTAGGTTATTCATTTTGGAGTTGTCTGCGGGACGAGACAATTATGGTGACGAAATTCGAGACAAGACACTTCTCCCAATCGAAATAGATACACTTATCGAGATGAGACAGGTCTTTAACGACAATTTTTCCAAAGAGAGCAACACCAAATCTAGAAATAGTTCTAACAAGAAAAATAAAGAAAAAAGGAAATACTTCTTTACAATTGTATTTCTTGGTATTTACACCGTATTTATTTATTTTTATTATCCAACGATCATTTCCCTAATTATTCTCCTAAAGTATCATTTGTATGAACCGTACTTCAATCACTTCAGGGAGTAGAAGACTAAGACAGCCCCCCAGTCATTGGTTTTTGATGACTTCATGCTCACTTACAGTGCAATGTATTAATATCGTGCACGTTAATCAAATACGTGATGCGAATATGACTGATACAGAGACAAGAGTTCAGCATCCGCAAGTACGTACATTCTATGTAGTGTGATCGTTACATGTTTTGAGTGAAGAGCACCCCAACGTAACGTTCCGTATTATATATTATTTCAACTGCGTTAGTACAGTGTACAACGTTCTTATGCAAGACCCCTCATGTAATATTTACGTAAGTGTTCCAAAATGTGTGTGTTTGGGATGAACGTGTTGGAGCAAAAGTATATATTTGGCGTGATAGAGCACTTAAAGGAATATTTTCAGATAGTAGTATTTATTTGAAGTATCAAACGAGAACGTACTCTGCCAGATATATCAAAATACAGAAAGAAAATTTTACTGATGTTATGTTACCAAACCCCACGTACGTGACGACAGAGACTCCGGGTGAAGAAATAATTAAGGACCGTAGCAATCTCTCACCCATACACACCAATGATGATACATTAGAATGAGGTAAAGTATCAATAATTAATTGCCTTTTGTTAATAATAATAATAATAATAATAATAATAATAATAATAATAATAATAATAATAATAATAATAATAATAATAATAATAATAATTTAAGCGTTTTTCTGATTAGTTCTTAAGTATTTAATTCTTTTCTAGATTTTTTTTTGCAATAATGCAATGTAATTTTTTAGTTTATGTCCCACGATTATGCTGTGTTGGCTAACGAGACGATGATGATGAGAATGAAAGAAATGATTGAATAAAGAAAGTAGGAGGAAACAGATAACCCCGAGGTAACCCATGCATACGGTGTTTGTCCACCGAAAAGTCCATTTGGGATTGAACCAGGGACCCCATGCATCTAGGTGAATGCTCTACCACTAAGCCACTGTGACCATTTTTAAATTTTTCTATCGATTTAGGATAAGCTAGATAGAATCTTAGAAATTTTCGATTCTTTAAGTGATATTTGCTATCAATAGAAACACTGAAATCCAGTTTTAAGTTTGGTTAATTTTTTTTGAAGTAGTGTTTGAATTTTCTAACTTAATAGGGAAGCATTAAATTAAAATTATATTAGCTATTTTTTCTTTTTCCTTTAAATTTATTTTCCATTGTTATACTAATATTGCTATTATGTTCGTTTCTTTTAGGCTATGCGTTTCTTCTCCTTCCGCTTTCACAAACTTTATGATTGGAGACCAAATGTTACTTGTATTGATGTTCTTTTGATTATTAATATTCTTGTTTAATTTAACCTCCATTGTTTCCTGTATTATTTTTTCATCTTTACTACTCCCATCTCATCAAACGGAGTTGAGTTGATTTTGAGTTTAACGCCCTTTTCAGCAGCGAGGATATATGAGATGGGACCTACTGATTAACGTGGAATCCGAACCACATGAGCTCCCGCCGGGAATCGAACCCGGGTCTCTCACGCCAAAGTCGCGTACGCTAACCGCCAAAGTCGCGTCATGAAGGAGTTCTCTCATCAAACGGATTTCTATGTTCTTCTATTCCACCACAGCTGACTTCTCTATGTAAACCTATTTATACGCTGATATGATTTTTCATTCTTTCATGAAAGGTTCGCCAATATTCTTCCATAAAGAATCTTTTACATTCAAATTTTAGTCTATATATTCTCGGATTTTATAGTACTAACCTATCTCTAACTTACCTGACCTCTAAGTATTTGATATTTTAAGGGGTGTAGCAATTACCATAGTCGGACGGTAATAAGCTTATATGCAAACAGATTTTAAAATTTTTGGAGGACTTTGCAAGTTTCGGATGGAAACATCCTTAGTGGTTGCTGAAGATGTAACTGGTTTACTGGCCAACATTTGTTGGCGAAACTGGGGCAGCCTTCGCGAGACTAACCTACTCCCAAGTTTCTCCAAATTGCAATGAATTAGAAGTTCAACATTCTCGAGCTCTTCTCCCACCATAAATTTCAGATTTCTAATAGAAAAAAATGGTAGTTCCAACCACGGACAGTTATCAGAGAAAATGCGAGAATTGCTCCCTTGCCCCATAAATGCTGCATATAAATAATTAAAGATAACGTTAGCAAAGCTTCCATTATTCGACTTCATTGGCATTTCTATGTCTGTCGTCTGTTCCACGATAACTCTCGTAAAACTTATCCGATTTTGGTTAAACTTGGTATGTGCCTTCCATTCACTTTGCAGAAAGAAACATTCCTATTGTTTGGAGTTGTAATCCATCAAACATAAGAGGGGTAAAATACATCCCATGTTGCAAGATTACACATGTATGATCTGTCAGGAAAGTAAATGTACACCTATTTTTCGAGTCTGGCATTCCTGCGCTCCATCCGTGGAGAGTATGAGAATTAAATCAATCAAATGTTTACTGAGGGGCAAAAAGAAAAGCTTAATCTGAATAAGACATTGCAGAGGGGCACAAGCTGTGAATACGAATAGTGCATTGTGTAAATAAAGGACGACACCGAAAGAGAAAGCCAGAAACAGCTGTTAAACTTACAAAAAAAGAGTAAAAATTGTCGAAGTGGGAACATAAAACACAAATACAACAAATACGCCGACAACTAAACGGTCACCATGCCATGATCTTGGTGTAGTGGTTAAGGTGCTGGCTTACAAATGCAAAGGTAGCCAGTTCGAATCTTCAGCGAGGACATTTTAAAAATTTTTGATAATAATACATACAACTCATGAGAGATGGTAAAAGAGGTCGTATTTAGTTTTTCGTAGCAATTATTATTGGTAATGTTTAGTACTAATAATACTTTTTGTCTTTGCGTATTGCTTTTATTCTTTTCTTCATTTCCAAAGAGAAGAATATCCGAACAAATGCCACCAAAATTCCTCATATTTTGAATGTAAACGCCATTTGCAATTAGTGAAGAATAAAAATTGAACGTTCCGATGTAGCTGCAAAAAGTAAAAAGAAAAACATGGAAGTGGACCATACTCATGGTTATTAAAAATACAATTTCTACATGCCTTACACCTCTCGACCACGTTTCTACGTTAGCAAGTAAGAGGCTTGTGTTTAGGTTAGGCTCGTCAATACGTTTTGCAAAGGGGCCCGGTTTAGCTCTGACGCACCACAGGTGCGAGAAGGGAGAAAAACACTTTTTCTCTCTCCCTCTGTGTGTCTATTTATCTATCTATTTGTATATATATAACGCTATTTGTGAATGCCATAACCACCCTAATTTTCAGCGGATTGAGACGAAACTTGGCACAAACATTAATTGTTGAAATATCTTGATGAGTTCGTTAACCAGAATAATCAGATGAAAATGTTCAAAATGGTGGCCCTTCAAACTCTTAAAAAGTTCCAAGGGAACCAAATTTCGCCCATAAATAGGTATTCAGAAAGTTTGAATAAATTTTCCTCTTTTACTGAAATATTTGTGTACAGAAACTTATTGAAATATTGGACCCAATTAATCGCCTAAAGAAGGTTCACGCCCTTTCGCTACGGTCAGTTTTTTTTTTTTTTAGGAGGGGGTTATTTTCCTATTGGAACAAGATGATTGTTAGTGATGATATGAAATTACACATTGAAAGTGAAGTAATTTGTTTAACGTGTTATTTGATTTGCTTTTTAGTAACACATTGCATTGCAAATAAAGGTAGGCAACATTAGTGGTAAGTAAAACAACAATAATAATATTAATAATAATAATAATAATAATAATAATAATAATAATAATAATAATAATAATAATAATAATAATAATAATAATAATAATAATAATAATAATAGGTGTTGTTTGTGGCAAGGCAATATCTTCCTCAGTTCTCCTTCAAACGTAATGATTGTAACGCCATATCTCCCTTACAAACAAAATATTAGCAATTTATATCGAGAGAACGGGAAACTGTAGAGCGATGGGACCAACGTTGGACAATATGCACTCATAGTACTCAGAAAAGTAAGCGATTTCAATGCAAAATGAACGAAGAGTCATTGTCATGGGTACTCATGGGGCCACGGCAGAGCCCTCTTTAGGCAAAATGTCGATAGCTTATATCGAGAAAACAGGAGGTGATACTGGGATGGGACCAACGTTGGACACCGTGGACCCATAAGGCGCATCGAAAAAATTAGGGAGGCGGGCGCCAGCCAGCCTTACTTATTTCCACATAATAATATAAAATTATATTGTCGAAATACACACACGAGTTAGCCACTAATATTTCATATTATTATTATTATTATTATTATTATTATTATTATTATTATAATTCTTATTATTATTATTATTATTATTATTATTATTATTATTATTATTATTATTATTATTATTATTATTATTATTATTATTATCTACAGCGTCTTTTCATTACGTGAGCATGTTTGACATGAAACCAAAGAGAAAATCCATCCTGTAGCGGAAAGAAACAATACTTTCTCTCAAATGGATAAAATATCAAGCCGAGATTGATTCGAACTCGCATGGACGGCGCGAAAAGCCAGTGCTTTGTCCACTATTTTTTAACTGACTCACCGAACGCGTTTCAGTAACTTACTTATTGCTAATTTTACTTGCTTCACTCGTTTAACTTGCTTTTTCTAATAACTTATAACGACAGGGACACGAAAACAGAAACATCGAGAACAGTTAAAAATGATAGATGCTCTCCCGCCGAGAATCGAACCCGAGACTCCATACACCCAAGGCGCACGTGCTAGCCTCTAGACCAGCGGCGATGGCAACGCTCACTTCCTGTGTCGTTAGGGATTACGACCACTGTATTGCCAGCTATCACTTCTGTGGGTTGTATACTATGATCACATGTTTCTTCTTTGCTGGAAGAGTAAAACCTACCTTATATGTAATACATGAGGTATTTAGACCTACATGCTCTTCATATAATGTAATAAAAGGGTCATGGTGTCGGATTTTAATACATGACGTATTGCAGTATACAACATGCTTTGCATTACTTGTTTGTTTGTAGACAGCTACTAGCTTAGTGTTCTGAAAGGTTGTGTATAAACTAGGGATAGCCCGTTCCGGAATTATTAGTTTTCGGACTCCCGAAAGTAAAGCCGGACAAATTCCGGAATTCGGAAAATTCCAATTTTGTAATAATTTCGGAATTCGGAAAAATCCGGAATTTAGAAATTTCTGATTTCGTTAACATTCCGGAATTCGGAAAATCCGGATTTTTTCGAAAGTCGGAGGTTTTCTCAATTCCGGAATTTTCTAAATTCCGGATTCTTTCCGAGTTCCGAAATTCTTCTGAATTCCGGAGTATAACTGAATTCCATAATTTTGCGAAATCCGGAAAGTGAAAGTTCCGCTTCCGAAAAATGAATTTATTTTGGTTAATATGAATCGTGGCGGAAATAAGTCTTTGACCAGGTAATGGCGACTGCTTTGAAAGAAATGGGGAGTATGAGAATTCAATCTGTCATATTTGTAGTTTCGTGTGGAGAAAGAACGAACTTGTGAACCAGTGGTTTAAGAAAAACTCAAGTTATTAATATAAACTTTGCCGACTTCATAAAAGAAATACGAAAGACATTTTGAATCGAAAAATATAACATACAAGTTTGCAAGCGGAGACAAAGAAACCTAACGTAACCAGACTAAATTCGGATAGTTTACCGCGTAGCGATCGCGGTTCAGTGGTCAAGGTGCTTCTGCAAATGCACGTTGCAATTTTTTTTTCTTACTTTAGAATTTTTGATGGCGATTGATCAGCGATAACATACGGTTTATTATATTCAGATATTTGAATACTCGGATGTTTCAATACTTGAACTATCAAATCTTCAGGAATAATAATAGTAATAATAATAATTATTATTATCTCGTAGAAGATTAAAAGCTAAAAGCTAAATTATCGCTCAGGTCATACCATTGCAAGGAGAAACGTGACATTTGGAAAGAATATTTCGGTTTGGTTTAATGTTGCTCACGAGAAGAGGAGTTTCTCATCTCGTTTCTAAAACAAATAAAATAACATGAGAATTAACATTTTACATTCGAGACGGGTCAGGGCTAAATCAAAATTTTCGTCTCTCTTTGGAGATGAGAATCGAGACGAGACGAAAAGTATCGTAAACATTTCCCGTCTTGTCTCGATTCTCGAAATAGTGTATGTCCATTCTTTAAGTAACAATTGCTCTGTAGACTGAATCTCATAGGCTATTTCGTTACATTGTATTTCAGAGCTCATTGAATTATGCTCTGTGTAGGTATTTTTGTAGCAAAGCTTTTATATTTACCTCTGCATATTCTAAAAATTAGTTTATTATATGCCTTACTGTCGCGTGATATTCAGCTATATTTATTACAGTTATTTTCCTCAAAACATACTTTCTACATGAAACTTCAATAAAAGGTTCTAGTTTAAAATGTTGGTAGTTGCAGAGGTGTGTCTTGAAGGTACGGAACCCTTTCCCCGAAATCTCTACTTTTAAGTAAGTTTTGCCAAATTTCAGGGCAAGTTTAAAACTATTATTATTATTATTATTATTATTATTATTATTATTATTATTATTATTATTATTATTATTATTATTATTATTATTATTATTATTATTATTATTATTATATCAACTCCATGTATAATCTTTAAAAGATATACGGTTTGTATCTGAATAGTAAAAGCTAATTGACTGTCGATCTCGGTCGTCTGGAAGTCTTCAGGAGGCAAGGACATCGGTCACGTTCTGGGTTTGAGTTCCGAAGGGGCAAGTATTTGGGCTCGAGCAAAAAATTGTTAAAAGTTATAGGCTTCATCCAAACATATTCAAAACAGCTGGGACCGGGTTTGGGCTTTTCAACGGCTCGAGCGGCTCGGCTTACAGCTCATTCAATATGGAACCGAATCGAGAAGTGAGCCGAGCCAACAGCTCACCACACCGAGCCGATTTGAGCCATCGGCTTAGTTGAGCTGAGTCGAAACGTGCTGATGAACTAGTTTCAACTTAGCTGGCTCGAACCGGATCACATGAGCCGAGTAGGTGACCCATCCCAACCGAGAAAGCTCGAGCCATCGGCTCAATTGAGCTGAGTCGATGGCTTGTTCCAACTAAGCCGGCTCGGGTCATCGGCTCATCCCAACCGAGCCGACTCGAGCTGTTCGCTCAGTTGATACGAGCCGAGCCGGTTGATATCACTACCCGAGTTGGTCTTCTGCTTGGGCTCAAGAATTCGACCGTGCAGATTTCAGCCTTGATTTTAAGAACTACAGTATATACTTATATTGGTGATTACGACATTTGAGGCTGTCTCGTAATAATAATAATAATAATAATAATAATAATAAACTCTTGTCTTCTCGTTATCTAGACGAAACGAGATACACTAAAATTGCCCCACGAGATGCACTAAAATTACGAGATGAGACGCACCTCTGTCGTGAGCAACACTAAAAGTATTCCACATTACTGCTTACATTTCTCATGGCTTTTGCTTTCCAGTCTGATCAGGCCAATATTTCAAAACGAGTTAAAACGAGCTGAACGAGCGAGAGAGCCATTATCAAACTCAACTCAACTCGAAACTCGACCTCGAAAACAGCGACTTGGCTCGGAACTCAATTCAAGCAAATTACCTTTGATTCGACTCAAATTGTACTCGAGTCGAATTGAATTTTGGCTCGACTTGTGCTCATCCCTATTCGTGTTTGTATTTTATGTTTCCACTTCAACAATGTCTACTCTTTTTTCTCCTTTTACCTGCTGTTTCTGGATTTCTCTTTCGGTGTCGTCCTTTATTTACACCGTGCACTATTCTTATTCCCAGCTTGTGACACGCTTCAATGTCTTATTCAGTTTAGGCTTTTCTCCTTACCTTGACTACACATGTGATTGATTTAATTCTCACTTTCCGCGCACGACCGATGAAAATGTTTTATTATTATTATTATTATTATTATTATTATTATTATTATTATTATTATTATTATTATTATTATTATTATTATTATTATTATTATTATTATTATACTATTGAACTTGCACGGCGAAATTACTGTATAATACGATATCATTTCTGTAATTTTACTCCATTGTATGTTATTTAGTTTATTAATGGGCACTAAATTGTCTCCAGATCAACGAATAAATTAACTACGGCATTCACTTTGGTGGAAATATCATTACATGAACATGTTTGGAACGAACCAATAATCTTATTGCAATGATATTTCCACCAAAGTGCATGCCGTAGTTAATTTATTCGTTGATTTGGAGACAATTTAGTGCCCATTAATAAACTAAATAACATACAATGGAGTAAAATTACAGAAATTATATCGTATTATACAGTAATTTCGCCGTGCAAGTTCAATAGTATAATAATAATAATAATAATAATAATAATAATAATAATAATAATAATAATAATAATAATAATAATAATAATAATAAAACATTTTCATCGGTCGTGCGCGGAAAGTGAGAATTAAATCAATCACATGCCAAGTCAATGTAAGGAGAAAAGCCTAAACTGAATAAGACATTGAAGCGGGTCACAAGCTGGGAATAAGAATAGTGCATGGTGTTAATAAAGGACGACACCGACAGAGAAATCCAGAAACAATAAGTAAACGAAGAAAAAAAAGAGTAGAAATTGTTGAAGTGGAAACAAAATACAAATACGAATAGGGATGAGCAGGAGTCGAGCCAAAATTCGACTCGACTCGAGTTCAATCCGAGTCGACTCAAAGGTATTTTTCTTGAGTTGAGTTCCAAGCCAAGGCGCTGTTTTCGAGGTCGAGTTTCGAGTTGAGTTGAGTTTGATAATGGCTCTCTCGCTCGTTCAGCTCGTTTTAACTCGTTTTGAAATAATGGCCTGATTAGACTGGAAACCGAAAGCCATGAGAAATGTAGGCAGTAATGTGGGATACTTTTAGTGTTGCTCACGGCAAGGGTGCGTCTCCTCTCGTAATTTTGGTGCATCTCGTGGGGCAATTTTAGTGTATCTCGTCTCGTCTAGATAACGAGAAGACAAGAGTTTATTATTATTATTATTATTACGAGACAGCCTCAAATGTCGTAATCACCAATATAAGTATATACTGTAGTTCTTAAAATTAAGGCTGAGACCTGCACGGTCGAATTCTTGAGCCCAAGCAGAAGACCAACTCGGGTAGTGATATCAACCGGCTCGGCTCGTATCAACTGAGCGAAGTTGTTGTATTACTATACATCTGCTTCCGCCCCTGTCAAATCTGGTCGATCTCGTTGACGCGACATATTTGCTTTTTTATACCCCTTTCTTCGTTTACTGAACAAAACAGTAACTATTCAGAAATATACTACTGCGCATGCCTCGTAGATAAATATTTCTGATGCCAATAGTTTCCGTTTTGTCCAAGGAATGTTCTTTTTCTTATTCCCAGCATGACCCTTTTATTACATTATATGAAGAGCATGTAGGTCTAAATACCTCATGTATTACATATAAGGTAGGTTTTACTCTTCCAGCAGAGAAGAAACATGTGATCATAGTATACAACCCACAGAAGTGATAGCTGGCAAGACAGTGGTCGTAATCCCTAACGACACAGGGAGAGAGTGGTGCCCTTCCCGCTGGTCTAGTCGCTAGCACGTGCGCCTTTGGTGTATGGAGTTCCGGGTTCGATTCCCGGCGGGAGAGTATCTATGATTTTTAACTGTTCTCGATGTTTCTGTGTTCGTGTCCCTGTCGTTATAAGTTATTAGAAAAAGCAAGTTAAACGAGTGAAGCAAGTAAAATTAGCAATAAGTAAGTTACTGAAACACGTTCAGTGAGTCAGTTAAAAAAAAAAAGTGGACAAAGCACTGGCTTTTCGCGCCGTCCATGCGAGTTCGAATCAATCTCGGCTTGATTTTTTATCCATTTGAGAGAAAATATTGCTTCTTTACGCTACAGGTAGTCCACTCTTTTCGTATTTTTCGCTGTCGTTCACAGTTAAAGTAACTGACTATTATTCTTTCTACGAATGATGGATCTTCTCTTTGGATTCATGTCAAACACGCACAGGTAATGAAAAGACGCTGTCGATAATAATAATAATAATATGAAATATTAGTAGCTAACTCGTGTGTGTATTTCGACAATATAATTTTATATTATTATGTGGAAATAAGTAAGGCTGGCTGGCGCCCGCCTCCCTAATTTTTTCGATGCGCCTTATGGGTCCACGGTGTCCAACGTTGGTCCCATCCCAGTATCACCTCCTGTTTTCTCGATATAAGCTATCGACATTTTGCCTAAAGAGGGCTCTGCCGTGGCCCCATGAGTACCCATGACAATGACTCTTCGTTCATTTTGCATTGAAATCGCTTACTTTTCTGAGTACTATGAGTGCATACTGTCCAACGTTGCTCCCATCGCTCTACAGTTTCTCGTTCTCTCGATATAAATTGCTAATATTTTGTTTGTAAGGGAGATATGGCGTTACAATCATTACGTTTGAAGAAGAATTGATTAAGGTATTACCTTGCCACAAACAACACCTATTATTATTATTATTATTATTATTATTATTATTATTATTATTATTATTATTATTATTATTATTATTATTATTATTATTATTATTATTATTATTTTACTTACCACTAATGTTGCCTACCTTTATTTGCAATGCAATGTGTTACTAAAAAGCAAATCAAATAACACTCCTAGCCATTCAGGCTCCCGAACTCGAAATACATGATTTACAGTTCTCTGTGTTAGAGGAATGCACATTTATTATATTATTCTTTCAAATAACACGTTTCACAAGTTACTTCACTTTCAATGTGTAATTTCACATCATCACTAACAATCAACTTGTTCCGATAGGAAAATAACCCCCTCCTGCAAAAAAAAAAAAAAAAAAACCCTGACCGTAGCGAAAGGGCGTGAACCTTCTTTAGGCGATTAATCGGGTCCAATATTTAAGTAAGTTTCTGTACACAAATATTTCAGTAAAAGAGGAAAATTTATTCAAACTTTCTGAATACCTATTTATGGGCGAAATTTGGTTCCCTTGGAACTTTTTAAGAGTTTGAAGGGCCACCATTTTGAACATTTTCATCTGATTATTCTGGTTAACGAACTCATCAAGATATTTCAACAATTAATGTTTGTGCCAAGTTTCGTCTCAATCCGCTGAAAATTAGGGTGGTTATGGCATTCACAAATAGCGTTATATATATACAAATAGATAGATAAGTAGACACACAGAGGGAGAGAGAGAAAGTGTTTTTCTCCCTTCTTGCACATGTGGTGCGTCAGAGCTAAACCGGGGCCCTTTGCAAAACGTATTGACCAACCTAACCTAAACACAAACCTCTTACTTGCTAACGTAGAAACGTGGTCGAGAGGTGTAAGGCATGTAGAAATTGTATTTTTAATAACCATGAGTATGGTCCACTTCCATGTTTTTCTTTTTACTTTTTGCAGCTACATCGGAACGTTCAATTTTTATTCTTCACTAATTGCAAATGGCGTTTACATTCAAAATATGAGGAATTTTGGTGGCATTTGTTCGGATATTCTTCTCTTTGGAAATGAAGAAAAGAATAAAAGCAATACGCAAAGACAAAAAGTATTATCAGTACTAAACATTACCAATAATAATTGCTACGAAAAACTAAATACGACCTCTTTTACCATCTCTCATGAGTTGTATGTATTATTATCAAAAATGTCCTCGCTGAAGATTCGAACTGGCTACCTTTGCATTTGTAAGCCAGCACCTTAACCACTACACCAAGAACATGGTATGGTGATCGTTTAGTTGTCGGCGTATTTGTTGTATTTGTGTTTTATGTTCCCACTTCGACAATTTTTACTCTTTTTTTGTAAGTTTAACAGCTGTTTCTGGCTTTCTCTTTCGGTGTCGTCCTTTATTTACACAATGCACTATTCGTATTCACAGCTTGTGCCCCTCTGCAATGTCTTATTCAGATTAAGCTTTTCTTTTTGCCCCTCAATAAACATTTGATTGATTTAATTCTCATACTCTCCACGGATGGAGCGCAGGAATGCCAGACTCGAAAAATAGGTGTACATTTACTTTCCTGACAGATCATACAGTATATATATTATTTTTGTTAGGTTGCAGAATGTATTAACACAAGGTTAAATAGGAATATATTTTAGAAATAAAAAGAAAAAAATTTCGACCGTGACAGGATTCGAACCTGCAATCTTCGGATCCGAAGTCCGACGCCTTATCCGTTAGGCCACACGGTCTCATACTGATCTAGTTACAAATAGACATTATAAAAACGATATATATCAGTACGTTTCAGTTTGAATGCAAACGTGAACATAAATTATGGATCCAAGGTAGAACGGAAAGAGGGAATGCAATATTCACATTCTAATAATATTGATCAATATGCCCATTCAATGAATGAACACTTACGTAATAATACCAGCAGCTCATATACAATATTCTTTTTCATATAGTTATATTTGACATCAAGAATGCACTAAAAAAAAAAAAAAAAAAGGATGCCATGAAAAGGGTCTGATTGGCATTTTAGTGTGGAGGGAAAGACAGATTACTTGAAATACGTAACCAGTAACAACTAACCTTTATACAGTGCGTTCAAAAAGTTAATCTGCATCGAATATGGCAAAGTGATACATAGAAACACTCCATGACAGTAAATATTGAAAATGGTTTATCAATCAAGTACAGATCAATCCTGCTACACATTTTTGCGGACACTTGAAGTACAGATTGGTGATCAATAAATCGTGTGTACCTTATGTAATAGCGTCTTTCAGTATTTTAATAGTTTTAGGTCGATCCTGATATTGTTCAATGAGCATTGTTGAACCAATTTTCTGTTAATAGTGTTTTACATATTTTCTATACATGTTACTTGCACAGAACATATGTTCAACCAAATAACACATGCTGCTTCCATTGTTAACATTGTAACACATACCTGTATTACTCGATACTCAATAGAACTCTTGAGCACACCAACTGGGTGCAACGTAATGTAAACCGTCTTCATTGTGTAGTATACGTATTTATTGAGTTGTAAATCAAAGTCTAGCTTCGCTTTTGTCTGTGTAGAACATTTGCATAACACAAGGAAAGAAGTGAATGTTTCAACCTTTTCCTCACAATCACAAGTACGTAAAGTGCATCCACTGCGGAGCGACTGTTCGAACGCACTGTATAAAACTGTATAATTTATGCCGTGCAGTTTTACAATAGATCGTTAAATTAAAATACGGATATTTTTCCTAACTTTTTTTGTTTTAAATAATTGCATAAAACACTCTGCGCTGTCAGTTTTTCTGGTACACGATACAAGCATTTTTTTTAAAAAAAAATATAAACTGTTCTATATTTTTTCTATTATGTCCTACATTTTTAAAATTACTCTTCATAAAACTGAAATAAGTAAAGAATGACGTTGGGGTACCGATCTTTTTTAGATTTCCACACTAATTTGCATAACACTCGTTCGGTTTTGATGCAACATTATGATATATTGTATATTTTCGTTGACTCTTTTCCGTAATCCTCATGTGCTTGAGGCCAAAACCAGTCAGGAAAATTTGGTTAGTTTAACTTACTAATGTGATATAGATTGAAAATATTACAAAATGAAATGAAATCTTTGAGTTTTACGTCCCACGGTTATGCAGGTAAGGCTAAAGGAGACGGTGATGATGAGTAATGAATGAAATGGTGGAATGAAGAAAGTGAGAGGAAACGGGAGAAACCCGAGGAAACCCACGCACACGGTGTTTGTTCATCACAAAGTTCACTTGGCGGGGGCTGGGATCGAACCCGGGACCCCAAGCACCAGAGGTGAACGATCTACCACTGAAAATATTAAATAGGTGAAAAGATATGTTTGACGATTTGCTTAACAAGCAGCCAAAAACTAATGTTCGTGGAGAAAGAGAAAATTACACAACAGAACTGTGTATTCGAGAGCCTAACCGAACAAAAATGGAAATTGCTGTAAAGAAATTTGAAAAAAAAAAAAAAAAATCTCCGAGTTTCGACGAAATTTCGGCTGAGTTAATTTTAGCTGGAAGAGAGAAATTGTGGAACAAGATATACGAACTCATTCTCTTTAACCGGAACAAGGAAGAATTGCCACAGGAATGGAAAGAGTCAATCATTTTTTTTAATTCACAAGAAAACAAACAAAACTGATCGTAATAATTATCAAGGGATCTCTTTCCTATCAACATCCAATAAAATCATTTCAAACATTCTGTTAGCAAGATCGACACCATATGTAGATGAAACTATTGGGGACTATCAGTGTGGATTTAGGCGAAATCGATCAACTATCAATCAGATATGTCCCATTCAACAAATACTCGAAAAAAAAATGGGAATAAAATACCACAGTGAATCAATTATTTATTGCTTTTAGAAAGGTCTATGACTTAATTAGAACAGAAACATTGTACAACATTCTTACAGAGTTTGGAGTACCGAAAATAATAATTAGAGTAATTAAGATATGTCTAAATGAATCCCAAAGCAAAGTTTGCTTAGGAAGATACTTGTCCATGAGCTTTGAGTTTGAGAATGACCTGAAACAGTGAGATGCGTTGTCGTCATTATTATTCAACTTGCTTCTAGAATTCGCCGTGAGGAAAATCAAAGATAGCAAACAGAGCCTACAGCTGAGTGGGCACCAGGTTATATCGTATGCTGATGATGTAAGGATGGTAGGAGAACAACAGAAACAAATGCAGAGATTTTATTAGGCTTGCAGGGACATGGGTTTAGAAGTAAACGCAAAGAGTTGTTGAGTTGAGTTGATTTTGAGTTTAACGTCCCTTTCAGCAACGAGGCTATATGAGACGTGGACCTACTGATTAACGTGGAATCCGAACCACATGAGCTCTCGCCGGAAATCGAACCCGGCCTCCCACGCCAAAGTAAACGCAAAGAAAACTAAATACATGGAAATTCGCTGGGACCGTAATACTGCAAATTATGGGTGTGTTAAAATTCCAAATAATACTTTCGAGAAAGTGAATGGTTTCAAATATCTAGAATCATTATTAACAGTCCAAAATCATATTCACGAATAAATTAAATGCGAACTGAAAGCAGGGAATTTGTGTTATTATTCAGTTCAATGAAAATCTTATTTCTTCGCGAATTCTCTCAAGGAATTTGAAGCTCAAAATGCACAAAACGATAATCATGCCTCTTGTGTTGTATGGTTGTGAAATGTGGTGACATACTCTGGCGGAAGAAGGCAAACTAAAGTTTTTGGGAATAAAATCCTGAGGTCAATATTCAAATCCAAGAGGAATGGGAATAGGAAATGGCGGAAACTTCATAACGAAGAACTGCACAATTTATACCTTTTACCAAACATTGTTAGGGTTATCAAGTCTAGAAAACTGAGGTGGGTAGATCATGTAGCTAGAATGGAAGAAAGTAGGAACTCTTTCAAAATTTTAACAGGAAATCCAATCGGAAAATGGCCATTAGAAAGATATGGACGTGGATAGGAGGACAATATTAAGATGGATCTCGCAGTAATAGGAATTCGAAGTAGAAACTGGATCCAGTTGGCTAAGAGCAGACCTATGGTGAGATTTTGTGAAATATCTCCTCATTCATTTCCACACAATTTATGATTTTATCATTTCAAAATGTATAGCAAGAAACCAACAAACTATTGTATTTGTTAAGAAAACATTGGAAATGATTTGTGCAGCGTTTTCCAACCTTTTTCAACTTGCGGCACACTACGGGTGTAACATGGATTCTCGCGGCACACTTATAGATATTATTTGTAAATATAAAACACACTGGTATTGTTTTCTTTGATTACTAATCTTCGCACAGAGAAAAAAGCCCGATCACTGGGTTTTCCTCATGGTAAATCACTATGCTTATTTTTCATTCTATTTTAAAAACAGAAAACAACTGCAATGAAATGTTGGACTCAGGTTATTAAAAATACGCTTCCTTTTCCGAAAACTGTATCCAGTCTTTTATTAAGAATGAAGATCACTAAATAACGAACGAACAAACAAATCTCATTTACTTTTAAAACACAAATGTAGGTAATTTGTCGAAAAAATTGAATATTTTAAATTTTAAAGTTACGAAATAGTCTGCAACAATAAAGAAGCAATAATGGTAATAACAATAACAAATACTTTTTTCAACAATAGAAATGTACAGAAAAGTAACACAGTATGAAACTTAAAATTGTAGATTCATAGTAGAGTTTCATAGTAATGTGTAGTACAAATATACATTTTCCCCTACGTTTTGCAATTTGATTGCTATAGAATTAATAATTTTGTTTTGATTTTCTCGCGGCACACCAGCGGCCCATTCACGGCACACCGGTTGGGAAACGCTGTAATAGTTGGTTAATTAAAATTTAGAGTTTCTTTCAGCTACTTGAGACATGGACACACAACTCAACGTGGGATCTGAACCACATTAGTTTCTACCGGGAATCGAAGTGTGGTGCAAGTGAATATAGTAATAGAATAGTGAAGATACTTAAAACGCTATTTTCAGTTCCGACATTTTATAGTTACAGATCTTATAATATGGTTTCGTAATCGAATTTGAAAAGAAAAGAGTTGAGAAAGAGTTATTCAAAGAATGTTTCATTATTTAAGTACGTTAGGAAAATGAAAAGAAATCTTTAAGTTTTACTCCCACAATTATGCCGGTAAGGCTAAAGGAGACGGTGATTATGAGAAATGAATGAAATGGTGGAATGAAGAAAATGGGAGAACCCCGAAAATACCCACGAGCACGGTGTTTGCCCACCACAAAGTCCACACAAGGCGAGCTGGGACCGAACCAGGGGCCCCAAGCACCGGAGGTGAAAGCTGGACTGAGCCACTAGCTATGGATATTTAAAGTTCATTTTTTCATGTTTTCGGCAGCCTATAACTTCGAAAGGAAGCATTCATACACCCAGGTTGGTCTATAGTTTTTGTCTTATTTTGGTATGAGAAATCACCTCCCGAACATTATCGGTGATGTTTTGAAACAACCTCTGTATTAAAGGATAATTTTTTGTTAAGATGACAGGATAAAACACTATTTATAAAATTCAAAATTTCCAGATGCTAATTCTACGTAGACTGTTTTTAAATTGCAGTGACACGTACTTTGTGAGCTCCAACTACATAAAAATTTATAACACTAAAAGTATCATATAGATATTATTATTCCGTTGGCTTCGAAAAGTTTAATCAGCTATTATAATTATTTATCTTCACAATTCTTCTATCTTCCCAAATTCAAGGTGTGGGATATGGATGTATTCCGAACAGTATTGACTCTACAGAGTGTCAGTTGTACGCTGTTTCTGTCGTAGTCGTTTCGACCATATGACGGTTTTTCCTTAGATAGAGGTCTATATACCTTCAAGGAAATGACTATTACTTAATATTGCATGATTATAAGATAATGTTTCTTATTATTTTAACCGTATGCAAGAAATCGTTTTCGATCCTATACCGTTTTTGTCATACGCCGTTTCGATCCTACCCATGAAACCCGTCATGGTAATTAAACCAAGTGCCTTAGTAATGTAACACATTAGCATCTATATCTATTTAATTTTATCTGCAATATTTATTTACGAGGTTTGTTCAAAAAATATCGAATCTTAATTATTCCTGCGTAAACCAATGAAGCGCTGGAGCTGTAGATGTAGAGGAAACACAAATGCAGAGTCGTGATTTTTTTTCCCGCCCGTAGAAATCATCAGTAGCTGGGAATCGGCCAACAACTGAAGACGTGAGCGGTCATCAGATTTCAGTTTTTTGTACATTACCAGGAAAACTTGAGCAGCAAAATTGCATCAAATTTTGTCAAAAGCTTAGTGATACCCAAGCGGAAACCACACTGAGAAAAAAATATATGTGGTGTACGTAAAATCGTATGTTACATTTGTAAATCCTGTAGTTTTGGGACTAACGTACAGCAAACGTATAACTTAAAAAGGCACGTTTTATAATACTTTCTGCATGTCTTATAATCCTAACCGCCTAGATTGTTTCATACGGAAAGTACGTACAGATGGAACACTTATACAGAAAGTGTTCCATCTGTACGTACTTTCCGTATGAAACAATCTAGGCGGTCAGGATTTCACATACAATTGGACGTATATAACATATAGTTGACGAAAGTAACGTACGTATATGTATGTAATATCAGCAAGACTGTTAGATATCAGATATCTTGCAACGGCATGATGCAATGTTTAAGGGCAGTGCCTATGTAGCATACGGATAACGTATGTTCCGTACTGATTTCTGTAGTAAGCAACAGGATTCCGTATATTTCTATAATATACCGCTGTCCGGAAAACGGATTTATCTGACTGCATTCAATCGGATTTTTACATTCAATTTTGAACGAGAATTTGGAAATGAGAAGAGTGTCCGCGAAATTTGATTTAGGCTTTCATCGCCAAACGCAACGTTCCTGTGTGTTGTTAGGCTCCCTACTCACCCGACATGGCTCCGTGTGACTTTTGGTAATTTCCCAAGCTGAAAAAATCAGCAAAAGGACCCAATTTGAGTTGAGTTGAGTAGATTTTAGTTTAGCGTCCCTTTCAGCAGCGAGGCTATATGAGACGTGGACCTACTGATTAACGTGGAATCCGAACCACATGAGCTCCCGGACCCAATTTGAGTCAAGAGGAGACATCATGCAGAATGTGAAGACATAGTTGCTCACTATTTAAAAACTGCGTTGTAGAAGTGTTTCCAACAATAGTGGGAGCGCTGGGATAAGTGTGTGCATTATAGTGGGGTAGAACAGTCAGAAAATATTTCACGTCTGGCTACCAACGTGCCATTTGGAATATAGTTAGTGTATGAATACCTGAACCTAAAGAGCCCGAGACACAAATTCTTCTAGTATTTTCCTACTTCCTGTATGACGTCACGAAAATGACTGTCAAAAACAGTAAAATAATAATAATAATTAAGGCCCGGACTTTTATGTTTTTACATATTTTTTTCCTTTGTATGTACGCTGGTGAAAATATGAAATGTTCGCAAATTACGAAGTAAAGAGCCATATAAACCAAAATCACGTTACATATTTTTACATATTTTGAAGTCTGTTACATATTTTCCGTCTGCTGTACATATTTTTACATAAATTCAGTTTCCTTGCTCCTTTTCGCTAATTTTCTTTAAATAATACGCAAATAAAAATAGGTCTATATATGGAACAATAACTCAAAAAGTACTTTATTTAATTATCTGTATTTTTTCTGTCACTTTGTTCAACCGATTTGCATTGCGGGAAAGCTGGGTTAAATCAAATCATATACCCTACAGTATGCAAAGAAACGTCGTCAGTTATCGTTTCCAATCCTTAAAAAAATCTGTTTTTATATATAAAGAAAGAAAACAATATAAGGATTTTTGTGCTTATCGCCTTTGCAAGCAGACGCCACTCGGATGTGTGCAAAACAAACTAAAACGCTCACCGTTGACTGGCTCTCACTTTTTTTTTTTTTTTTTGTATGTGCAACCTTTACGGGTGGGGGTGGCGGTGGCGGTGAGAGGGAGGTGATTGGAGCGGCTAGGCTTTATCACTTATTCCTTAAATCGATTAAAAAATCGCTTTTGTATGACTCGATGGCTACTTCGCCACTTCTTCCTTCAAACAAAGGGCAAAAAGATTCAGTTTCGCGACCGGTTTGTTAGTGTGCAGCTTGTGACCGAGTCAGTTTGTTTCTTGTTTTCAATGATGGCTTCCTCTTTAGCGTCAAAATTGGAATCGTGGATAGCTATGGATGACGCTTATACCACAGACGGTAAAATTGTATTTTGTCAAGTATTTGATAAGAAAGTGGGCTGTTCAATGAAGTCGCAATTGAACCAGAACACGAAAACAGCTATTTACATGAAAAACAGGGTGTTACAGCGTGCCATAAAGCAAAAACTTTTAACCCAAACAAAACCAGCATACGAAAACAGCAGTGAATTTTACAAAGACCTTATCAATGCGTTCATTGCAGCAGACATACCGTGGTATAAATTGCAAGTCCCACAGTTCGCGTCCTTTTTGGAAAAATATTGCGAGACACATTCCTGACGAATCTACTATCCGCAAGAATTATTTGGATGTGTGCTATGAAGATACTATCAAACACATTCGAGCTGAAATTGGTGATTTGTATATATGGTTTGCGGCAGATGAAACTACAGACGTATTAGGACCTTTCGTTGCCAATCTGGTGGTAGGAAAGTTTGACCCTGATTCTCCATCACGACCATTTCTGATCTGTTAAAAAGTTTTGGACAAAACAAACCATTCCACAGTTGCACGTTTCGTAAATGATGGACTGAGAGTGTTGTGGCCAGAAAGTGTTCCTGCAGAAAAAGTGTTTCTGATGTGTTCTGATGCTGCGGCGTACATGTTAAGAGCTGCCAATGCGCTTAAAGTGTTCCACCCAAACCTCATTCATATGTGCTGTTTGGTCCATGGATTACATCGTGTAGCAGAGGAAGTGCGGATCAACTTCCCTGAAGTCAATGTGCTTGTGTCTTCTACTAAGAACGTTTTTGTGAAAGCCCCTGGTCGTGTGCAGTGCTACAACAATATGCTACCAAATATGTCGCTACCATCGCAGCCTGTACTGACACGGTGGGGCACCTGGATACAGGCTGTTAACTTCTACAATGAAAATTTTGATGCTGTAAAGTCAGTTGTCACCACATTTCCTGCAGAGTCCAGTGCAGCAGTACGTGATTCTCAAAGTGCGTTCAAAAATCCTGTTGTTCAATGTTCACTAGCGTACATTGCGAGTAATTTCGGGTGGATTGCAAATGTTAGTGAGAAGCTAGAAAAAAAATCAATATTTTTTATGTTCAATAATGTGATTTTTTACTTTCTTGACACATATTTTCATTTGTTTCTCTTGAAAATTTGTACGTATCTGTAGGAAGTTATTACAGAAAGATGTTACAGTATATTTATTAGCTAAGAAAATAACACAGACACAAAATAAACACGAAAAAATATTTTTACATATTTTCATATTTTTAACATATTTCTTACATATTTCATTGATTTTTGTTACATATTTATGTACATATTTCGGTACTTTGTACTACATAAAAATCCGGGCCTTAATAATAATAATAATAATAATAATAATAATAATAATAATAATAATAATAATAATAATAATAATAATAATAATAATAATAATAATGAAATGATTATTTAGAATGTGAATTCCAGCATATTTTACTTTCATATAATTCACAATGAGAGGTAAACATAATTGATATGAACTTTAATGTGACAATGACACAGGTTCTCACACAAATTGCCTATAAAATCCAATATGACGGCCAATATGGCTATCTGATTATAAAAAATTATGAGCTCAAAACATACGAGCAAATGTTATCTCTAAGTTATTCTGGAAGATTGCAAAGTTGAGAAGTCTATTCCATTGAACATTAAAGATTGGGACAGTAAAATTGTTTTCTATTTACCTCAATCCTACACAACTATCCCTTAAGTGACTAAAATGAAAAGTGATCCGTTATTGTCAACGGTTAACCTATATCCTTGCTGTTAAACTAAAATATCTTATGACAGTGATCGATCTATTGTCTACCACTCAACTATCAAGACCAGTAGTTCATATACTAAAGTCAACACTCCAATATAATCGTAATTACTTTTATTTTTATACTTTATATTGAATTCTTTTTAACTTCTACCTCTTTTACACAATCACTCTATATCGAGGGTTTTCTTCTGACCTTACATCAATAACTAATTGACTTTCCGTTTTCAACAACTTCACATACATTGCATAATAACGGAATCAAGCCGTCTCCTTTAGCCTAGCCAGCATAGTCGTGGGACGTAAAACAAAAAAAACAACAAACAAACAACAATAACGGAATCAATAACAAAAGCAACTATCAATTGTTTTTTTTAATAAATTCAACATTTCTTTTTCTTCTTCCTTGCAACATACATTTTCCTGAATTACTTTTTACCTACTTCGCTACAGCTGCGATGAAGATCCATCACTCAAACCAAGAAAACTATTTCTTCCATGGTTGGGGGCTTTTGAATTAGCACATATTGGAAATCAAAGCACGACGGAAATGCATGTTTCATTTGCTTCGTTTGACGTGAAGAATAATTCCATTGCCAAGAAAAAGTGTCACTCTACATTACTTCCACTTTTGAAAGAAGAAATTACATCTCCAGCAATGGTAAGTCCCTTAACGGATATTGTTATTAAGGTAACATCTAAATTAAAAGGAAGATCAAACACCTGTTATAACTGCTGAGCAACCTGTATATGCAATAGGAAAACAATTACAGTGCCGATATCCAGAAAAATACGGTGAACAAAAAGTTGTGCTTATGATGGGAGCCCTACACATTGAAATGATTTTGCTCAAAATCTTGGAAAATTGCTAAATAAAAGTGGTTGGACTGAAGTATTGATAAGTGATAATTTTCCAAGCTCTGGTACCGCGAAATCGTATCTGTTCGAAGGTCATGTTAACAGAACAAGTATGCTCATGAAGTTACCGTTTATGCATTGTTTTGTTTGCAAAAGAAAGCATACCACAATTATTGTGGTATAACTTCTGAAGATACAACAAAATACATTGAATCTTGGATCAAAGAAAGAGCTGTCGATTCGGTGATGTTTCGATATTGAAATATGGTTGTGGAATTAGAATTACTTCTCTTACGACTTGTGTTCGATATGCGCACCTCTAATTTTACACTTTTGTCAAAACTTTGAAAGACTTGTGTCCGTGGATCTTTGCTGTAGATGCAATTCATTATTCCAGGTGGTTGCCTGTTTTCGTTAATACATTACAAGACATTCTCATGTCCACAGTGCATTTCTATCTGATCACTTTACCAGTTTTAGGAAATGATCACCATTTTCAGCAATGTCAAATGACCAATTTGTTTGTAAAAGAATCATCTGGAGCCATTATTCCTGATAATGAAAGTGCCTTGCTGTAGTGGATGGTGGTAGGTCCTCATATAACTCAAATGATACTAGAATTTGAGAATATAGGCGGGTGGAGTACTCGAGTAAACGCCTCGCAGGATCAATATCATGAAGATATGGTTTCATTCAACAAAAAATTCCTTAATAATATTAAAGAAGTTATATCAGTTTTTGAGACCAATGGAAATCACGAACCAGTTACTGTAACTGGTACAAAAATGCTTATGAGTGAGGAGTCAGTAAAAGCTGTGAAAGAAATTCATGAAGTAGGCATCAAACAATGCAATGATTATATAATACACTGTTTTATAAAATGTTAGGTTTCAATCAACGAAATTATACCTAGAAATAATATTGACATTTTTAGTGTAGGAAGGGAAAATCAATAGAAAAGTACAAAATCAAAAGTTTACTGACTGATTCAAGTTTATTTTGCAAAATGTATGTGTCTTGTCAGAAACATAAAGCTAATTGCATTTATCTCACACGAAAATCAAGCCTATCCACCAGGGCCGTGCTGGGATACTCTAATAAGGGCGGTGGACAAGTCTACTAAAAGGGCGCCCATACAAACGGGAATATATATATATATATATATATATATATATATATATATATATATATATATATATATATATATATATATATATATATATATATATATATATATATAGAGAGAGAGAGAGAGAGAGAGAGAGAGAGAGAGAGAGAGAGAGAGAGACTTTGGAAGAAAGTATGGGTGCCATTTTAAATCAAAATCACCATCAAATTTGTTTTAGTATTAACGTAAATAGCTAACCTCGAATCGAAATCCCCTTTACTACAGAAAAACTTTTTAGTTCCTGCAATAATATTTCTGTCAAATAAAAAGAAGCTAAATGTATCAACAACTTAATATAGCACGCCTATGGACGCAGGAGGCTCATTGCCACGTTTACAAAAGCTCTCCATTGATTTCTGTCCTTAGGAAACTGAATCCAGTTTCTACTTTATATTTCAATCTCTGTGAGAACCATTTTAATATTGTCCTCCAATCTGTGCCTCGGTCTTCCTAACGGTCATTTTCCTATTTGGAATTCTTACAACTTCGAAAGCGTTTCTAATTTCTTCCATTCTGGCTACATAACCTGACCATTTGAGCCTCCTAGACTTGGTCACCCTAACAATGTTTGGTAAACGGTATAAAATTATGCAGTTCCTTCTTATGAAGTTTCCGCCTTTCCCCATTCCCGTTCCTTTTGGAGTTCGAATATTGGTTTAAGAGTCTTGTTTTCAAATACTTTCAGTCTGCGATATTCCCTCAGAGTCAGTGACCATGTTTCGCAACCATACAGCTCAACAGGCATGATTATCGTTTTATATTTTGAGCTACAAAATTCCTCAACAGAATTAGTGACAAAAAAGATTTTTAACTGAATAATAGCACGAAATCCCTGATTTCAGTTGACATCAAATTTTCTAGTGATTATGGTTTTGGTCTGTTAATAATGATCCTAGAAATTTGAAAGTATCCACTTTGTCGAAAGAAAATATTATTTGGTATTTTAACGCATTCATAAAATGTAGTATTAGGATCCCGACAAACTTCCATTTATTTAGTTTTCTCTGCATTTACTTTTAAGCGTATATCCCTGCAAGCGTTAATTAAGATTTCTACATTCCTTTCTATTATTCTATCATTACCTATTAAATTTACATCATCAGCATACGCCATAACCTGGCAAATACAATTCAGCTCTAGGACCTGATTGCTGTCTTTGATTTTCCTTATCGTGTTCTCCAGAACAAAGTTAAGTAATAATGACGACAACGCATCTCCTTGTTTCAGGTCATTCTCAACGTGAAAGCTCGTGAAGAAGAATTTCTCTACTCGAACCTTACTTTGGGATTCTTTTAAACATATCTTAATTAATCTACCTTTTTTGGTATTGCAAATTCTGTAAGCATGTTGTACAATGTTTTCCTCCTACCAGAGTCTAAAATCAATAATTGATGTCCCAGAATGTTGTATTCTTTCATTTCTTTTCAAGTATTAGTCGAATGGTAAATATCTAGTCGATAGTTGATAGATTTTACCTAAATCCGTTCTGATAATCTCCAATGATTTCATCTGCGTATGGAGTCAATCTTGCTAATACAATGTTTAAGAGGATTTATTGGATGTTGACAGAAGAGAAATGCCTCGATAATTAATGAATCTGTTTTGTTGCGTTTCTTTTTAACTGGAACAATGATTGATTCTCTTCACTCTTGTGGTAATTCCTCCTTGTTCCAGATAATGAGAATGAGTTTGTGTATCTTGCTCTAGAATTTTTCCCCTCCAGCTAAAATTAAGTCAACCAGAATTTCGTCTACACCCGGAGATATGTGTTTAATTTTTTAAAATAGCGATTTCTATTTCTGTCTGGTTAGGTTCTGGAATATACGGTTATGCTGCATGCATTTCACTTTCTACACGCACATTAGTTTTTGGCTGTGTGTTTAGCAAATCGTCAAAGAAATCTTTCCATTTATTTAAGATGCTATCTGTATCAGTGAGATCTGTTCCTTTAGGTTTCTTTAATATATAAGCAGGAAGTTGATAGCCTTTCTTAAGTTCGTCGATGCATTTATACATGCCCCGAATGTTTTTGTTTTCACTGTTATCTTCAAATTAATTAATTTTAACTTTCAAAGGTCTCGTTTCTTTGTTCTAAAAGTTTTAGAAGTTTTCTGCCGGATGACAATGAAATTTTATGTAGTTATTTCGTTCGGATTTTGTAGCCAACGCAGTTTCTTCTGTTTTCTCTTCTCTGCTACTTTAGTGCATTCCTGGTTGAACCATGGTTTGTTCCTATGTATTTCTGCGTGCTCCAATATTTCTTTTGCTGAAATTTTAATGTTATCTCTAATTTCAACCAAGCATCTTGAACACTAGTGCACTCCGAACCTTCTAAAACCGAGAATCTATTTGACACTTCAATCTGGCTCCCCTCTCACCTGACCCTCCATATTTAAAACAAAAAATAAACCGCTCCGTTTTCAGATATTGAATATTTCCTTTATTCAACGATAGTCTCTCTCTTACTATCACAATCAACTCCTCTGAACGACCGAACATCAGTTGTGCTAGACTGTTCTCTTCTGTCTACTAAAACATGATCAGTTTGAATATGTGTTTTTCCATCTGATGAAGTCCAAGTATATTTATGAATGTCGCGATGTTGGAATTTTGTAATCTTCACGATAAGGTTTGTGGATATTGCACAGTTCAAGAGTCTAACTCCGTTGTCACAACCTTTCTTATGCAAACATTTATTCCCTATAATCGGTTTGAAAATACCCTCTGGTCCTACCTTCGCATTGAAACCGCTTAACAGAATTTTCATATGGTATTGCAGGAGATGATCAAATACCCGGTCTATTCTTTCGTAAAAACTGTATTTTTAAATCGCCATCCTTATTTTTTGTTGGGGCATGTGCATTTAAAACAATAACATTACACCACCGACCCTTAAGAAAAGTAAAATAAAATCTATCATTAACAAATTCAACCTAAGTAATTGCTGATATTACGTATTCGTTTGTGAATGGAAAGCCCTGTTTCTAGTTGGTAATTTTTAATTTGTTCCCCGTAAAACAAGGTAAAATTTTCCGACTTGACTCCTTCATTTCCTTCTCATCTAACTTCCTGATATCCTACTAGGTATAACCTCTATTTCTACTCACTTTATTTTATTTTATTTATTTATTTATTTATTTTTTTATTATTATTATTATTTTTTTTTTTTTACAAATTTTAACGCGCCTGCCCTATAGAGACTTCTTATATTCCCTGTTCCAAATCTCACGTCGATTTTACTTTGCTGAGTTCGTGCCAAGTTATCAGTTCTGATCAGAGGATTCTGCGAACTTATCTGATTTTTTTTTTAATGGATTATGTTGTTAGCCTCATACCAAATTCTCAAGCTGGATTATCACCCCTTGTCTGTCCGCGACTCCTTACTCAGTATATTCACAGCTAACCTCTATACCCCAGAGGCCTTCTCCTCGATCCACAACCTGAGAACGCGCCGTGCCGTGGTGACAGGAAAACCACATTTTACGGAAATTAATACAGCTTTATTTCAGAAATACAACAGGTACTGATTATCCGAATACTGCTTTAAAACACACATGAACAATCAATATGGTCGGATATATGATGCATATTAAGACTGTGAAAGCTTCGATGCCGTAAAAATCGTAAATTAGAGACTAGTGTCAGTGTAGTATTACATAAAGGCATCGTACGTTTGACTATCCGAACTATTCTTGATGTATCACATTGTTTCGCTTTATAGCTATATTTTTGTAAGTAATTATACTCTTTACCTGTTCTCTGCCAATAGCAACTGTATGAATTCATAATACAAAACTGAAATACAGAAGAATAAAATTAAAAAAAAAAAAAAAAAATAATAATAATAATGTGATATTTCGCAGGGCATCTTATGTAAAGGGCGCCTTGTATTCTTCACAGGTTCTGTACTACCAGTCAGTATTTGAATTTATTAAACAAAGCTGGTATACAGGATAACTAAAACCAGTTATCTATAACGTGATGTTTCGTAGGGCGCCTTATGTAAAGGGCGCACTGTACCTTTCACGGGTTCTTCGCCAACAGTAATTGTGTGTATTTATTGTGCAGAACTGTGCTATACAGAAGAGTAAATAAAATCGTTCATCTTTGATGTGGTCTCGGAAGGGCGACAATGTAAAGGGCGCACTGCACCTTTCACGGGTTCTTTACCAATAAAACTGTAAGAATTTATTACTAAAAACGTGTACCTTTATTTATACTGTGATATTACGGAGGGCGCACCGGGACACGTCCCGGTGTCCCGGTGGGCCAGCACTGGCCTGCTATCCACCATCCATTTTTGAGAATGGAATACTTAGGATGACAAGCAACAAATCAGATATATTGAAATGTATCTTAGGTGAATGTGATTATTCCACTTTAAAGGAAGGAACAGGCAATGGCTAGCATGCTATTGCATTCATAATCTATGGGTCAGCTATAGTTCATATATTGAAACCACGATTTGCCAGATGTTTTCCAGATTATGTTGAAAACTTTTTCAAGAAGCACATTGATTATCTTTTTAGCAAAGTTGATAGAGTTGATGTTGTGTTCGATCGGAATTTTAAGGTTAGTTTGAAAAATGATAAACGAGAATTCCATGACAGTGGAAATGGAATTCCACTCATATTAAGGTAACTATATTCACAATCAATCCAAAAGTTTCAACAAATTCATGCTTCTGAATGAAAACAAACAGTTCTTTTTTCACCTGTTGGTGGAAGAACTTGTGAAATGTGATTTTCAAAGAAAGCAACTTCTATGTACCTGTTAAAACAGTACCAAAAGAAATTGTTGTGAGTAATATAATTCTTTCCTCCCATGAAGAAGCTGATACGCGGCTTCTTCACACAACGCACGCTGCAGACAATGGGAATTCAAAAATAATTATAAGAACTGTGGACTCCGATGTAATTGTTTTATCTATTGCAACTTTTGGAAAAACTCAGAACATGTCAGAACGGTGGATTGAGTATGGTAGACCTATAGGAAAAGATAAACAATTTCTTCCTATTCATGAAATCTGTAACAGGTTGAACACTGATTTACAAATGAACTTGCCGGCTATTCAGTCATTTACAGGATGTGACACAGCATCAAGCTTTTGCGGCATTGGAAAACGAAAATCCTGGGATGGAAGGGTGTATTTTAGAGATGTCAGCATTGCATTTGATCAACTGCGTATGAATGAAACGTCCTTAGAAGATCGTGTCTTACATTTGATAGAAAGGTTTGTTATTCTTATGTATGGTCGCTGCTCTACTCTTACAAGTGTCAATGAGTGCAAGCGAGTGCTGTTCAATAAAAGGAATCGTACAATTGAAAATATTCATCCTACACAAGATGCTCTTAAACAACATTGTAAACGAAGAGCACTTCAATGTAAAATATGGAATAAATGTTTACTATCACAATATCAGCTAACGCAAATTGCAGAATGGGGATCGAGAAAAAATTAAGACAATAGATACAAACCAATATGGGTGACGCTTCCAGATATTTCTTGTAATTACAAAGAACTAATCTCCTGCCATTGTCGTAAGCAATGTGTATCGTGTAAATGTACAAGGAACTAGGGATGCGCATGAGTTGAGACATGTCTCAAATCTCGACTCGACTCAACTCGAATTCGAGCCGAGATTCGAATCGAGACACACTTTGTAAAATTCGAGACGAGTCAAGGCAAATGTATTTCTCGACTCGAATTTTAGAGTCGAGAGACGAGTTGAGATTTTTAAGAACAGTCTCGTGTCTCGTTCGAATCTCGACTCGAATTCGAGTCGAGATTTGAGACATGTCTCAACTCTTGCGCATTCCTACTTATGGTAGTATGATTTCAAAGTTTGTGCTGTAAATTGAAATTATAGAGTTTTTTTTTAAATTTTAATTGCAATATATATTTAAATGTTATAAATACTTACATGTTACATAATAGAATTGAGGATGGTGCTTTATAAAATCATAACTAACTAATAGAATATTTCAAAGTGTTTCAGAAGAAATTTATATTTTTTAAAATTTGTAGTAGTAATATATATATATATATATATATATATATATATATATATATATATATATATATATATATATATATATATATATATATATATATCTTTGTATACCGGTACTTCGGTTGATAAATGTTTTGATACAACATGGTCAGCTAATCATATTTTTTCCAACTTCCATTAACTCATAGTATATCTATATGTACTAGTGGATTCAATTTCGACATTACTAGGTCACATTGATGTGAAGGAAGATTCTTGAGAAGGGGCGGATTCGAGATTTTCGTGAGTTGGTGTAGGTCTGAGAAACAGATTACGGAACTTTTTTTTTTATTTCACCCACTAAATGTATCCTACATTTTGATAATCAAATTATCATATTTAGCAGTCACTGCTAAATTTTATCAACGATAAATTAAATAAGATAAATTAGATTTATCCGGAAACAAATCGAAACTTCCTCTGAGATAAATAATATTGTAAAAAGTAATAAAATATTTTCCTCGGGAGGTGCTCCACGCGCCTCATTCCTGGATCCGCCACTGGTTTAGAGTAAGCTTTATCTTTACACCGAGTATATTTATACTTTATTATTTGTTTAGTTGAAAACAAAAGATGCTGATTTTTGCGTCTTTAGTTATAATTTTATTTATTTACAGTTTTGAGATTCAATTTTGATGTCATCACTTGATGATAGAGCGTCGGAAAAATTTGTATCGTGCATGTTTTAGGTTCAAACATTTATGTACTAGCTACATGACAAATTGGATGTTGGTAGCATTCCTGAAATATTTTTCCGCTTTTTCCAAGGATTCTACCCCACTATTACAAAGAAGACTAGTTTGAAGAGGATTAGTGTTTCAGATTTCCAAACTAATAAATCTATTTTTTGCCAGCCACAGGTTCAATACTTTTTGAACACACTTCTCATATTTTGTTATTTAATTCTTTGTTAGTGTTCGTTAGTGCTCAAACGTTCTCTAGTTGAACACGGTCTAAAAGCGATGAAAAATAAAGTCGCTTATTGGGCCCTACTAAATTCATGCCAGCAGGTCAACATCTTAAAATTGTCTCCAAAATGAAATGAAATCTTTCAGTTTTATGTCCCACTATTATGCCGGCTAGACTAAAGGAGAAGGTGATGGTGAGAAATGAATGAAATGGTGGAATGAATAAAGTCGAAGGAAACGGGAGAACTTCGAGAAAAACCACGAACACGGTGTTTGTCAACCACAAAGCCCACTTTGCGCGAGCTGGAATAGAACCAGGGACCCAACACACCAGGGGTGAATGCTCTAGCACCGCGTCACCGTACTTCGTCCCCAAAATGAGTTTAACGGTTGGAGTAACGTTAGTGCTCGTTAATATCATTAAAATTAGCGTTAGTGCTTCTATGCGTATAGCTTTAAGCATAGGAACGGGGGTCTGTAAACTTCTTGCAACAAATCCATCTTTATCGAAACAACATAATAACACCACGCTCTTTACTAGTGCTTTAAACAGTATATTTTTACGTTTTCAATAGTTTAAGATTTCAAAATAAAAAAAATAAAAAAATGAAGCTTCGTTTGATCCGAGCGTATTACGACATCTGTTTGAAAAGACAGAGAATGAAACTCCTAATGACAAATTCAGTACATCCCTCAGTTCTCGTGCACAGAATGTGTAATGTGGATGTACTGCCTCACGTGCTGAAGTCATCCACTTTGTTGTAGCTGTTGTTTGTCTTTGTTATTTATTATTAGTTTGGACAAGATCATAGTAAGTGTTCTTTTCATTAATATATTGTGCTCTTGATACTCGTTGCATATTGATTGATTGACTGATAAAATAGTATTTTGTATGATTGCTAAAAATTTACGCTGTCTGTGACCTGTTATTTAATTACTTAATGAATAAAGATGAAAAATAATTAGATGCTCATTATTTTAAAATCGTTACTTTTGACTTTGATTAAATTTTACTATTAAACAGACAAGCAAGCTACGTGGCTAGAAAATGGTTTTATCATTATGAGGGTATCCTGGCTGACGTTGCTCCAGCGAACAGTCCAAACATCAGGAATAAATGGAAGGAGCAAAATTTGCTGATTTCATTTCAATAATAATAATTGTCACCGAACTAAAGTTTGTAATTGAAAAAATACATGACTCCTTATATTAAGTAGCAAATATATATATTTGCCTTCCATAAGTCACCCAGCAACTAAGTCAACAGTTTATAAAATATTGACTGAGTGCGATGAAATAAAGTCAAGGCTAAATTTGGAAAATGTTTTTGTTGTTGTAGATCAGGCCAGTTTTTCAAAAGCAATAGAAATTAAATGGATATATCTCAATGAATTTGACAGTATTTTCATAATGATGGAACCTTTTCACATAGTTTGCAGCCTACTTTCTAATATTGGGAAATTATTTGTAATGCTGGACTTGTTAGCAGCAGAATCAGAAAGGCTTACAATTGGCTTCATTTGTCAAGTTTTAGACGGAAAGTAATACAACCGTCCTGTAAAACTCCACGAATGTGTCTACGAAGCCTTAATGAGAATAATTTGGAATGAGTTCTTGGATCATTGTCGAAGTCTAAAATATTCAGCTTCCTTTTACAGTTACAGAATTAAATTAGTTATCGTGTTCATTTGCTGAAGACATATTTCAAAACAGTTTTGAAACGTTATACGGAGACGACAAAATCAAATAAATTTTTATCCTTTTCGAAGGCTGTCTGAATCATTAGAGACATGAGAATGGAATACTTTCGTCTTTCTGAATGTTTTACATTCATTAAGTGGATTTACTGTTGGGCTTGATTCAAGGGAAGGTTATTGGTTACACTATCTTTCGTGTTTACAAGAAATTATCCCATGGTGTTTTTTTTATATATAGATAAAATGAATTGTGCCAGTACTTATCAATTCAGTTGACTGAACTATCCCAATTGGAAAATACAAATCTCTTCATTTTTGAGTTCTACATGTCTGTAGAATTTTCTGTCCAGCTTAAGTTAAAGAATCCATTTGCACGAATTCCGATTGATCAGACTTTAGAGAAGACAGTAAATAGAGATACACAGACAACAGGTGGGACAAAAGGATTCAGTTTAAAGCTTGTAGCAGTCAGTAAATACTATATAAACGCAGAATATCGAGCTTCAGTACCTGGGAAGATGCGAAAATTTGTGGAAATCATTCCAGACAAGAAATACCAGCATCCGGATCTTCGGAAGACCCGTATTTCTAAAGACGAAGAACAAGTCTCAGCCTTAGTTGAGCTTCTGTAAAATGAGTGGACCAACTCTTTCGACAAATATACCTCAACATTACACATTTCAGAGGCTGCAGACAGAAGTTCAAAATGATTTATTATTGGCAAGACAGAAAAGGCAAAAAGCTTATCATGACTTCTAACATGATCGTTTAGAAAATAATAAATGTTTCTTTGACCCTACAAAAAATTCAGTTGCGAACTTTCAAAACTAACTAGAGGTTAGGCGTAAAACAATAACAAAGAAACAATTTTAAAGAAAGAAATATTTTCGGGAATATGATTTTGTTAGCAGAAAACCGTAACCTAAACATAGAGGAAGTTTTCAGTCATACTTTGTGTCCTTTGCCATTGAGTCTAGCGTATCCTGATGGTACTTTAAGGGAAATTAATAAAGCCGCACTAGCAAATTTTCCTTGAGGGTATAGTTTCATCTACTTACCGTACGCAGGGTAAATCTACAACAATTATTGACGCAATGGAGCTTATTCATAAGTTACAAAGAGAAAATGTACTTTTGATGAAATATCTCATTTAATACTGCTAGAAGCTTTAAAAGTAGGTCATGTCACTGACCGAATAGACACAGTTTTTGACACTTACAAAGAGAAATCAATAACGTCCACTGAAAGAACTTTGAGAGGTGCTGATGAAGTGATATTTCATGTTTTGAAGAGTGCACATAAAATACCAAACTGGAAGCGATTCTTCAGAAGTAATGACAGTAATAAGAAGCTAACGAGAATCCTAGCAGAAACTTGAGAGCAAAAGGAAAAAAAGAATGGATTTAAAAGGGATAAAAATGTTCGTATTGTACGGAAACAAGTGTTTAAAAAGTACAGGAAAAGATATCAATGAAGTGCTAGAACTGACATCTCAAGAAGCTGATACGAGAAATATGTCACATATTAAACATGACTCACAAGTTTTCAAATGCCATATGTAGATTAAATGACACGGATGTGTTCGTTCTGTGTGCATAGGCCTATGCGTCTGTGCATATTGAAAATCAAAGTAATATTTCCATTAAATGTGGAACAAAAAAAACCGAATCCGATTAATTGATAGATGTATTGTCTGTTTTGTGAACTCCTTTATTGTCTGCTTTACCTTCCCTTCACACAATGACTGGTTTTGATTCAGTTAGTGCTGTGTGTAGTCAAGAAAAATTAAATGCAATTAAACTGTTGCGAAATAATGATTTATAAATTTATTTTCTTTCTTTGGAAGAGATTGGAATATAAACAGTGAACTTTTCAGCAAACTACAAAAGTTTGTTTGCTTCCTGTATTTGAAACATAAGCGTATCGATCAAATAAATGAGGCACGCTTCCAATTATTTCGAAGTAATTGAAGTGTAATCGATTCTGTTCAACTTGCTCCCTGCGAAGATTGCTTCCATCAGTATACTCTCAGAGCAAATTACCAATCTGCAATTTGGAAACGATCCCTAGAGAACTTCCCTGAAATTCCCGAGCCTGAAAACCAAGGCTGAACAATTGACGAGAGTGGACACGTATCTGTTCAGTGGATGACCGATTACCAGCTCCAGAAACTGTGTTGAGACTTTTGAGTTGCCCTTGTTTTCGTTCTTGTAAGCTACCTACAAGTTCTTGTGTGCTTAATAAGATGAAATATACACCTGCTTGTAGTTCGCAGACTGTGACAACCTACCTCAAACAGATCCTGAGCAATATACAGTTAACGAAGAAGTCGGGTTTTCAGATTTACAAGATAAGTTCGTATTTAAAGAGAGTAAAATAATATGAAATGTATCTCATGTTAAGTTCTTTAACAGAAGAGAAGTTTTATTTTAAAAATCAGCTTTTTTCTTTGAGTTTTCTGAATGCCGCGAACCTTTGAACATTCAAATCTTGATATTTCCGGCTGTTATTGATAGAATGTTCACAAATACATCGAACGAAAGCTAATTAATGTCTCTTCTCTTTTGGCCAAAGTATTTTTCATAAAATCTTTTATTGTCACTATTAGTATAGATTAAATAAAACTTAAAGTGCTTCGAAATCATTTTTTGTTATTTTACTCATATATCGTCCAAGATACGACAAAATGATGAAAACTACACTTGATGCAAATATAATGAGCTATCGTTTACAAGAAGGAGAGTTAAAATTCGATAATTAGGAGCCGAAATATTGCCAGTTTATAAATCAACTCGGTCACCATCTTTGATTCGACGCCATCTTGAAAAGCTACCGTTCCGAGACGGCCATCATAGTTTTTCGTGGTCCTTAGGTACTAATACAATTGTGGTTTGAAGGAAATCTGGTACCTCCAAATTATACTCAAATCTTGTCTGGTCCATAGACTAAATAATGGAGCAGCCATTTTCATATCTTATGAATATGTGATGTGAATACCCGACAGTGTTGGGCAAATTTCAATTGAATTAACAATTAACAATTAATCTGTAAATTTAATTGTTAATTGCAATTAACAATTGAAATAAGTAATGGTTAATTGTTAATTGCAGTTGGCCATTAAAAAAGGAGAATCAATTGCAATTGATCAATTGATTGAAAGTAATTGCAGTGGAAAGTAATTGCAATTGAATTCTGTAATTCAATTGCAATTGAAATTAATTGGCAATTGATTCAATTGCAATTGATTTCCACAGCAATTACTTTCAATTGATTGATCAATTGCAATTGATTTTCACTGATTAATTTTCAACACTGTAGTTCAGAGAGGGCGTGGGGCAATGAAAACTTTAGCCACGACCAATTGACTCACCACCCGTTGTGACCCACGACCCACCGTGACCCACTCTGAACCACCACCCACCATAAATCACTCTTACCCACTGTGACCCACAGACCCGCCAAAACCCATTGTCATCAACTCTGACCCATGATTCACGCCCTCTTCTCTACTGACTAAAGAGTTTAAACTTGTAATAAAACAAGCCTATAAAATTATCACTCATCGGAGTTTGAATTTCTACGATCAATCGCTCAAGCATCGCGCTAATACAATAACAGCGGATCTGACCTTTCTAATATAAATAAAATAGTTTGTTCGTGTGTCTGTGTGTCTATCTTTGTGCGACCTGTGGACGAGACGAGTGGACCGAAACTTTTCAAAATTTGGTCACGGGTAGCTTGGTCTAGGCCCCAGACCAAGACGAAGAGTTTTTTTTTTAATTCCTTACTATGGGGTCTCCAGGAGACGTTTACCGGGACCAGCCTGGGGACCAGACAAGTCGACCGAGAGTTACCAAATTTTGGTCAAATATACCTTGGTCCAGGTTTCACACCAAGGCAAAGCTTTTTCGAAAAAATTCGAACCAGGGGGTCTCAGTGGGGCGTTTACCGGGACATGTAAAAGTAGTAGAAAATGACCGATATCAGTGTCGATTTCATAGTTTTCGCGGTCGCTGAGATCAATGGTGAAACTCCGATCGCATTAACTTCCAAATTCACCGTATTCTGCTACGGGCCGTGGGTCAATGGGGGGGGGGAGGAATACCGAAACGTACAAGTAATCCAAAATGACCGATATTAGTGTCAAATCCATAGTTTTCGCGGTTGCTGATATCAATGGTGACACTACCAGTAGCGATGACTTTCAAATTCATCCACCGTTGTATGCGGGCCTTGGGTCACCAGAGGGGGGAATTCCGAGACATGTAAAAAAATAATCGAAAATGACCGATATTAATGTCAAATTCATAGTTTTCGGGGTAGCTGAGCTCATTGGTGAAACTCAAGACCGCGTTTACTTTCACATTTAGCCCCCATCAGATAAGAAACGGGGGCATTATGAAGGGGATCACGAGACATGTAAAAATAATCCACAATGACCGATGTCAATTCCGTAGTTTTCGCGGTGGCTGAGATTAATGGTGATACTTTCATTAGCGATGATTTTCAAATGTAGCCAGCATTGTATGCGGGCCGGGAGTCACCGGGGGTGGGGAATTGCGAGACATGTAAAACTAATGGAAAGTGACCGATATTAGTGTCAAATCCATAGTTTTAGCTGTTGCTGAGATGAATGGTGATACTTCCACAGGCGTTGACTTCCAAATACAGCCCCCATCGGCTGCGGATCAGAGGCATTGTTTTTTTCAAAATTGGAACCAGAGGATTATAGGGATTTTTACCGGCATATGTAAAAAGTAGTTTTAGCTGTTAGTGTCACATTCATAGTTTTCGTGGTATTAGTTGGGGGTTGGTGGGGGCCAGAGGAGATTGTTTCACAATACGAACCAAGGGGGTCTGAGGGGGTGTTCACCGGGACATGTAAAAGTAGTAGAATTTGTGTCGAATCCATATTTATCGGGGTTGCTCAGACGTATAGTGACACCCCCGATAGTGTTTACGTTCAAATTCAACCCCATCGGCCTTCCCAATGAAAGCACATGTACGTTGTTGGATATATATTCATACAAAATATATCCAATTTTAGAAATGTTTCTTAATTGTTCTCCCGTTGTTCAGTTTGTTTACATTGATATTTTATCTGATCCGTGCGAAGAACGGGTATAACAGCTAGTACGAAACGGTAAAGTGTTTGTTATGGACCAAATTACAATAAATTCAATTATATAGATAATTATTATAATTATAACTAATAAATATTTCCCTGTTGAATCATAGAGCTCCTCCGTGGCTAAGCGGTTAGCGTACGCGCCTTTGGCGTGGGAAACCCGGGTTCGATTCCCTGCGGGAGCTCATGTGGTTCGGATTCCACGTTAATCAGTAGGTCCATGTCTCATATAGCCTCGCTGCTGACCGGGACGTTAAACCCCAAAAGCAACTCAAAATCAAATCAACTTGTTGAATTATACATATTTTTCAGTGGAAAAGTGAATACAATTTAAAAGTCCCAAATCAACGTAAAGTAGACCAACTTAAAGGAAAAATGTATAAAATTTTCCATATAATTAAGCTTACAAACTTAAAATTTCCATGTAATTAAGCTAAATTTCCATTTTTGTGTCGTTTTGTGCGCCTATTTCCTCGTTTTCTGCGTCACCGGAAATGGGTCAACGTTATCCTACAAATATGGCGGAACAAGTTAATGCTGTTCCGTCAGGAACGATTTCGAGGTCGTTTCCTTCACATCGTCTTGTGCGTGTTTTCTACCGTTTTGTAAGCCTATTTCCACGTTTTGTGAATCAATGGTAGTGGGTCAAAATGGGCATTCAATGTGGGAAGAAACTGATCCACTCTTCCACCAGTATCGAATTTCAAGGTCGCTTTTTTCGCATTGTTTAGTGCATATTTATACCGTTTCTGCGCATACTTTCACGTTTTGTAGGCCAACGAAAGTGGGTCAAAGGTGACCTACAAATATGGCAGAGAAAGACATATTCATTCCACTTTCAAGGTCCATTTTGACCCTCTTCCACTGATGCACAAAGCGACACAAATCATGTATAAAAAGTGTGAAGGAAACGACCTCATTTGATGGTGACGGAACAGCATTAAGTTATTCCGCTATACTTGTAGGCCATTTTGACCCATTTTTGTTGTCGCTCTAAAGTGGAAATAGAAGCACTAAAGTGGAAATAGGAGCACAAAACGGTACAAAGCAGGCACTATACGATGCGAAAGAAACGACCCCCCAAATTCGATAGTGGCGGAACAATGGCTCTATTTTCTCACACATTGATGGACCATTTTGACGCATTTCTGGTGATGCTCAAAACGTGGAAGTAGGCGAACAGAACGGTACAAAATACACACTAAACGATGCGAAAGAACCAACCCCGAAATTCGATAGTGGCGGAATATTGAGCCATTTAACTCCCACTTTAAAGGTCCCTTTAACTCACTTCCGGTGACGCACAAGACGAGGAAGTAGGCACAGAAAACTTTTAAAAAAATAATCACTAAACGATGCGAAAGAAACGACCTAGAAATTCGATAGTGTCGGAACAATGGGTCATTTTGGTCACATTTTGGACGTCCATTTTTACACACTTCTGGTGACGCGCAAAACGTGAAAATAAGAGCACGAAACGGCACGAAACATTCACTACTCGACGCGAAAGGAAGGACCACGAAATTCGGTAGGTATAGTGGCGGAACAGTGGGTCATTTTCGTCCCACCTTCGAGGCCCATTTTGACCGTCTTCCAGTGACGCACAAAACGTCGAAATACGCGCACAAAAGGGTATGCAATGTGAAATTAACGACCTCGAAATTCCATAGTAGCGGAACTCTTGGTCATTTTCGTCCCACCTTGGAAGCCCATTTTGACCCACTTACGGTGACGCAAAAAACGTGGAAATAAGGGCACGAAACGGCACGAAAATTCACTAGTCGATGCAAAAGGAAGGATATCGAAATTCAGTAGTGGTGAAACTCTTGGTCATTTTCGTCCCACCTTCGAGGCCCATTTTGACCATCTTCCAGTGACGTACAAAACGTCGAAATAGGCGCACAAAAGGGTACGCGATGTAAAATTAACGACCTCGAAATTCGATAGTGGCGGAACAGTGTGTCATTTTCGTCCTACCTTGGAAGCCCATTTTGACCCATTTCTGGTGACGCACGAAACGTGGAAATGGGGGCACGAAACAGCACGAAAATTCAGTAGTCGATGCGAAAGGAAGGATATCGAAATTCGGTAGTGGCGGAGCAGTGGGTCATTTTCGTCCCACCTTCGAGGCCCATTTTGACCGTCTTCCAGTGACGCACAAAACGTCGAAATAGACGTACAAAAGGGTACGCGATGTGAAATTAACAACCTCGAAATTCGATAGTGGCGGAACAGTGTGTCATTTTCGTCCTACCTTGGAAGCCCATTTTGACCCATTTCTGGTGACGCACGAAACGTGGAAATGGGGGCACGAAACAGCACGAAAATTCAGTAGTCGATGCGAAAGGAAGGATATCGAAATTCGGTAGTGGCGGAGCAGTGGGTCATTTTCGTCCCACCTTCGAGGCCCATTTTGACCGTCTTCCAGTGACGCACAAAACGTCGAAATAGACGTAAAAAAGGGTACGCGATGTGAAATTAACGACCTCGAGATTTAATAGTGGCGGAACTCTTGATCGTTTTCGTCCCACCTTGGGGACTCATTTTAACCCACTTCCCACGAAGTACAAAACGGAAGTAGACGCACAAAACGGCACAAAACGATGTGAAGGAAACAATCTCGAAATTCATTGGTGGCAGAAGAACAATAACTTGTTCCGCCATATTTGTAGGCCCATTTTGACCCACTTCCGGTGATGCACAAAATGTGGGAATAGGCGCATAAAGCGACACAAAACACGCACAAAAGATGCAGAACAAAGTACCTTGAAATTCGTTGGTGGCGGAACAAGTTAATGACGCCGTGAGCACCAATATAAATATATACTGTAGTTCTTACCAGTTGGCGCGGTGGGTCAGTGGTAGAGCGTTCACCTCCGGTGCTTGAGGTTCCTGGTTCGATCCCAGCTCGCGCAGTTTGTACTTTGTGGTGGACAAACACCGTGCTCGTGGATTTTCTCGGGGTTCTCCCGTTTCCTCTTACTTTCTTCATTTCATTCATTTCCTATCATCACCATCTCCTTTAGCCTATCCGGCATAAGCGTGAGACGTAAAACTAAAGATTTCTTATCATTTTTGTAGTTCTTACCATCAAGGCTGAGAACTGCACGGTCCAATTTTTTAGCCAAAGTAGAAGCCCAACCGAAATAGTGATGTCAACCGACTCGGCTTGGTTCAACTGAGCGTACAGCTTGAGCTGGCTTGGTTGGGATTACTCATCGACTTTGCTCAATTGAGCCAATGGCTTGAACCGGCTCGGTAAAGACGAGTCATCGGCTCGGCTCGATTGGAGCCAATGGCTCGAACCAGCTCCGTTGAAACGAGTCCATAGACTGGGTTCGAGTCAGCTCAGCTGAGTCGATGGCTCGAACGGGCTCGGTTGGGGTAAGCAATCAGCTCAATTCGGCTCGGCTCGTGTGAGCCATCGGCTGAAGCTGGCTCGCTTGGATGAGCTGTTGGCTCGGCTCACTTCTCGGTTCGGCTCGATAAGTGAATAAGCTGTGAGCGAGCCGCTTGAGCTGTTGACAACCCTAAGCCCGGGTCGAGCAGTTTTGAACATGTTTGGCTGGAGTCCCATAACTTCTAACAATTTTTGGCTCGAGCCCGAATACTTGCTCCTCCTGAACTCAAACCAAGAACCTCGTGACCGATGTCCTTGCCTCCTGAAGATTTCTTGACGACCAAGATCGACAGTCAACTAATTTTTAGTATTCCGATACAAACCGCCTATATTCCATGTTTATACAGGTACACGGTGTTATAATGATAATTAATTATAGTAGTAGTAGTAGTATCATTGATTATTATATTGTCTATGTAGGATACTTGAAGATAGTAGTACTGGGAACTACACAAAGGATTTAGCTCGAATTGGCTCGACTCGACTGCAAACTCGATCCGAATTCGAGTCGAGTTGGGGGAAATTTTTCGAGCCGGGATCTCAAGTCGAGCTCAAAGATGTCTGCTTCGAGTCGAGTCGAGTTTTAAAGAAAACTCGCTCGAACTCGTTGGTGCCCATTCCTATTGTATGCATGACGGGCATATAGAGTTCTTTCGAGGGGGATAGAACCATAAACATAATATATTTTAAAAAATACTTAGTTTCCTGGCTTTCTTCCCAGGGGGGGGGGAAGGGATGGTAGGTATCCAGCATTTCTTATAAGTACCTTATTTGAAATATGTAAAACAGTAACAAGTGGACAACACAATACACACACATCTTCTTATCTTCAGTTTTAATTGCTGATTTCAATTGCAATTAACAATTACAATTAACAATTACAAGTTTCAATTGTCAATTGCAATTAACAATTAAATGTTTCAATTGCACCCTTTGCAATTGACAATTAACAATTAAAAGTTTCAATTGCCTGGTGACCAATTAACAATTAACAATTGACGAAAATTAATTGCAAATTTTATGATTGAATTCAATTGCAATTGAAATTAATTGTCAATTACAAATTGAAATCAATTGCAATTGAATTCAATTGCAATTGATTTTCAGAGCAATTACTTTTAATTGATTGATCAATTGCAATTGATTTTGCCCAACACTGATACCCGAAATGTATCAAGCTCACATTAAAATTTCCAGGAGTAATAATTTCTGAGTGGTCGGAAAGCAGTTGTATTTAGCTCAACAATATAGTGTTGGATTTATAATCAAAATAAGACATTTTTTTTCAAATCTTGGCCGAAAAGCACAGAATTTCTTTTGACTAATATCTTGAAAGGTGTTTTTTTAATTCCTTTTATCTTGTATTCCTGAATGGGGATGTTAGGATGTTCAAGTATGTATCCTAAAATATGAGAAAAAGAAGATACATTACATTGTTATATTGGCAATTTTAATCATATTTGCGGCTTTCGAGGACGTTTCCTTTTTTTTAAATTTAGATTTTAGAGTCCCTTCTACTTTTTTACTGTGTTATAAAATGATTATTCTCATTCGCCTAGTAGTTTAATAAATTAACTAGATCGTGTAGATTCTATATCTCTTTCTTTCTATTCTCTCTACGTAATCTCTGGAAGTGAATATTGCAAGAAATAGGATATAAAGGCGATTTTCAAAAAGAGGACGAACTACACTGTAGCTAATAAACATTACGGTAGATAACTTAATCTATCAGACACCAAACTGAGAAACCGGGAATCAAAATCTTTTCAGAGATAGTACTGCACTGATGTCATAAATCTGAACCTTAATTACATATACATACTCTTGAGTTCTCTGCTCAAAATGAAAACTGTATCTTTTGATCACTTAAGGACTATGTACAACACAAATTCTTGGTCTGAGTAATTCGTGGTCGCATACTCTGCAGGAGGAGTGGGAGCGCACTTTTGTCCATGACATATACAAAAGATATACATGAACTATAGCTGAGCCTTATTTAATAGGCCTATGTTAGATGGAGTTTTAAGAAGAGTAACCCCTGATAGGAGAAAGTGTTCTGGATGAATTTTTCGTCATTAGTAGATCTCCGAAACAGCTGGGAATAGAAACGTGAAATTTCTCATTGAAACTTGAATAAGACAAAGTTTAACAAAGTACGACTCCTGGCTTGGAACTTTTCGTCTTCTCTTCTTCTCAAACCCTTGACCATGATTAAGACGGGGTTTTCCAAAAGTCAACAGCTAAAAACATGGAAAGAAAACTTACATGCTTTAGCAAGTTCAAGTTTTGTGCGAATACGTTCTATATATCCTAAAATATATGCAACATTGAGTTTATGTTATTTCCAATGAGAGGAATACATAGGCAGGTTATATTTTTTTCCATTATAATTACCAATTTATTCTGAAGCTCTCAGTATACAGCCACGATGGTGTTCAAAATAAGAATATATCATGCGAGAAATCAATTTTACTTAGTCTCAAAACTACGAAATAATATTGAAGGAAAAGTTATTTAGAAGCGATTCGTGAAAGTTTACGTAACTTCTGTGAAATCAAACTTACATCAACATGTATTTAAAAAAAAAAAGAAAAATACATCTTTCAAATATTTCCCATAAACCTTACTTTTTCCGGGCATTATGATAATTAAGTCATTATTTTTCAGAAGTTGCTATTTAACAATGTTGAAAAATGCTTTTGCCCAAGGATCTATTTAATTTACAGAATAGGAAGTAAGAGAACCTTCTATTAGAGAAATATTAAGTGACTTGTGCAAATGAATATTTAAGTAAATAAATCTCAACTTATGTATTATTTATGTGAATTTCAGTCTAATTATTTATTTCAGCTCCCTAACTTCCAATTTATCTTCAAGTATACTAGTTAAAACAATAGGAATAGAAGGGGGCTACCCTGTCTCTGTTCTACTGAAATAGTCCAGTTTAATTAAGCTAGTTATTATTATTATCTTGAATTTAACGTCCCACAATTTTGCTTCGAGGCTAAAGGAGACGTCGATGACGATAATGAACAAAAGGTGGAATAAAGAAAGCGAGAGGAACCGGAAGAATCTCGAGAAAATCCACGCTCACCGCAAAAGCCCACTTGACGTTAGCTGGAATCGAAGCAGAAACTCCAAGCAGAAGCTTTACCCACTGTGGCACCGCGCCTCCAGTTAGTTGAATCGATAACACCCTCGTCTTTTTGCGCGAGCAGTCCCGGGTTCGATTCCCGGTGGGGACACTCGGTTGAAAAACTCTAGAAATTTCTTTTCAGCCAGCCATTCTGAGTAAGGTTTTCCTGGGTTTTCCTCATTCTCACCAGGCAAATGTCTGGATGGTACCTAACATATAGCTCTCAGGTCGCTTCCTTCCTTCCCCATCCTTCCCCAATGATTTGTTCCTTCTCTTTCCACGGATAGTGTGCTCACCGAGGGTCGTCATCCTTCATACGTGACGGGCTAACATGGCCATAGATGCTGAAAGCCCAGAAATCTACTTCCTAATCCATAAAAACTCAAAGAAGACATGAGCAGGTTGCAAAAAAAAAAAAAAAAAAAATGTATAAATAAATGTACGTAAACAGAAATTTTTAGAATTGTTGAAGATAATAACAGGTGTGTGGTTATTAATCCCGAGGAAAGAACTGCATCTTTATGGTTCTTCTCACCTGAGAAAATACCAATAACCTTGCAACTGTAAGAACGCATTTTTCCCGCGTTGTCATTCAGTTAGAACTTTTTCCGTAAAAGCTATAAAATAAAGTAAACAAATGTAGATGCTTAACAAAAGAAAAGAAGAATTTTCAGGAAAATACCTCACTTAACACCGGAATTTTAACATATTGTGTAATAAGTAATTGTGCTTTAAACGCTAGTTTACGTGTAGCCTTGCAGTCTAAAGGAAATAAGGAAACTATTTTCAAGGTTTGAGAAATTCCGGAAATCACAGAAGTAAAATTTTAGCCATAAAATTTCAACAGCTATTATTAACTCTGGTCGTCTGACAGTAAAATAGTTAATATATTTCACTGAACCTATCTTTAAAAAACAACGTCTTCCGATCCTTAAAATAAAATGTTATTACATAAATTATTCTTCCAAATGTTTATTTATGAAGAAAAAGTATTAAAGTACACCAATAATAAAGAATTCTAACAACTGACTAAAACAAGACATGCTTGAGATATTCGAATAATGGGGGGAAAAAATCTTGATCGCTGGATGAATTAGAATTTTAGCGAAATGATCCTTAAGAAACCGTCATATAACCAAATGAGGAAAGCAACTTATAGAAATAATTCATTCTCGATTAACCGTTGTAAGTAGATGCCAATAGAGTGTTGTAGTATTTTATCACTTAGTGCAATTTCAGCGTCTCAGGCAAACCAATTGCTGTCGAGCTACATTTGTACCCGAACAATGAACAAAAGAGAAAGATTGGATCTATATCGGTTCCCGAACAATGAACAGAAGAGAAAGATTGGAGCTATATCGGTTCCCGGGCAATGAACAGAAGAGAAAGATTGGAGCTATATCGGTTCCCGAACAATGAACAGAAGAGAAAGATTGGAGCTATATCGGTTCCCGAACAATGAACAGAAGAGAAAGATTGGAGCTATATCGATTCCCGAACAATGAACAGAAGAGAAAGATTGGAGCTATATCCGTTCCCAGGCAATGAACAGAATAAACAGATTGGAGCTATATTGGTACAAACAATGAACAAAATACCTGTAGAAAATTTGGAGCTTTATCGGTACCAGAACAAGTAAAGTAGAAAGATTGGAACTAAATCGGTACCCGAACAATGGACAAAATAGAAAGGTTGGACTTGTGTTAGTACCGTACAACGATAATATAAGATCACTGGTTCTTCCTTTTGTAATAAGTTTGAGCCATTTTAAATAATACACACACTTCGTTCCTTATATTAATTCCATTTATTTATATTATATTTCTGGTTGCCCCTGACAACAACATATCCAAAACCTCATTATTTTTGAACATTTGAATATCTTTTATATATTGACAACATTTGAATATATCTTTTATATATTGACAATCATATTATTTTAAAACATTATTTCTTTTTCTTCTTCAGATAGTAAAAACCAGCCTAGTACATATTTAGAAAATCTTATTGCCCAAAAATATAAAAATATACAACGTACCGTTGTAACCGGAACATTGAACAAAATAGAAAGATTGGAGTAATATCGGTACCTGAATAATGGACAGAATAGAACGATTGGAGCTATATTAGTGCCTGAATAATGAACAGAATTGTTGGAAAAGTTGGAGCTAAATCCGTATTCGAACAATGAACGAAATAGAAAGAAAAAAGCTATACTGGTACTCGAACAATGAACTCAATAGAAAGACTGTAGCTGTATTTGTACCAAAACGATGGACAGAAAAGGTGGAAATGAGTTACATCGGCACTCTAACAATGAACAGAATACGAAAAAGGAGCTATATCGGTACCTTAACAATGAACAGAATAGGAAAATTGTAGCTATCTAGATACTCGAACAATAAACATATAGAAAGAAAAAGAACTGTATCGGTGCTAGAACAATAGACAAAATATAAAAAATTGTAGCTCTATCAGTTCCCGAACAATGAGCAGAATATAAAGAAAGGAACTATATGGGTTCCCGAACAATGAACAAAATAGAAAGAATGCAGCTATATCGGTACCTGAATAATGATCAGAATAGAAAGATGAAGCTATATTGGTATCGAACAATAAACAGAATAAAAAGAAAGGAGCTACATCGGTACCCAGACAATGAAGGGAATATAAAAATTGTAGTTATATTGGTACCCGAACAATGAATAGTAAAGAAAGATTGAAGCTTAGCAGACAAGTGTTGTGCGTCCATAGTGAATCCAATAGGCCCAAGTGTTCCCAAAACCAACTGAAATCAAGAAGATAGAACGTATTTCTGACAATTATTAAATTCTGATTGGAACTTTATTAGTGCAAATAGTATGTGATTATATTAAGTAAATTGTAGTGATGACTATAAATGGCCCGTTCAAATTATGAAGCTCAATTAGTTCAGGGCTTATTGTTTTAGTTTCTTTTGGGCTGGGGAGTCAATTTAACTATAGCCCTAATATTGTCCATAGATAAGTCGTGTGGGCATGTCAATAGATAAATCACATCGAGTTAAACAAAAGAGAGGCTTGAGGGTAAATTGTCATGCGTAGTTTTCGGAAAATGGAGAAAAAGTAATTTCTGTAAGCTTTTTTGTCATTCGTTACCAATAATAATAATAATAATAATAATAATAATAATAATAATAATAATAATAATAATAATAATAATAATAATAATAATAATAATATAATTAATGGGTTTTATTTTGTTGGAATGGACTATTTATTTATTTATGTTATGTATATGAAGAATACACACTCTTAATTAGTAGATTGTAATTATTTGACTTATTCTAAAAGTGATACGCATGTTCCTTACAGTGACACTCATGGTCATCACAGTGATACACATACTGCTAAAATAATAACTAGAGCTAATACTTCGATCAAAGCGGAAAAAAAAACCTGTCGTAAATGTATGTCACTTCTAGCAATGCTTTTATGCATGTCGAAGACTTAAAAAGAAAAAGTTTCCGGCATATCACTAATCAAAACGGCATAATTATAAGATTACGGCAATTTATTTAATTAGGGTTAATAACTTTGATCATACCGACCAAATATTAAACTTTGGAGAATCCCATTACAATAGTGATGGAGGGGTAATGGGTAACTATTTTGGTCCGAGTCATCCGGGTCTGGGTCTCGCATTTCAGATCCTATCTCTGATTCGGACAATCTTGGTGACCTAAACAGATTCAGTCACCCGGATACCAGACAGACCTGGTTCGGGGACCGGAAAGCAACCAAATTGTTAGCTCTGCAGTATTACTACAGAATTGTATACTTAATTTAACGATCTCCACTATTTGAGCTCGAACTTTCATTTTGTTTGATTTCAGGTAACATTTTTTAATCAAATGATTTTTCAAATATAATTTTATTACATTTTCAAACTACGCTACGCTAAAATAAATTGTAGGTGGTGTACTTAAAAAGGTACGTTACATGCGTAAATTCTGTAGTTTTTGGACTTAACGTACAGCAGACGTATAACTGAAGATTCATGTTTTATAATACTTTCCGTATAAGTGTTCCATCTATGCGTACTTTCCGTATGAAACAACATAGGCAGTCAGGATCTCACATACAAATGGACGTATATAACATATAGCTGAGGAGTGTAACATAACTATATGTATGTGATATACGGAAAACTGTTAGATGTCAGACATCCTGTAACGGTATGATATAACATCAAAGGACAATGCGTATGTAACATATCGATAACGTATGTTCTATTCCGATTTCTGTAGTAAGTAAGAGAATTCCTTATATTTGTACAATATACTGCTGTCCAGAGAACGGATTTTTCTCAGTGTACTCATATTCATAAGTATCGGAAATCTTATAGGACAGCTATCTCCGTATGCAGACAAGTGTCAGAGCATAAAACGGTAAAGAGATATCGAGAAAGAGTTTACATTGGGGTAGGAAATTTAGTCATGTTTCTTCAAGAAGAGTTCGGCAGGTGTGTTCATGTTAGCTCAGTGGTCCCTTCCCTCTGGTCTAGAGACTAGCGCGTGCGCCTGTGGTTAATTTTACCTTACAGTAACATTTACTAGAACTTAGATTCTGTTAGTCTTTTTACACACAAGTACTAGTTAATTTTTAACGAACTTTAAAAAGTTCGTTACTGAATTCTCTGTGTCTGTGTGTCTATCCGTCTGTCTGTTATTTGCGATTTTTTTCAATTTTGAGCCCGCCATTTTGATAGAGCATCTGAAAACTATCTGAGAAAATGGTGGAATTTTTCGCACCACTCTTACCCTTCCCGAGATATTGACCAAAAAATGGCCGATTTCCGGAGATTTAAGGAGCCATATCTCGGAAACCATAAGTTATAGAGAGATGATACTGGTGTTGGTCAATATCTAAGAGGATCGTAAATATTTTGGTACCAAGTAGTAACCGGTGGCCACTGTCGAACTGGCCACTGGTTTGGCCAGTGGCCACCAGATAATATCGGTACCAAAATGTTTACTATTCTCTTAGGTATTGATTAGCCCCAATATCATCTCTCTATAACTTACCGTTCCCGAGATATTGGCCAAAAAATAGTTCCGATTTTGGGAGATTTAAGGAGCCATATTTCGGAAACCATAAGTCATGGAGAGGTAATATTTTGCAATCTCTTGGAGCATTCTCAACTGCTTTTTTTTACTTGGAATAGTTTGCTGACTATAGAGAAAAAAACAATTGAACTTTAATCGTTTTATTCAATTAAGCGTTCTTAAAATTTTCATAATCGATTGTTGGAGATGATCAATTGTGTATGTTTACAAATTAAACAGATTTCGAAGGAATTGTAAGAGTACAATTGAGAAAAAAAAAAGTGTTATGTGTTTCTTAATTAATGTTAGAAAAACAAACAAACTGCAATAGTAATCTCTCTATCATTTTCTTTTCTATCTATCTATATTCATATTATATGAATGGATATATTTATAGATAGAGAAGTATTATCATTAACATTTCCTAAAACAATTGAATATGAATACATATACACAAACAATAACGATACAATATTATAAATTTTCAACGTTGAGTTTTTAAAATTTTAGTTTGGTTCTACTTTGAAATTTGTAAAAAGAGAAAGAAATTATAGGAAAGCCAGTAGAAGTTCTTAACCCCTTACCGCATGCCGTGCCATATATGGCACATACCCTTTTTCCACTTTAGCTTTTTTGTGATTTATCAAAGGCATCAAATGACTGTTTTGTCTGCTGTGTGAGATATTGACGTGTATGAATAAGAGATTTTGGTGTCATCTGGCAGATTCTTTGTGAGTTGTAAGTGTGTCTTATATGGCACTTACTTATTTCTCGTCGGAATTTAGTGAAAAATCTAAAATTCAAGTTTTAATTCATTTTTCCAGTTCTCATATGAGGATTTCCAATGCTGATTTTTTTTTCGCTAAAAGAAAGAAAATCATGCAAAAAGGTTTTAAACATGCAGAGAAGACTCCGATTTAAAGAATGTTACATAGAATCTTTAGAGCGTTCATCTGTGGTGCGAGAAATCGTTAGTTTATCTCAAGGCGCCTGAGTTTATAGATGATAAGATCATGGCCTTGTATATGTCCTTGAAGCTGACAGGCTACCTACGACAGACTCCAATTTCGTACATTGTTTATTTATTTAACAATTACCAGATACAGCTCTGAGGCCATTTTATACTGGATATCTAACAATAATAATAACAACAACAACAACAAAAACAATGGAAAGGATTTGGGAAGGTATCGGCCAGGGCCTGTTTTAGTAGGTACCATCCCGGCATTTGCCTGGTAGGATTGAGGGAAACCCTGGAAAACCCCAATCAGGATGGTCGGTAGCGGGAATCGAACCCGCAACCTCTCGAATGCGAAGCCAACGCTCTACCACTTGAGCTACTTCGCTCGGTTAGTGCTTGATAGTGCCTCAAATCCTATCATTAGTGCTCCATACTTTCTATATAATCACACTTCATTCCAACAATCCCACGTATCAGAATTACCGCAAAAATGACGTTAACGGGTGTTAGTACTCGTTAGTCATCAATATTAATGCTAGTGATTCCACACTTACAGTTTATTGCGTAAGAACATAGATCTGCCAACTTTATGCATTAGATTAATCTTATTCAAATCTGCCAAATGAACATGCTAACCACCAATGTTAGTGCTCGTTGGTGTCTCACAAATTGACGTTAGTGTTTAAGTGTACTTAAACTAAACACCAAGGGCCTTATGCAGAGACGTTCTGACGTGTGATTAGTGCCATACCAAAGAGTTCGACTAACATTTTGCTGCAGTAGTCAAGACTTTAGTATGACACTAGTCGTACGTCAAAACGACTCTGCATAAGGCTGCAAAAGTTTTTAAAAAATAAATATGTAAATAGTCGTTTATCTGGAGCTGCTAAACTTTATTTAACGGTTAGAATGGCGTTAGTATTATCAAGATTAGCGTAAGTTCGTCCATATGTGCAGTTTTAAGGATAAGTACAAGTTGATCTATTTTACCTTCAAAATTGAACTTGTTACATTATTTAACTCTATTTTATATTTTAAACAAGAATTTTTAGAATGATAAAAAATGCATCAAAAGATTGCGATCTTGGCCAATAATTAGTTTTTGGATCAGGGGGCCACAAAATTTTTCAACGGCCTCTAAATCGAGTTTTCGTAGTTTTAACGGAATAAGGACATCATACTGAGTTAAATGATGGTTTGGGTTTGGCTACACTATATGTAGTTCTCCAGATATAAGGCCTACAAGAAATTTTTTAATTGAAATATATTGGATATTTTGATCCAAAAAATCAACTAGCATTTTTAAGACAGGTTAGAGTAGGTAAGGTTACTTAACAGACTCGACCTTTTTCATCCTTATTTTATAAAATCTAAAATAATTACCCTTACAACTTTTAAAGGATCACAACTACTTAAAAGATGGATAGAAATAATTATATATATATATATATATATATATATATATATATATATATATATATATATATATATATATATATATATATATATATAGATAGATAGATAGATAGATAGATAGATAGATAGATAGATAGATAGATAGATATAGATATATATAGATATATAGATATAGATATAGATATTCCTCACTAGTATATTAAATCCTGTCCAAGAGCTAACTGTCTCACTTCCAGAGTTGCAATGCCGACTTAGAACCCAAAGTAAAATTTTCTGGTTAGATTCCGAAAACAAGCTAAGGTAATCACGAATTGGCTGTGTTGTAATGTTATTAGACTCAATCTCCTTACCTACAATATATTGTGGTAAAAGTGAATGGTGAAATACAATGCATATTTTCTTATTATTATTAAATACAGGTCTCAGAAGTAGACACGAGTCTGATACTTTCTGAGTTACAATACCAGTAACTCTGTGAGTTTATGGAAACATTTAGCCGCAATACCGTACTCATTATTTACATTGAATTGCAGTGCTGCCGCTCACACCCTTTAACATTCAGATCTTGATATTTCCGGCTGTATTATTGATAGAATATCTCCAAATACATCAAACGCAAGCTAATTAATGTCTCTTCTCTTTTGACCAAAGTATTTTTCATAAAATGTTTTGTTGTCATTATTAGTATAGATTAAATAAAACTTAAAACGCTTCGAAATTCATTTTTTGTTATTTTCCTCATATATCGTCCAAGATACGACAAAATGATGAAAATGATACTTGATGCAAATATAATGAGCTATCGTTTAAAAGAAAGAACATTAAAACTCGATAATTAGGAGCCGAGATATTGTCAATTTTATAAATCGTCTCGGGTGCCATCTTGAAAAGCTACCGTTCCCAGACGGCCATCATAGTTTTTCGTGGTCCTCAATACATTGTAGTTTGAAGGAAATCTGGTACCCCCAAATTATACTCACCTTACCTATACTGGCCCATAGACTAATTCTATCACTGTAAAATAGCTGAGGTTTAATATGATTGAACACCGCTTATTGGTACCGGTTATAGGCATAAATGTCAACATTTAATGAATGCTTTATTGGATGTTATCTTATATATAAAGCTGAATATTTATTTCACTATTCTTTACACAAATCCACACAATTTTGGCCTGATATAACTATAGGTATTACATACTTCTAAGTAACTTTAGAGAAGAGACTCTAAGCCATTAATAATTAGAATTATAATATTATAGATATCAATTGGTTAAGAGTGATTTCTTTTTGTTGAATGTTTCTTTGACTATGGCAATTCTCGACCTGATCTCTTTGAAGCACTAAGCGTCTCTTGTCAAAATACTTCCCAGATATTTGAAATTATCGACATCTTCAAGTTTTCTTTGTTCTATTCTGACACGTAAGGGCGCGTTTCCACGGGATATTCTCATGACTTTCCACTTTTCAATGTTGATTTCCATTCCACATAGTTTCTCAGTGTCAATTATTTTGTCAATAATCTCCTGTAATCCTTCTTTGGTTCTAGCAGTAATGATCGCATCATCTGCATACCTGATCTTATTAATGATCTGCCCTCCAATATTGAAATTCCCAATTCCCATTAATTATGTAGAATAATTATTATATATATATATATTTTTTTTTTGTAATTTTCTTTTAGTAGTTTGTTCCTTATACCGTTACAACTCTATATAACCGTAAGTTATTCCACACACACAGACAGACTGATAAAGGGAGTATTACATAATAAAATACACGTCATTCATATTTTGTGAAATTATACGTGTTGATGGCCAAGTAACATGTAATAATTCCAATATCTATCTTAGCAAAAATACTACAGGTAAAATGATTGTTATGGTTCTGTAGTACAGAGCGTCAAAAAGTTTATATACACCTGAAGCGTGGCAAGTCAAAGTCGCATTCAAAGTCACATGAAATAAAATTTTATGCGAAGATTTGCAACACTGCTATATTATCGCCTTGCATGAAGTTCCTTTCTTAGATTCCAGTCGGCAAAGTGACGTTGAAGTGATTGTTGCATCTAGTTAGCGGTGTCTGAAACAATGGTTTTAACTTTGGAACAACGAATATTCCTGGTCGAACATGTGTTCCGTGAACAAGGTGAGTACAAACAGACAGTCAAAGATAAGTTTGCAGCTAGGTTTCCGGACATCCTGTTCCGAATCGTCACACTGTAAGGGCACTGATCGATAAATTTAGAGACATTGTAACGGTAATGGACTATGATCGAAGTGGTAGGCCGTCAGTGCTCGATGAAGAAAAAATGCTACACATATCGGATGCAATGGAACGTAGCCCCCATAAACCACTTCGAAAACTTGCCCAGGAAGAAGCAATAAGTGTTGGTATGGCACAAAAGGCGGTTCGTAAGAAACTGCGTCTTATTCCGTATAAGGTGAGAGCGGTGCAGCAGTTACTTCCTCCCGAGAGTGTAAAACGAGCGCAGCATTGTGAATGGTTTACACGGTTTGTTATGGACAAGTCTGACGATGTTTTGGATATATATATATATATATATATATATATATATATATATATATATATATATATATATATATATATATATATATATATATATATATATATATATATATATTTACTGATGAGGCCTAGTTCCATTTATCAGGTTACGTCAATGCCCAGAACTCACGTTTGTGGTGTGCAGAAAACCCACATGTCATACATGAAGTTCCTCTGCATGACCAGAAGGTAGGGGTGTGGATTGCAGTATGCAGAAGAAGAATAGTCGGCCCCATATTTTTCAGACAAACAATAGATTCAACTCGTTATTGTGAAATTATTCACCAGTTCATGGGAGAACTAACGGAAGACGAAATTCGTAATGCTTGGATACAACAAGATGGCGCTACAGCACATACAATTCGCCCATGAGATTACTGCAAGAGGTTTTTGGAGATCGAATAATTTCAAAGGGATTGTGACCACCTCGGTCTCCTGACTTGTCTCCTCCGGATTTTTACTTCTGGGGTTATGCAAAGAATTGGGTTTATAAAGGGAACCCCCACACGCTACAAGAACTCGAAACAGCTATTCGAGATTTTGCTCATAGCATTCCACATGAACAACTTGTGAGAGTATTTGAGAACAAGAAGAAACGTGTGCAAGCATGTTTGGAGGCTCATGGGGGACATTTCCAACATTTGCTGTGAAAATGTGTGTTAGAATGTATGTATATATGCTACGCCTTGTACATAGTGCTTTTATGCCATAAAATATAATAAATTTTGAGTAAAATATTTTTTTCGTTGCTTTGAATATGTGACAATTCAGGTGTATAGAGACTTTTTGAACGCTCTGTATAATAATAAAAAGAGGAAAGGGGTTGAGATTCGAACTAGGATCAAAATGCTTTTTACCTATTTTCTATTCACAGGCAGCGTTCTACTCCCTCAACCTATAATGCAACAAAGCTTCATCAAATTCAAATTTATCAAAATCATTTTATTCAAATTTATTCGTTTCAGCAATGAATTTGAATAAATGAATAATGATAATTTCTAATAATAATTCAAATGAACTAATAGTTACTTGAGCTATCGTTTGAATAACGAATATTTTAATACTTTTTGTAATAATTATTTGAACTTTCTTGAGAAAGAGCATTCGTTTTGATGGCTGGTTTTATTAATATTGAAATTGAAAAGGTCCAATTAGAGGGGAGAAGCTGGGACGCGTGCACCGGGCTGCGTAGTCGTTGGTGCACCTAAAAGAGTAATATGTTTTATGAGGCGATGAATTTTGTATTTGCCCTTATGTGTGTCTGAAAGTGTTCTTAATATTTCATGTCTCTCCTGATGTATAAGCAATACCACATGTAGATATTAAAAAAAAAGAAAAGAAAAAGAAAAAGAAATTTCTTTATCATATAGCATTTTGATTTCTGTCAGAGCTTCAATTTTCTGGTAGGAAAACTATTTTACTTAATTTGTGAGAATTCTTATCTGTTTATTTATTTTTCTATTTCTTCTTGCAGGCTCTCTCGAAAATATTATTTTTGGCACTACAGTTATTTATTACTAAACCACTGCAATAATGTCCGGGTTGTGTTTGCAAAGCCCAGGATCTGGAAGGATATGTAGGAAATGTATGTTTTTGTGCTCCAGAAAAGGTAAGCACACTCCGATAGATATTTTTGCCTTATGATCCATGTTTAGAAAGAAAAATAGACAGGGGTCCCAGAATCGGTTTTGAAATAAAGTAAGAGATAATTCCTAGAGGCAAATAGGTAAAATATGTTTCTGAGAAGTATACATAAAAAGTTGATAGTTTTTCCTGTTAAATTGCTTTGGCGCTCCAAACTACGAACGGGATATGTGGAAGAGTTGTGCAAGATATGTATATGATAATCGATAAGAAACGAAAAGAATCAGGCGATATATGCAATACACGATAGGGTTACTGCCTATTTCTCTAGAAAGGCATGTGCCGTCCTGGATGTAAACTTCCGAAACAGATGAATTGGCCGTTCTGGCACAGTTGCGTGGCCACCCTGCTCACCTGACTTAAGCTATATCGCTTATCAGCTGTAGGGACATGCGAAATCCAATGTGTATGAGTCATCAGTCTGTTCCCGCTATCGTTAATGAACCCGTTCAAGCGGCGTTCACACACATTCAACACATGCCTGATAGTTTGGTCCGTGTGCAAGACTCTATGCAAGGCCATGTGTATGTGTCTGTCTTCAAACCAACGGTCAATGCTTCGAACATCTGTTGTAGTGATACTCTGATGTGCTCCATTAAATGATACCAATACTGTTCCTGTATTTTCCTTGTCTTCCCTTACTGTCTATAGTCCAACATTTTCAGTCATCTAACGGGCAACTTTTCATCTATACTTCTCAGGAACATATTTCATTTATTGATTTGCCTTACTTCTCACTTATTCTGGAACGGGTCACCCTACATATATGGCTATATATGACTAGTAGTATTATTGATAAACGTATCTTGTATTACAATGTTGACAACTCATGGATTGGAACAAAAGGAATAATTTGAAAATTTGAGGGGCGTTAATCTAAGTCGATGTAAATGTACGGTACTTTTTCATGTTGAACTTTCAACATGTCCGAAATACGTAGCATTCGTGGTATATTCAAGTGAAAAGAAAAAAAACTCTGATATCGCCTACACCAAGACAAATATTAATGAACTAGCATTAGCAAACATTAACATATAAATATTAATGCTAGTAAGTACATTCTAAACCACATCTTACACAGTGAAAAATGGTGTTGAAACAACACAAAATGACTACCACTTTAGCGTGTTACTTGTGTGTTAATCCAACACCAAGCTTTTTTAATGCTAGCTCGAAAGCTAGCCACCTCTTACGATTAGGGGGTACGCCCTCTTTCAGGAATTGGATATGAAGGCAAAGAGTGGAAGAAGGATATTAAGAGAGTATCTAAGAGATGTATAGGTTACAGTTTCTACATTTATTTTACTTTATTTCATCATTTATTGGAAACACAATATACATATGATTATGTATGGACATTATGATCTTTGCGATCATAATCATACAGACAGGTGGATGCTATGGTAATAATATAAACATGTAATGGTAAGAAAATCATAGAGAAGGTACAATAAGAAAATTATCGAAAGAAAGAAAAGCTTATAAAACTAGATACGTAACAGAGACGGTAGAGTATGGTAGTTGTAAGTAGATGCGATGGGCATAAAGGATGAAATGAAGTGCAAGCACATCACAGCACGAGGGAAAAGTTAAATCAACGAATGCTGTTATCTTCTGCCTAGGGACGACGCTAGCTTGATAAAGACTGGGGTAGCCCTGTTAGTCACAAAGGAAGATCACTGTGTATTGTATGAAGGAAATATGTGAGAGAGATGAGCATGAATACGATATTCATCCAGGAGTTCCAGGTCAAGATGATTAGGGGGTAACGTCTAACAATAGAGTGTGAAAAGAAGGTGCAAAAGTGTATTATATTAACGTGGTCTGCACGGGTGAAGTAAAAGGTAGAGCATAGTGTCGAGAAGGAGAGGGTGGTGACGGGAGTAGCGATCAGTGTGAAAGTTACTGCCTGAAGTTTCTAAGTGAAATTTAAGAATAGAAAAAGTAATGGGTGGGACTAGGTAATGAAATACGATGGGCAATGCGAAGAGCATGGCACTCAAGCTTGTTATAGTAGGATGGTGGTGCGGACATCCAGGCTGGAAAACGGTAAGTAAGCACTGAACGAAGGAAAACTTTATACGTATTGAGAACAAGCCAGGAAGAGAGTCACCAAGTAGTTTCGGTTAGTCTCTTGAGTAGATTTAGTCTATAATATGTGAGATGATGGTCGAGATGATGGTTGAAAGTGACGCCAAGATAAGTGACAGTTTTGCTAGGATGCAATGGTACATTATTGACTTGTAATGAAAAAAGTGATGGATTGCGATGTACTTTTGTGCGTTTGCGAGGTGGGACGAAAACTATGGCTTGTGTTTTACCGGCATTAATTGCTAAGTTCCATGTTCGGCACCAGTGTGTAAAGCGATTGAAAGCTTCCTGAAGTGCTAGATTGATTTGCGGAATGTTACGGCAAAGAGCAAGAAATGCCGTATCGTGGGCGTACTGAAAAAGATGGACGGTTCGTGGTAGGTCTGGAAAGTCAGCAACAATAAGTAGTATAACAGAGGCGATAAAGCAGATTCCTGTGAGACACCAGAGAGCAGAAAAACGGGATGTGAAAGCTCAGAATTTATGACAACGTAAGTAAGACGGTAAACAAGAAAATGATATGTGAGTCGTATATAGGTCATAGGAAGCCGGAGTCTGACTAGTTTGTAAATTAGCGCTGAGTGCCACACTTTAACAAATGCCTTTTCGAGATAAAACAAGAAGACAGGATGATTGAATCAGGCTATAAAAGTTGGTGATGAGCGCCGAGAGACGGAGCAATTGGTCATTAATAGAGCAACCAGGGCGGAAACAAGCTCGATGGGTGGGAATTAGATGTCTATCTTTTAAATACGGATGTATTTAAACGATGATCCTTTCAAAGATTTTACTGAATATGGACGTTAGCTGGATTGGTCTGTAAGAGGAAACGGCACTTGGAGGTTTGTTAGGTTTCGGAAACATTAGGCATTTTGAAACTTTCCAGTCGGTAGAGTAGAAGCCACTGCGAAGAATGAACGTAAAGGTAACGGCTAGAAGGTTAGTAGTGCAAGAGGGCTTTCTTTGATATCCCGGTAAGTTGTGCCATCGAATCCTGGGGCAGTGTTTCTCTTACGCTGAACCACAGCTTTGGTTTCTTCCGACAGAATGGGGACATTTAGAACGTGCGACGGAAGGGTATGATTGGCATTTGGCTGAAAGTGGCGTAAGTCCGTACTTATGCTGGTAACAGGATGAGAACAGGAAATATGAACTTGTGTGAGAGGTTTAAACATGTCTTGAAGGTGTTCAGCAAAGGCGTTTGCTTTGTCCAAATCAGAGTGTAACGGTTTGTCGTCGACAAGAAGAGGGTATGTGGTTTTCGAAAACTTACCACACAAGGCGTTAAAACGCTTCCAATACACTGTGGGATGAATGGTGTCGGCAAGATGGTTGCATTTTCATCCACTGCTTTTGGCGGTATGCTGTGAGATAATTTCGAACAGTTCTCTGTAACTGATGGTGGTGAAGAAGTGCATCTGGATTTCGTGTACAGCGGTATTCACGATAAGCTTGTCGTGAATGACGAATCAGAGGAAGGTACTGCGGTGGTAATTTTGGACTGTATGGTATGGACTATGGATTCTGTTTGTGGTATGTAGAGAGCAGAGGCTTGGTGAATAGCGAAGATAATATAGTCAACTTGAGCAGTGAGTTCGTCGGAAGTAGTGGACGCTTGGTATGATGCAATAGCAGTATAGAGATAAGAACGGTAACTGGGTCAGTCGGCTTTATCGTAGCGGGCCGAGAGATGAGCGGGCAGTTGGGGTTAGTGATGAGCAAGACCTGTATGATATGTCAGTTTAATTGGAACACGATCGCTACCAAGTAAATCAAGGACGGTGATAGTGCAACATGTGCTGAGTGTATTATAAGTAATTGCAATGTCCGGTGTGTGTTCGATATTGGTCGAGTGACAGCTGAAAGATCAAGAAGAACTCCTGTAGTATGAGTCGTTATGTAATCTGTGAAACGAGTGCGGTCTTGAGCGGTGCGACTATGGAAGTTAATGTCTGTGAGTATTTTATAGTGGCGATAGGTAGTGGAGATATACGAGAAGAAATCCAGAGGAATTTGATTGCCTGGTCTAATGTATAACGTAGCCAGAGTGATCATGATGTTTTTAAAATATAGATTGGTAATGACATGCTCCGGTAAACGTAAAATGGGATATTGTTCCTGCCTGAATGGGATGTTGTGTTGAAAGCCTATAGCAGCTTCGCCGTTTGCTCCCAATGCTGGTAGTGGATTATCATGACGGAGTAAAGTATTGTTAGGAAGTCAGCAGGAGACAGACTTGGTCAAAAAAGTTTCGTTCAGATGGGAGATTGTAATATACTTTTCAAGTAGAAGGATCTGAAAAAGAACTTTGTTTTCGGGAAGAGATCGGATATTTAAGAATAAGAATGGCAGATCCATGATGATAAACAGGTTAAACAGTTGTTTCATGTCATGCAGTATGAAAATGAACATAGTTATTAGAATAGGTAGCATACAGAGAGACGTTGAAGGTTAATTAGGCAGCAAGTGTAAGCTGGTGAAGAACGTGTTGACGATTGAAAGAATGTATATTCTGGAGAGCAAGGGTAAGAAATTCCAACCGTGACTGGATCATCAACATGTCTCTCAGTTGGTAGATGCAGACTGGGTACGGAGAGGAGCAACTATTTCTGGATGCGTTTCATCAGGCTTTAGTTTGCTTTTGCATTTATAGCTGTAGGCGGGTGATTATCTTGACAGGTTGGACAATAAGGCAGGAGTTCCATGTTAGGACAAAGGCGCGCATGATGTGGGCCAGAACAATAACCACAGACAGGGGCATTTTGCAGTCAGCAATTGCGTGGCAGTTATGTTTGGCACCGGTCACAACGAAGTGGTAAGGGTGCAGGTGAAAGAGATGGTTCTACCCTGTCATCTCTTGTATATAAGGGCATCTTGAGTAAGGAGAGTATCTATAGTGTCCTGAGATGAAGTGAAAATTCTAAGCATGTAAGTTGGGCCAATGTTATTGCGAATATGGATGGCTTTGTTAATGGTATGCCCTTCATACTGCAATTTTTCTTGGATACCCTCGTCGGAGTACGTGGGATCAACTCCTCGAATAACGACAGAAAGCTTTGGAGGTCGCCTAGGTGGAGGTGGCTGTTTGCGTCGAGGAGAAGTGAGAGACGTAAGAATGGCGTTATTATCAAAGATTTCAAAAGATACTTTATTGCGTACTGTAGTGAGGAAATTTGGTTCAGTGGATTTCAATATGTGACCGTTGCGCGTTTTGATGACTAACTGGAGTGGAAAGCTGGATAGATATTTCGGAAGTTAGGGAATAATGAACTTACCGTTTGAATATTTAGGATCGTATTTCTGTACTAAGAAGCAATAAACAGATACAGATGGTTGATTTGACAAGATATTGGTTGCTGACGCTCTACGCGATGAGGTGGAAGTTTCTGCGTCCATGTCGTATAAGTCTGATTCGTTGGCGGTATGTTGTTTCTTAGCAGGAGGAGATTGTGCTTTGCTGGCATAGCTGGACTGACTGAGTGAGATCTAGATCGTTGCTTGCTTGAGGCATTTGGCACTGTTGAGACAGTTGAGGGCTCTGAGGCTCGGCGACGTCTTTCGCTGTGCTCTCTCTGCCTCTCCACCTTCGTGGAGCTAACTTAGCAGGGGGAGCTGGGAAAACAGATGGTAAACCTCTGTGTCTGCATTCTAGAGGTGGTCCGTAAGTTTTGCCAGAGTCAGCCATGAACAACACTAGACTTGCGGCACAAGACTGTAATTGTGTGTGTTCATGTATGAAATCCCTGATCAAATGATTAAATGAGATGAGATGATGCAAACATGAGACGACCCGCTCGGATAGAAGTCAAGGTTGGATGAATTCACTTGCCAAACTCGTAGCACTGAACGCCCTTGGCTAGATCAGTCTGACGGACAGTGTTCAGAAGTAATGCAAGAGAAAAAATTCGGGATGAGGAACAGGAAGGAACCAAAAAGCAGCTTACTGATGTTTGGTACGTCACAGCTGATAGGATCGAATGAAACATCAATCGACAGTATGAACACCAAGCACATTGCCTTCCGAGCATATCAGAAATAACTCGGTACTACCTGAGAGAATTTGCATTGGTATTTATCGTTTAATATGAGCAAAGCTTTGCGAAATATATTTGGCACCTATGTCAAGTGACGAATAATGTTCTATGTTTTCTATAATCGGTCAGAATAATATTATGGTAAACCTGTGAATCGTATGACAACAGTTACATAGGCAACAGTCCTACCATCTTCTGTTCATACGTGCTAAGACACAAGAATAAGAGATAAAGAAAATAGACGGAAGCACTGCTATCTGTGTAACTGTTGTCAGATGATTCACAGGTTTACAACAATGTTATTGTAACCGATTACAGAAAACAGAACATTTTTCGTTACTTTGCATAAGTGCCAAATACATTTCGGAAAGCGTTGCTTATACCAAACAATAAAAAGCAATGCAAAAACTCACAGCCAGTAATGAGGCATTTCTGATATGCTCTGAAGGCAATGTGCTCGGTGTTGAATTGACACACAAGTAACACGCTAAAGTGGTAGTCATTTTGTGTTGTTTCAACACCTTATTTTTTGTTGTGTACTCATTATTCAATCTTAAGATGTCACGTACTATTAGGATGTTACTATCAAAGGGTTTTTATCCAGTGAGCTTATTTCATGAAAAATATTTTCTTTTACTATATAAATAATCCATTTTACTATATTAAATTGATTGAAATAGTAATTAATTTACTAATAATTTTTATTTTGTCAATTCCTCCTTTTCATTCGCAAATGTTATAAGTATTTTTTGGTTTAGATTGAATAGTGACTTGAATGTTGAACAGTAGACTGAAATCGTATGTTATCTAATTCCTTTGTTCTTGCTTATATGTTGCGTCGAATGTTAAGAGAAGGATACCTTTCCCTCAACTTTATTTTGGGAAATGGCCAGACGTCCTTAAGAATTGTACATACATTTCTTTCATAATAAAACTTCCGGTTTTCCAAAAATGTTGGTAAGGTTTCATAGGTGTGTCTCAGAGATACGAATTGAGCCTGTCTCGCCCCAAAAAGGTGTAAAAGTAATGTTTCGCCTCGGAAAGTGTATCTGTTTCTATTGGAAAGGATGTCTCAACTAGTGTGTCGTCACGAGTTCTTTCTCGTCTAGTCTTGTAGGTAACCCTAACATTATATAACTATTATACAACGAGGGTTGATACACAAGTTAAAGCAATTACGTTTTTCTGTAATTCGGGGGACAACGAAAAATCTATTATATACATCTTCAAGTTTGTGGTATATTTGTCTACCAGTTGCCACCAGATGGAGTATGGATACGGGAGGCTTTTGTATAAGGTTACTAGACATCCACTTTTTCCCGCTCTAAAATTGGTCCAGAGGTTTGTAGGAAAATAAATAAATATCTTTTTTTTTGGGTAGAGAAGTTACAGACAACTATTTTTAGATCAAAATTTGTAATATATAGGGGGTTACAGTGGTTCAGTGGTAGAGGGTTCTTGGTACCATCCCAGGCCATGCGAGTTTGTTGAGGACAACATTCTTCCACATTATCATTTCACCAAATCTTTAATAATCATTCACTTTCATTAGTCACCTCCATGTAATAAATGGGTTAATGTAAATAGTGTTGTATTACTGCAATGTTCAATTGATAAGGAAATACAACATACCCAGGTGTAAGCAACAATATTTCCGTAATCGATATTGTAAAAATTTGTTTGTATAAATTATATTTTCTCCTTGCCATTCAAAAATTTGAAGGTAACATGTACTTTTTTTGTAAAATCTAAAAATGTAATATTTTTGTCTTTAAAAGTCTGTCATATTTCAACCCTTCTCTTGTGTGAAAGAAGAAATACTTAAGACACTAGAGAACAGTATTCCATATGGCATGAACAACATTTATAAAGCACAAACATATAAGTGACTTGTGATATCATCGCAGGAGTATAGCAAGAACAAAAGTACATTCTGTTTAAGACCCCCCCAAAGTAGTTACCTAGGTTATTCACAGTTTGTTGCCAGAGATGGGAAAGGTACTGAAAACAATCCGCTGCATGTGACTTGGAAATGTGTGGTATCTCTCGCCGAAATTCTGTTAAAATGTTTTCTTTGATGGCAAAACATTATGGCTTATTGACTCTGAGGATGAAATGGTACTCATATGGGCTGAAATTAAGTGAATTGATTCGATTTGGCAACTGGACATCTGTTCCGTCCTGCAAGGAACAACTTGGATGCCAGAAAGACGACAACCATGCAAGAATGGCTTTGAGATCAGTTAAAACTCGGTTCCGTTTAAAGGCCTCCAACCCTCCACCCATCTCGCTATTGTCCGATAGGACAGTGCATACGCATTCATTGCTTCTTGTAGCTTTGTATGGCATTCCCGTGTATTTCTACTTTGAAAAGGTGTCATCTTAACGCACGCATGTTTCTTACGATTCGTCATCTCTACTCCCGAACAATGACATTCAACGACTGAACTTGTGAGGTGCATAAGGTAACTATATTTAAGTTCACACTCACCTCTCTGCGCATTTATTGATGGTAAGACTTGAAAGTAAGTTTTCAAATATGTGTTCAGAATTTTGGGCTGCACCCAGTTCGCGATAATAATAATAATAATAATAATAATAATAATAATAATAATAATAATAATAATAATAATAATAATAATAATAATAATAATAATAATAATAATAATTCCATGATTTATGAATCATTCCTCGTAGCAATGTTTATATATTTATTTATTTTTTATGTTTCAGGTATATTCCTGTTGTCCATACTTGCAGTTCTAAGCATAGTGGCAAGTATACTTCTGTCTTCACCTGATTTTCTATACAGCTGCCTTCTAAAAGTAAGTATCTCAGAAGAACTGTTTAGAGTTTTTAACCGTTTGGTAATTCCATTAATATCCATTCATGATCCATCACTACAACAATAATTCTTATTTGCTTCTCTACAAAATCATTAGCTATACGGCCCGCGTTTTATGCATAAGAAAGCTGAAGGAGATGGTTGTTAAATATGAGTAAATAATTATGAAAGAACTTGTGAATTGAAGATTGAAAGGAACTACAATACACCCAGAAGAATCACGAGCATTGCTTCATTTGGGCTGGTATGAGCATGCAAGGAATACCGCTATTAAATTAAGATGCCGGAAAATCATTCCAACTGCAAAAATTAAAAAAATAAACTTTACCATATTGAAGTAAACTTAAGACAGTTCTATATATACGAACATACCGGTAGTATTCTAATTTATTTCTAGTTCGACTACTGACCATGTATATGATGTTTCCCACCATATCAAGGTTTAAAAAGTGATATTGAATATCAGAAACAGGTGGAATTCACTTACAGCATCCATTTATATTTAAGATTACCAAATTTCATGTAACTAAAAGGAAGATACCCCATTTCAAGTACATATTTTAAACAAACCTCTCTAAGAACGGTTGGTTGGTAGGCAGTAAGGTATCTCTGAAGTTAGTTGATTTCGGGTTTAGTGTTCTTTTCAGCACCGGGGTCTAAGAAAGAATGTATATAAACGTTAAATATCTTGACATATCATTTAAATTACAAATTTATTAGATCAATTAATAAATTTATATATCTAAAAATATTAAAGGTTTAATCTTTATCATTAGATTCTCCAACTATTCCTGCTGATAACCAAAGATCCTTGTATTTCAGTTGATCTAGTTTTATTCATTGGGTTCGATATTAAGAATATGAGAGTAGAACTCCCTTCATAAGGTATCCCTGAAGTTGTATATTTTACTTCCTGGATGCTCTCCAGAGAGTCGACAGCCTATTCCTCTCTTTCTCTCTTTTGTCTACTAGGATTATATTGCGAGCTGGTATTGCACAACAAATTATGCTAATTTCAGAATTTATGGATGTATGCATTGCCATCTGCAATTAAATAAATAGCCCGCTTTTCATGGCACAGGTTTGCAAAAAACTGGATATCTCTTTAATGTTCTTTTATGAAACTCTTATCAATGTAGAAGTTATCAAAACATTTTATGTCATCAATTTACATTCATGTAATTCTAACAAATTGCACTGCAAATTGAAAGTCGTCCAAAGTTGTCTCTTACTTGTGTTTAAGTGACAAAGTAGAACGAGTTCTCTGCACCGTCTTGATCACATGTCCGTGTACTCAGGCATGATTTATAGAAGGATTTAATCGCCTCTCATATAGCCACGGATTTGCTCCTAGTGATCTTTGTTTGATTTGTTTGTTTTGCTCCCTTACCTGAAAAATAGGTGGCTCTGCAACGTTTTAGTAGCAATTAAACTCTTAAAATATAAATTCTCGACTGGCTGAAGTCACGGGCGGCAGATTTTTACACAGAGGGCTTATAAAAGTTTGTGTTACTCTACCAGAAATACTTTGAGCTTCATTGTGTTTATTTAGAAAAGTAGTCAAAGTACGCACTTGTATAGAATCAAGATTAAAATTTTCTCTGTCTATTTTCCTGTTTGTAATAGCCAAAAGGCGCCTTCCTTTTTTGACAACCGCCATGTAATTATAAACTTTCTAAACAATTGATTGTGTATATACATATGTATGCATTCAGCGAGTTCATATCGTGTTTAAGCAACTGTTCAGAACGTGTGTTGAACAAGCAACACCAATTGATGTCTCCTTCATAGTATCTTTTAGTTTTGAATATACGTTATTCCTTGAATTACGTTTCACAGTTCCAGACATTTTGTGGCTGTTGTCTCGCGAAAAATCTACACTTTTATTTATGATACCAGTTCAGAGTGAAGGTAATCTGTACTTATTTGCGCATTTCTATTCACCTTTGTGGTGAATTCTATCAACTTTGTTTGTATGTCACTTCAAAACATTGCATTAGGTGAAGAAGCACCTCTATCTTAAGATGGTTTACTCGCACCTATGGACACTTTACAGAAGGAAATAATTGAAAGAGCCTACAAACACATTTAATAGAATATTGTGCAAGTATTTTATGGGTTAACATTTCAGTTTTTGATCTGGATATTGCCAATTTTTTGTTGTTTCAGAGTCTGCAAAAATCTTTTTCAGTAGACAACTTATATTAACATTGTAGAACTTTAAAATGTCAAGACAATTATTAAATCTGTAGTGATCATAACATAAATGTTCATATTTTCTAATTCTGCAGCTAGTCGTCTTGACGAATGGATCACTTGCTTTTAGTTGGTGGATCCACCCAGCTACAGATGTTTTAGTGAAAGTTTACGTCTTCAATTATACAAATGTGGATGCATTTTTAAATGGAACGGAAAAACTGAAAGTAGAAGAGCTGGGGCCTTATGCTTACAGGTTAGTAAGTGTTCAAAGTTATTCATTAAACGATTTGCCTAACATGGAATATACAGGGTGGAAGTAACTCCACTGAGAAATTTTTGGAGGTGATTCCTTATATGCAATGAAAGAAAAAAGTTCTAATAAACACGGATCAAAAACGTCTCTTCTCAGAGTTATGAAGCGCCGAAAATTCGAAAAATCACGTTTCAAAACGTCCTGCCTTAGAAACTATAGGACCTATCCCAAGTGGTTTAAGGAATTATACAGGAACTAGTATGTGATCTATCTAAATATACACGTTTTACCATCTCCCGTTATAGGCAAAACGAACTGTAAAAAGGAAGTTAAGGTATAGGGATACTCCTTTAAGTATTAATGGTGCGTTCGTTTCCCTAGTAACGGTGAATTCTGAAACATGGATATTTAGATAGAGCGCATACTAGTTCCTGTGTAATTCATTAAACCATTTGGGATAGGTTCTATAATTTCTAAGTCAGGACATTTTGAAACGTGATTTTTCAAATATTCGGCGGTTCATAACTCTGAAAGGAGACGTTTTACGACCCATATTTATTAGAACTTTTTTCTTTCATTTCATATAAGGAATCATCTCCGAAAGTTTTTCGGTGGAGTTACCTTCCACCCTGTATATATTTTGCCAAAGGGAAAACAAATAGTAATTATTATACACTCAATAATACTATTAGTATTTGAGCTGTCTGAAACCAGAGCACACTAATACATTTTCGCCGATTTCTGAGTTTAAGCTTAAGCATAAAGTAATTTGAGTTTTGCGTATTTCACACCGAATCTTGTGCCATAACAAACTAAGTGTAGAAATTGACGCGTTATTCAAGTGAAGCTCATTTCCCATTGACAGTAGTTCCTGTCAAGTAGTCACTATTTCTATAAGGTCCAATTTCCTACAGTACGAACAAAAGTTTGTTCGCTCTGGCTTCAGACAGCCCATCTGTTGATATTCTTTCATTAGAATTCATTTGTTCAAAATTATATTTAAATTGAAATTACAGCGAGAAACAGGGAAAAAAACACAAGAGTAATGGAAAATTAATGTACTTTTGCAATTTTCATGATGAAATTCCCAATATGTTCATACGTTCAAATTCATTTTCACAGCCACGTATAGTAGAACCAAACCTTCGTAGTGTTTATATTCATAAAATTTATGGAACTTTATTCGAAAGGAAATGGGAAAACGTACAAAAAAAAAAAAAAAAAAAAAAAAGAGAGAGAAAGAAAGGAAGTACTTCTAAACCTACAAGGAAGTTTACAATTTTTTCAAGATTTTTCTTTTTTCTTCTTCTTCTATAAGCACTTTGTGCATAAAATGTCCTAGTATACGTGACTGAAAAATGTGAACATATATGAAACTTACATAATGAAAATCGCAAATATTCGTAAATTTCCCATTATCCTCTTTTCTTTTCCCCTTGTAATAAAATAATCTAAGAATACGAAAAGAAATTATTCATTTTCGGGTTGTTCTATATCCTTTTAACCAACTTTACGGAATAATGACTGTTATTACTACTAATGAATTCTCTCCTACATGAAACACATATTCAATGTTCAAAGAATATTATCGAAAAGGTTATCATACTATTCTTTTCATCCAAATATCATTACATAAAATTTCAGCTCCCTCTCCAATCTCCCAGAAACAATTCTTGTATATAATGATATTATAATTCTTCGTGGAGAATAAAACGTATAGCATGGAAGTGTTATCAACTTCTCTTGTAGCCTTTCTTATGGATTTGGAAAGAATTCAATCGAATTCTTTTTCAATAATTCCACTTTTTTCTGACTCAATATTCTTTCTGAAGGTTTACCAGTTCTCTGAATGTCTGCTACATTACCGGTAATCATTAGCTTGCAACAAAAATCGGATGTTTATTCCTCTATTATCATTGGACATGAGTAACAGATTAAGTGTCTGAAGAAGACAACGTTAAGTATCGAAACTTTTACATATTATTTTTAGTTTTAATAAATAAGTGTATTACTTTGGCCAGAAAACTTTTATTTATCTAATAAGTTCCAAAGTCATAATGGATAAAGGCACATGGGAAAGTAGTTGGTAACCGCAGCTTTTCACAACGTTCGATGTTTCCTCGACTTTGTGTGGGGAAGGAATATTCCCAATTAACAGGCGGACACCTTTGCTGAATACATCACGGTGTTGTACCCTCATAGTATTACAAAGGTTTTTCAGTAGACCTCTGTAATATGTTGTGATCTCACTATGCTTAGGTGATCACTAAGGATTATGCTCTTGCAATACTTGAAACCATGGGTAAAAGTGGGTCCAAAAAGGTAGAAGGATGGTAGGTAGAAGCATGACATCACGTCGTCCACCTGCCTATCTTTATGAATTGTAATTTTTTTTAGGAAGTGGGGGAACGCCTTACATATTTTTTTTTTTTGTTGGACAAATTTACACCGTCCCCCTGCGTTTCCCCGCGCTTTTACCCCTGCTTGAAACCTGAAAACGTTACTTTATTTTATTTATTTATTTGACATAGGACTGGATAAGAGCCACTTGAGGAGTGGGTGTTTATTTATAAGTTTAATCTCTGGGTCATGGTGATATGCCAAAATCCATCCACTGTCACAAAACTATTCTAAAATGATTCTCATTTGTGGATACAGAGGGCAAACAATTCGGATGAGCTATCAACTAGTTTCTGTTTTTGAAATGTGTTGAACACAACTTGACACTTAGACATTTCAGACTTTATACCTTGAAATGTCTTACGTAGAAATATAAAAATGGCATATTAGTATCTTGGTCCACTGGAACCATATGACGAGCTGTGATCGTGCGAAGTATTTAAACGTTTAAATTAATTATATGACGACCAAAACTCGTAAACTATACTGTCAAATGACGAACTCAAAAAAGTTAAAATCAAAATATTTACTAGATTATTTTTTATGAATTTTTGTAAATGCTTATGCAATGAAGACCACTCCCCTAGGTCATATAAGGCTGATTTATATGCTTACAAATGGACAAGTAACCCTGACTCCAATGGCTTAAATTGGACACATGTTTTACGTAAGTTTCATACATGTACCATACCACTTTCCGTACAAGGGCAAAAACTTATTGATAGAAGCAAGATTGAGGTAAGAGACCGAACAAGCAGAGAACCAATTTGGTTTCATGCCAGGATGGTCGACAACGGATGCAATATTTGCACTTAGGCTGCTAATGGAAAAGTACAGAGAATACCAGAAGGACCTTCATATGGTTTTCATCGACTTAGAAAAAGCGTATGATAGGTTGCTACAAGATCGTATTTGGAGGGTACCGAAGAAGAAGTGTATTCCGAATACATACATCTGTATAATTCAAGATATGTATAATGAATGTAGGACTAAGTGAAAAGCACGTGTGGAATAACAGAAGAGTTAACAGTTAAAGTGGAACTTTATGAGGGATCGAGTCTTGACCCATACCTTTTTCAGATGTGACGGACGAGCATGTATTTCGGACAACATCGTGAGACCAAGGCAGCATTCCAAGAGAAATTAGATACCTGGAGAGTAGCATTAGTGAGCAAAAGGCTTAGAATTAGTAAAACTAAGGCAGAATATTTACATTGCCTTTTCAGGAAAAATGTAATCGGCAATACAAGTATACGACTGGACGAAGAAGATGTGGTAATGACGAGGAAATTAAAATACTTTGAGGTCAATATTGCAGGAAAATGCAGGAATAGCAGAAGATGTAAATAGTAGAATTAGCATCAGTTGGATAAAATGGAGAGAAGTGGCATGAGTATTGTGTGACTGTAGGGTGCAAATACGCTTTAAAGGAAAAGTATGCAAAACAGTAATGAGACCTGCCATATTATACGAAGTGGAATGTTGGACAACGAAGACAGAGAGGAACAAAAGTTGAATGTTGCAGAGGTGAAAATGTTGTGGTGGGTTTGTGAAGTGACGTGGAAAGAGAAAATTAAGAATGAAGTGATTCGGGGAACATCGAAGGTGAGACTAGTAATAGAAAACGTACAAGAAAGTAGACTGAGATGGTTTGGGTATGAGAGAAGACGACATTCGGAATACCTAGCTCATCAAGTGGATGTTATGGAACTCTTTGGAATACGAGAGCGAGGCCGGTCAAAGAAGTCGGGAGATTGTGTGAAGAATAATATGGCACAGTATGGTGTCATAATAGATATGACACAAGTTACAAACAGGTTCAGGAGAGCTATCCGAAAAACCGAGCACAGCTAACTGAGTAAAAGGTTTAGAAGAAGAACAAGAGTTTAGTACTATTTAGAAATCGAGTTGCAGTGAAGAATTGCGAATTGAAAAATTATTTGATTGTATTAATCACGTTATGTTATCTTACGTATAGTACATGATCAACAATTAAGTATATTATGTGCAAATTTTAATATACTCTTCTTCTTTCTCTTCTTTGTCTCCAATTTCTAACATTTTTATATGGGGTTGACGTTTTCATCTATAGTTCTTTTCCTCTTCTCTCTTCTAAACTTGGAGCCCTCTGTTAGTCACCAATTTTATTATATTATAATTATAGATAATATTAAGCCACATATTATGATAAATATCGACATTGCCGATTACATCTCGTTTGATGATAATAATAAACTATCATTACAATAAATTGTTAATGTTAATAATGGAAAAGTGTATATATATATGTATATAGGTTTTATTTTTTTCTCTCTCTCTTACAGGAGGGACATGCCAAAACATAACGTTCAGTTCCACAATAATAATACAGTTAGTTTCCAACAAGGCAATGTCTTTTCGTTTCGACCAGAATGTAGTACTGGCAGCATTCACGATAAAATAGTTGTTCCTAATGTTCCAATGTTGGTAAGATCATTTATCTGTAAATATTTATTTTTCTCTAGATTAGAAAAGTTATTATTATTGTTAATTGATTATGGTTAAAGTTTCAGCAACGAGCTTATTATTATTATTATTATTATTATTATTATTATTATTATTATTATTATTATTATTATTATTATTATTATTATTATTATTTAAAGAGCTATTGGAGAAATGAAAAGCAAAAAGATTTGAATTATTATATTACATATTGTTTCAAACTATCTAGAACTAACCCTAAATATTTATGCATTGTAAAAGAGGGCTTTGCAATGAAGAAAAAGAGCATAGCAAAATGACCGAAACATAACACAAGATGAAAATTTATAAAACAGCAAAATATTTATAGTGTTCCATATAAGCCCTATATTAATTTAAATTGTGAATTTTAAAGTGTTGAGGGGACAACGGCCTGTCATTCAAATGTGAATATAATTACGTCTGGGAAAACATTGGGTAGTTCCATAGGCGTCTCTGGCGGGGGGACACGTCCCCCCAATATTTTGAAGTACAAAATATTCAATATTTTATTCTAATTTAATTATTTACTAACGATAGAATAACATATAAATAATAATAATTTATTATTTGGAATATAATATTCAGGCTGTGAAACGATTATAATAGAGTTCTTGATATACCTCGGGGATCCGTTAAAGTAAGCAGAAGCATAAAATTGGAATCGAAGGTAATAAACAGGTTGGACTAGGAAGTACCATTTAAATCAATTTCTTTGATGTCCCCCCCTCCCAAATTTTGCCAAAGACGCCAGGGGATATTTTCTTTCTTTTTTGTAAATAGGCACTCAAAATATCCTATATAATAGTTTCTGTTTTTAATTTCTTGTTTGTACATGTGTGTGCGTATGTATCCATTAAAGTATATAATTTTTTAAAATATTAGTGTATGAACTAACAATTAGAGGAATCCACAATATACATTACTTTTCATAATTATGTTTTTTATTATTTTTCCAAACTATGTTTTCCTTCCAATTTATTTTAACATAAATAATGTAATGCAAATACAGAGCGTTCAAAAAGTCTCTATACACCTGAATCGTGGCAAGTCAAAGTTTGGAGGCTCATGGGGGACATTTCCAACATTTGCTGTGAAAATGAGTGTTAAAAAGTGTGTGTATATGCTACGCCCTTTACATAGTGCTTTTATACCATAAAATATAATAAATTTTGAGTAAAATAATTTTCTCGTTGCTTTGAATATGTGACAATTCAGGTGTATAGAGACTTTTTGAACGCTCTGTATTATTATTGAATACTATAAATTGATTTTTTTTTTTTTTTTTTGGTTAGTAAAGTAAGTTTGTAAGATAGTATAAAGGTATAGAAGAAAATACAGCAACAATAACAAAGCAATACTTATGACAATCTAGTCAACTGTGTCACTACCAGTCTTCATCTGCACTACCCTTAAGCATAGGCGAATCCAGGAAGAGCGAAGTCCGGTGAGAGAGAAAATTGAAAATATTTTATCGCACGCCCTCTCCCTCTACCGCTGTTACCACATCCCCAGGACCCCATCCTGGATCCACCCGTGCCCTGAAGAGGTTGGTTAATGGGAAGTTTTAAGAGGCTGCATCACAGCGAAATTAAAATACCGCAAATTTTACAGTAATCATGTGATATCTTCAAACAGATAAAAGATAGTCGAAAAGTTAAACAAGAGCTCCCTAGACAATGATATTTTACATAGAAAATCGCCATTTACTTTTGGCGTTTCTAAATGCCTGCAAACGGAAAGCTACTAAGTGACTCGTGATAACATTACGTTAATAATATTGTCTAGGGCGATCTTGTTCCACATTTTGATTATCTTTTATCTATTTGAAGATATCCCATAGTTATTTTAAAATTTGCAGTATTCTAATTTCGCAGTGATAAGGTCTCTTAAGTGAGTTTTCAGATTTTCTTTTGTCAGACACGAAATTTTAGAGATCAAATTCCAAATCAGAGAAGAAAATATTCTCTCAACTAAAGCAGATGATGAATCGAAGTGGGTACTGAACCATTGAACTTCGCACACTGCATTGCTATAGGTATTAATTTTTCTCTCTTTCCTCACAAAATTGCAGTTATATTTTTAAATTCTTAGGTTCGAGTGAAACTTCAGTGTAACTATGTAAGAAAACAATATTTTAATTACTTAAAATATCCATTGCTCAAATGCTTCCCGGTTTTCATTCTTACTGAAAATAAAATTAAAATAATACATTTTTATTCTTGGTTTCAACAATTTGAATCAAAATTGAGTAGAAATTAATATCCCAAAAATTATACGAATCCTTTATTTTACTTACTATGCTTTATGCATTATTTCTCAAAATTATGCTTTATTATGCTTTTAAAATTACCTGGATCTTCGTTAGAAAATAATCAAATTCAGACTGAGGGTAGAAACCATATGTCTAAAGTTTTGTTGTACTTTTGTCTTTTTAGATTACGTTTTCAACAATATTTTACATTAAAATGCTTTTTCTTTGAAATAATTACAATGTGTTTCAATAAATTAACTTTACCTCTTAGTTCGCGATTTTTAAACGCTAGTTTTTAAGAAATGTTTGAGAGTGACCCATGCTTGAATCGTGTTTATAAAACACATTATATGATATTATGGTATGTATATGGTATTAACAGCTTAATTTAAAACAAATAGAACATTTTTAAAACTGTTTAAATCCTGCTGAAATGAATTATGAATACACTTAAATGTAGAGGTAGGATAATATATTTAAATGTATAGCCTACTTTTTTTTTAATGTTGCAGAGCTTATGGCTACGTATTATCAAGGTTTGCAGCCCACATTTAAACCATCTTTTTTTTTTTTTTAAGTACTTTACGCTTTGTTACCTAACTTACTACTTCATTTTATTATAAGAAAATAACAAACACTTGTTATTATGTTATTGTTTAAGTTTAATCATATTGTTCTGAACAGTAATGATGTCAGGAAGTGGCCCTTAAAAAATTATCCCAGAGCTATTTCTTCGATCATGTTCAAGGCAGGGGCGTAAATAAGGGCTCCGCAGACCCCGCATTGCGGGGGGCTTAAGCCATCACGGGGCTCCCAAATCGTGATGTAGGACGTAGAAAAGGGGCCCCATTCTACGTTGTCTGCGGGGTAGCCCCCAAGCCCTTAGTTACGCCACTGGTTCAAGGAATACAAGTAAAAACAAAGTTTTGTATTTCAAGTGTGCCCTCGGAAAATACGTGAAACATACTTCGATTCCATCCCACACATCCTCTTACGGGGAAAACCCCCCTTTGCTTTGGGGAAAGAAGTGAATGACCTCGGTTGTGTTACCAACTTGTCATTCTGTCGCTTGGTTTTGACAAGTGAAGATCGTAGGCTACTTAGAATGGCTAACAAGACATTGCACAGTGAATTTCGTGAAATAATTCGTTGTGGCAACGCTGTTCATATTCAATTAGTAGAAGATCTCGGCCATATCAACTTCTCTTCCTTTTCTCGAAAAGGTACAGAAAAACGCAGATCGACAGCAGCACCAGCAAGGGACACACTTGAAACAGAAAGACTCTACTAGTATATTTACAATACTACTCTTTGTGTGTTGAAATTCTCTCTCCTCCCTGAAGGAGGGAGGGGGAATTTACAATCATCACTGGTTCTGAATATAATCTCCAAAATTTACAGAAATTTTAGAGGCTTGCTAGTATTCCTTTATGCTTAATCTTACTACAGCACCAATACTTCTTTTTTTTAAAAAAAAGAAAGAAAGAAAGAAAAATCTATCAATTAATTATAAGAAAAAATTAGGATTAGCAATAAATTATCTTGGGAAGATAAAATAAAAAATAAAGCAAGTTGTCAATCAATAATACCAACTTTTAACAATGGATTAAAAAAAGCACTTTTAACTTCTGGTATTTTCAGACTGCTGTCAACGTCATGAGTGAATCTTACTACTTCGTAAGAAAATCTCTTTCATTTATGTTAAGTACAATGAAAGTGCAGCCTTTTATAAACCTTACCGTTGATGGATATTTATGGGGCTATGAGGACAAATTTTACACTCTAGCGAATGCTGTAGTACCACGTGAAATGAGATATCCATCTGAAAAGGCTGGAGTTTTAGCTGAGGTAAGATATCAGTTTTTTCTATTTATTTATTTATTTATTAGTAATCTAAATCTTTAGTACATCATACATTTTGCATAATATTACATCATATTTTTTAGTATATAAGTCGAATGTCTTTTCCAAGAAAATGATCAAGTATGAAGACTGTGTCATTTATATAAGAATGAAAATAATACGTTCCTATGTACTTGTAGGTGTACAAGTATTACATCTATACGAGCATAGCTGTAGGTGTAATACAAATATTTGAAATATATATATGATTGTTTTCTATAATTTGCTGCTGAATTCAGAATTATAGTGAAGGAAAACGGCATCACTGGAAATTTACCATTTCCGTGCCCCATAAACTACTTGTCATTCAAAAAAAAAAAAAAAATGGTTAAAGACTAAAAAATACCATGTTTCCTCGCGAAGTACAAAGCACTTAAAAGCAATGCAGTGGAATAATGGTTGACACTTAGTGTGTTTGTTATAATCGTTATATTAAAGTAAGATGAAGTTATAATCGTTATATTAAAGTAAGGTAAAGTAAGTTGAAGAAATTACGAAATAAAATTTTGAGGCTTTCTTAAGATGACTCCCTACACAAAAATTCCATTGGAAATAAACTAAAACCCACTGAAAACTACAAAATATACTCTTATTTCCTAAAATAATTCAATATTCTGATTAAATGAGCAAAATTCTGAAAATAATAGTATTATTACATACATCTTTATGGAATCTATACTTAAATATTGCTCTTTTGACGAAGTTATGAAAATTTAGCGACTTACTCCAACTGTACCACAATAAATTTCTACATATTTCCAAAGTCTCTCTAAATAAAAAAAAATGTGAATATATATAGGGGATATCCAAAACTCTCGGACCATGTTACATTATACCCTATGTATAAGGTAACAATGTAAGTAATTATTTTGGAGTACACTATTCACCGTGTAACTTTACTTAAATTATTATTTTTTCTCGAATATATTGGTTGAATATTGCAAGCCGTAATGCTTGTAGAAGCAGAGAAAAATCTGTATGAAATCATCCTTGTTTGCTTCTTAACTCTCGTTCTACTGGCGATAGTCCAATTTATGAGAACTGGTTGCAACTCTCGCTGTCTTTTTTTTATTCAAATAACAATTTAAAAAATATATTATTAGATTGGTTTGAAAAACGATCAAAATCATGAGACTTATATACACAGCGATGACGTGGGTCACCAGGTCATTTGGGATTGGAACACAATTTATGTTGGGTATACCCGAGTATAGTTCTCGTTTCTTTTTAAAAGAAATGGAAAAGCCAAGAGAAATCAATTTCATCTCACATTCCTTTGTGGCAGTCGGACACAAATCATGGCATTTATCCCAAAAAGTACTTTTTAAGTCAGATTATTGGGAGGATAGTCCCCCCAGATCGAAGAATCGGGAGACATGTTCCCCTCGTCCCCCCCGGGAATTGCGCCAGTGACACACACACACATGTTTCTTGTGCAACCGTACTGAGGATTCTCAGTGGACACTTGCTAAAGAGTTGTATTACCCTTGTAGAAGAAAAAGCATGCGTTTTTTGCTAAACAAGAGTTTTACGAATATATTAACACATCCTTCAGCAATAATATTACTTAACAAAAATGAATTTCTCCTTCATTCCTCCCAGTAACTCAAATACGTACTAAATAGAGTATAAGTTCATGATCATTTGGGGAAAAAAATGAAATTAAATTCTTGACTTTTACGTCCCACGATTATACCGGCTAGGCTAAAGGAGACGGTGATGATGAGAAATGAATGAAATGGTGGAATAAAGAAAGTGGTAGGAAACTAAAGAACACCGAGGAAACCCACGTTCACAGTGTTTGTCCACCACAATGTTCACTTGGCAGGAGCAGGGTTTGAACTCGGGACCTCATGCACCAGAAGTGAACACTCTAATATTTTTTTTAACTTACTTGAACTACTTATTATTTAATTTTACTTGCTTTACTCGTTTACCTGAGTTTTTCCAATCCCCTAAAACGAGAAAGGCTCTCCCACCGGGAATCGAAACCGGGAACTCATACACAAAGGCGCACGTGCTAGCCACCAGACCAGCTGGGGGGCACTACTAAGCCACCGCGGCCCCATGATTATTTGGAATATTCTATATATATACACAAACTGGAAGGCTACTAAAAAAAAGTTAATGACCCACTTTTGTTATGCAGCATTGTCATGGAATGTGTTGTGACATCAAATCACGGTTATGGATCACATCCAACTTAACTTCACATGAATATTAAACGTTTCTTCAAACATTACTTATTGTTGCATGTTCTGATAGGATGAGAACTCATGCACTCAAATACATAACATCACATCATTAGTAAAGATATGCATGTCTTACAAAATGTGCTCTTATGAAAACTGTAATTATAAATGGAGATAATTCTTGTTACATTTGTAGATTTGCATTAATCACAGCAGTGGTGATAATGTGAAACGAACATTCATGTCCTTCGGTGTAATATTGTATTCGTACTATGTCATTAACATTTATATTTTAAAAAATCATAATAATAAGACACGACTAGTTTCGTTTCAAGAGCTTAAGTAATTAAGTTTAGCGTGTATTTTTAATTAATTCCAATTATATACGGCATGACAATTCCCAGATTGCGGATCCAGGGGAAGACCTCTAGAGATAGATGTTAGCTGAGAATGTATTGAATAAACAGTTGCCGACAGACAACAAAGGATGGTTCTCCAGCTAAACAGATTGGCGTGAGGCTAAGAACCTCATCCTGTAAACAAACAAACAAAAAAAAAAGTTCTTGTTCAGATACATTCAAAGAAGCCTCAACTAGGACTGATAACTTGGCACGACCTGAGCAAAGTAAGATGGACATAAGATTTTGAACATGGAATATAAGAAATCTTCATAGGGAGGCAAGTTAAAATCCGTAACGAATGAGTTAGAGAAATATAGGATGGACCTAGTCAGAGTTCAGGAAGTTAAGTGGGAAAGAAAAAAGCAGTAAAGTCCTGAAAGTTTTCACGTTCTTTTATGGGAAAGAAATAGAAATCACCAACTAGGAACAAAGTTTTGGGCTCACAAACGAACAGTATCAGCAATTAAACGGGTTGAATTTGCTAATCAGACTTTGTTTTATTACTCTTAAGGGTTGGTAGTGTGATATTATTGTTCTAGATGTATATGCCCCAATAGAAGATAAGGATGACGATGTAAAAGACAGTTTTTAAGAAGTATAGTAGAACAGGTACGTGTCCAACACCCACGATACCACGTGAAAATGCTATTAGGAGATTTCAATATGAAGGTAAGACGAGAGGATATTTTCAAACCGATTATTATAGAAAATGATAGTCTGCATAAGGAAAGTAAAGACAACGTCGTTAGACTCGTGAACTTTCTAACGTCCAAAAATATTATCCTGAAGAGTACAAAATTCCTACATCGCGACGTTCATAAATACCTTTGAACTTCTCCAGATGGAAAAACACACAATCAAATTGATCACGTTTTAGTAGATACAAGAAGACACTCTAGCTTAATTGATGTTCGGTCGTTCAGGGGCGCTGACTGTGACACTGATCACTACCAGGGCAATACCAGGAAAGAGCCAGAGAAGAGCCAGGCAAGAGGGCAATGCCACATTGAAGTGTCGAATGGATTCTTGGTCTTAGAAGGTTCGGATTGCACTAGTGTTGAGAATACTTGGATTGAAATTAGGGATAGCATGAAAATTCTCAGCAAAAGAATAATTGGAACACGCAAAAATATATATATAAAAAAAAACCCTTGTTCAATCAGGAATGAACTAAACTAGCAGAGAGAAGAAAACAGGCAAAACAAAATCCGAACGATACAACTACACAAAATTTCATAGAATCAGGCGGGAAACTTCCAAAACTTCCAGAAAAAAGAAACGTGATTTTTTGAAAGCTGAAATTAATTAACTTGAAGATAATAGTAAAGCAAACACATTCCGGAAATGCATAAAGGCATCAATGGATTTAGGAAAGGCTATCAACCTCGCGCTTATATATTAAACAAAGTCAACACAACAATTCCCAAGAATACAAATAACATCTTGAATAATTGGAAAGATTTCTTTGACGAGTTGCGTAACGCGCAGCCAAAAACTAATGTTCATGGAGAAAGTGAAATGCACATAGTAGAACCGTATATTCCATAGCCTAACCGAACAGAAGTAGAAATCACTGTAAAGAAATAGTAGCAGATATCATCCACTTCTTGTTGCAGTAGAAGAATAAAGCCTGAGATGAAACCTATTTTTGCAGTACTAAATTCTATATTTATACAGTGTGTTTGAAAATAACACCGACAACGTTTGGGAGGTGATTCCTCACACCAAGATAAGACAAAAATTATATACCAACCTGGGAGCACAAATGCTTCCTTTCGGAGTTATAGGCTGCCGAAAACATGACAAAATGAAATTTAAAGATCTATAGTTCTAAAACTATGGGACCTACTGTAGTCGGGTCAAGACTTCACTTAGGAACTAGTATGTGCCCTATCCAAAAATACATGTTTTAGAATGCTGCGATACTTCCGCAACAATTTTTATAGAGGTAGTTGATGAGTACTTCAAGTTATATGACCGTAGAAAAACACCCTCTATAAAAATTGTTGCGTGAGTACCTTAGGATTCTGAAACAAGTATTTTTGGATAGCACACATATTAGTTCCTAAGTGAAGTCTTGACCCGATTACGGTAGGTCTCACAGTTTTGGAGCTGTAGACCTTTAATTTTCATTTTTTTCATATTTTTGGCAGCCTATAACTCCGAAAGGAAGCATTTGTGCTCCCAGGTTGGTCTATAATTTTCGTCTTATCTTGGTGTCAGAAATCACATCCCAAAAGTTGTCGGTGTTGTTTTGAAACACCCTATATATACATCGTTATCTATTACAGTTTTTTGACTACAACGATTAGTGTTAAAACCGGAAACGATTGATTTCTACCACTTCCGGTTTAAATAGAACGCTAACGGTCGAGACGAAATTTATTCTTGGGATGTTGAAGCAATATGAGAAAGACCTTTTTCGCTGTCTTTTACTGTTTTCACTCTACCAAAATTATTATTGAAACCGGAAGTTGTAGAACATTTCTACCACTTCTGGGTTTTAGTAAAGAGATGCAGGTGAAAATGTATATTTTCTTTAGACATTGAATCGATTTTTTTGTTTAAAAAAAGAGAAAACGTCTGTCTCTATTATTATTATTATTATTATTATTATTATTATTATTATTATTATTATTATTATTATTATTATTATTATTATTATTATTAATGTCGACTAAAAGCAGGGAATTCGTGTTACTATTCGGTTCAAAATGTCTTGTCGTCGCGAATTCTGTCGAGGAATTTGAAGCTTAAAATATATAAAACGATAATCATGCCTGTTGTTCTGTATGGTTGTGAAACATGGTCGCTTACTCTGAGGGAAGAACATAGACTGAAAGTATTTGAGAACAGGATCCTGAGAAGAATATTCGGACCCAAGAGGAACGAGAATGGGGAATGGCGGAAGCTTCATAACGAGAAACTACATAGTTTATACGGTTTACCCAACATTGTTAGGGTCGTCAAGTGTAGGAGGCTTAGGTGGGCAGGTCATGTAGCTAGAATGGAAGGAAGTAGAAACGCTTTCAAAGTCTTGACTGGTAGACCCATAGGAAAACGACCATTAGGAAGACCTAGGCGCAGATGGGGGGACAATATTAAGATGGATCTCGCAGAGATAGGAATACAAAGTAGAAACTGGATGCAATTAGCTAAGGATAGAAGTCAGTGGAGAGCTTTTGTGAACGCGGCACTGAACCTCCGGGTTCCATAGGCCATAGAGTTAGTTAGTTAGTTAGTTATTATTTTACGGTAATCAAGTTGAAATTGGAAATCCATTGAAATCGAATGTTCATAGAGAAGATAAAACCTCTTCTTAAGAAAATGAATCAATTCCAAGACACTGGTCCTCATTATCTGTTCTCTATATCTCACTATATATATATATCGCTGTTTCTACTTCATGGTAATCAATGTTGAAATCGGAAAGGGTTACCTTCAACAACTTCCAGTTTGATTATATAGAGTTAACAGAGAATGTGGAACTTATGTTGGGGCATTGATTCGATTCCATGAAACCTCTTCTTGCTGTCTCTTAAGAGTTTTTCTATTTAGATCTAATTGAAACCAGAAGTGGTAATAAATTTCTACCACTTCCGGTTTCAGTACACAGATATTTGTAAACATGTTGCATATTCTTGAAACGTTAAATCAATTCCAAAAATCCACTTTGTCGCTATCTATTAGCTTTTTCATTCTATAATGATTAACACTGAACTCAGAGATGGTTAATTTCTACCATTTCCGGTTTAGCAACTACAGCAAATACAGGGTTAGCAACTAAGGTAGAACCTATTCTTGGGACCCTGAATCAATTGTTAAAAAAAGGTCCATTCTTGCTCTGATGCCTGTCAACGGACAGAATGTCTCAGCTGTTCTATAAGAAATGAAATAAAGTCTTTCGTTTAACGTCCCACGATTATGTCCTTTATCCGTTCTCTAATACTTTCCATATTTGCACTAACATAGCTTGGAAATCCAGAAATGTATTATTTTTTTTCGGAGAACAGAAAATAAACAATAGCTACATTTAATATTATGAGAAACGTGCATTTAAATATATTGCAATCTTAAAACAGTAGTTGCATAAAAAGAATCACATTCACACATGCCGGATTAAGGAGAAAAAACAAAGTACTCGTAATGAATTGTTTCTCTGAAGTGATTGTTAGGAAAACGAGTAACTTTCGTGTCCTTGAAAGTTTCATGTCATGGGAAAGAAGATCTGAATTTTCCCTTATTATAATAATACCGTCATTACATTTATTGTAATGCTGTTGAACATCATGTGTGTGGATTATTTTGCAGCCTTATTAACTGCAAAAGATAATGGAAAATTATTGTTTAAAATGTCTAGACATAAACTTTTTCGTGACGAAGAGTTGTTTTAGGAAAATCGTTGATTCCTCCTTAACGCGGTGCAACCAAGCATTAGGAAAATGAATGAAATATTTCAGTTTTACGTCCCACAATTATGCCAATTAGGCTAAAGGAGACGATGGTGATGCAAAATGAATGTAATGGTGGAATGATTAAAGTGAGAGGAAACGGGTAAACCCATGAACACGGTGTTTGTCCACCACAAAACCCACTTGGCACGAGCTCGGATCGAACCAGGAACCCTATACACCAGAGGTGAACTCTCTACTACCGAGCCACCATGCCCTAACGTAATATTAGGGTTTACTCTGGATATTTCATTGTTCAATAGACAAAGGTAGTAATGCTTTTTCACGGTCAGAGAAAAGATAACGGAAGGCAATATACTTAACTAATATTAATTTTTGATACTTAAAATGTGGGGTCTAATACAATTTCCCCTTCAAAGCACAATATGTAAGGTATTTTGATTAACCTTACTTGAGATAAACAACGAAAATTTTTAAATACTGTTTCTCTACCTAATTTTCCAAGTATCTGCATCCAAAATTCAGAAGTAAAATGAAAGGCACATCTCGGGTATCTTTTTTTATTTTTATTTTTTTTTTTCAACGAGAGCAATATTACTGCCACCAAATATTTGAAGTTTAGGTATGAAAAACTAAATTAATTTCTTGGCACAACACCCTCATGGAGTCACTCGGCTTGTAGCACTCTGTCTTTGGAGTAATGTGTTTTCAGTATATCGGCACCCGTCGCTACTGACTTTCTAAACTGGAGTTGGGTACTTCTTTCTTTCAAGTAGCTCCCCACTTGTCCACACGACACTGGATGGATGCCGTAATGCCAAACTCTATTTGCTGAATGCAAACAGTCATCTATCTTTCCGCTCCGGCATTTCTTGTCTTCGCTGATCTCACGAAGAGTGGTATTCCAGTGCAGCTTGAGTGTTGGAATAAATTTAAATACGGATATGTATAGAAAGAAAAATGAATGATAATTTTTCAAATAATTCTTCGAAACACTTGAAACTTTTAAGCGTATGTATTGTCTTCAAGTTAATTAATTTCAGCTTTCAAAAAACACTTTTCTTTTTTCTGAAAGTTTTGGAAGTTTTCCGCCTGATGTCTATGAAATTTTGTGTAGTTGTATCGTTCGGATTTTGTTTTGCCTGTTTTCTTCTCTCTGCTAGTTTAGCTCATTCCTGGTTGAACAAGGGTTTGTTTCTATATATTTTTGCGTGTTCCAATTATTCTTTTGCTGAGAATTTTCATGCTATCCCTAATTTCAACCCAAGTATTCTCAACAATAGTGCACTCCGAACCATCTACAACCAAGAATTCATTCGACACTTCAATGTGGCATTGCCCTCTTGCCTGGCTCTTCTCTGGCTCTTTCCTGGTATTGTCCAGACAGTGATCGTGTCACAGTCAGCGCCCCTGAACGACCGAACATCAATTAAGCTAGAGTGTCTTCTTGTATCTACTAAAACGTGATCAATTTGATTGTGTGTTTTTCCATCTGGTGAAGTTCAAATGTATTTATGAACGTCGCGATGTAGGAATTTTGTACTCTTCAGGACAATATTTTTGGACGTTAGAAAGTTCACGAGTCTAACGACGTCTTTACTTTCCTTATGCAGACTTTCATTTTCTATAATAATCTGTTTGACAAAGCGGTTAGCGTACGCGCCTTTGGCGTGGGAGACCCGGGTTCGATTCCCGGCGGGAGCTCATGTGGTTCTGATTCCACGTTAATCAGTAGGTCCATGTCTCATATAGCCTCGCTGCTGAAAGGGACGCTAAACTAAAATCAACTCAATAATCTGTTTGAAAATATCCTCTCGTCTTACCTTCACATTGAAATCTCCTAATAGCATTTTCACGTGGTATCGCGGGTGTTGGACACATACCTGTTCTACTATACTTCTTCGTAAAAAGTACCAACCCTTAAGAGTAATAAAACAAAGTCTGATTAGCAAATTCAAACCGTTTAATTGCTGATACTGTTCGTTTGTGAGCCAAAAACCTTGTTCCTAGTTGGTGATTTTTATTTCTTTTCCATAAAAGAACGTGAAAACTTTCAGGACTTCACTGCTCCTTTTCTTTCCCACTTAACTTCCTGAACTCTGACCAGGTCCATCCTGTATTTCTCTAACTTATTCGTTACGAATTTTAACGTGCCTGTCCTATGAAGATTTCTTATATTCCATGTTCAAAATCTCATGTCCATCTTACTTTGCTCAGGTCGTTCCAAGTTATCAGTCCTATAGTTGAGGCTTCCATGAATGTATCTGAAAAAGAACTTTTTTTTTTTTTTTTAAAAAAAAGGATAAGGTTCTTAGCCTCACGCCAAACTGTTTAGCTGGAGAACCATCCTTTATCGTCTGTCGGCGACTGTTTATTCAATACATTCTCAGTTAACCTCTATCTCTAGAGGTCTTCCCCTGGATCCGCAATCTGGGAATTGTCATGCCGTATATAATTGGAATTAATTAAATATACACGCTAAACTTAACTACTTAAGCTCTTGAAAGGAAACTAGTTATGTCTTATTATTATGATTTTTTAGAAAATATATATAAATGTTAATGACATAGTACGAATACAATATTACACCGAAGGACAAACGAAAACTATGAATGTTTGTTTCACATTACCACCACTGCTATAATTAATGCAAATCTACAAATGTAACAAGACCTATCTGCATTTATAATTACAGTTTTCATAAGAGCACATTTTGTAAGACACGCATATCTTTACTAAAGATGTGATGTTATGTATTTGAGTGCATGAGTTCTCATCCTATCAGAACATGCAACAATAAGTAATATTTGAAGAAACGTTTAATACTCATGCGAAGTGAAGTTGGATGTGATCCATAAGCATGATTTGATGTCACAACATATTCCATGACAATGTTGCATAACAAAAGTGGATCATTAACTTTTTTTAGTAGCCTTCCAGTTTGTGTATATATAGAATATTCCAAACAATCTTGGGACCGCGGTGGCTCAGTGGTAGAGCGTTCACCTCTGGTGCATATGAGATCCCGAGTTCAAACCCTGCTCCTGCCAAGTGAACTTTCTGATGGACAAACACTGTGAACGTGGGTTTCCTAGGGGTTGTCCCGTTTCATACCACTTTCTTCATTCATTTCTCATCATTACCGTCTCTACCCTAGCCGGCATAATCGTGGGACGTAAAACTCAAAATTTTAATTTCATTTTTCTTTCAAATGATCATGAACCGATTACTATTTAACGTCGCGTGAGATAACTAATATCGTGATTTTTAGTACTGACTCTACCCTATACTCTCCTGCTGATTATTTCTTTTTGTTTTCCTTTGTAGAAAAGTCAAATTAAAGGGAAAAATAAAATAAATAACTTTATAACTAGAAAAAAATATAATCAAGACTACACTTACTACGCTGCATCATATACAGAGGTTGTTCAGCCTACGTTTGGCCGATTTCGTTCCTTCCCCCTCCCGGGCAGAATGGACTCACCCGACGTGGTTCGTGGCGTTCTACAGCGTTGTGCAGTAGCTTCCTGGGAACAGAGTTGTTTTTCCGCGCGGACGACAATAACGCACAAAACAGGACCATTGTTGTGAGTGTTGTGTTAAATTTGTTTCCAAGTGTGTGGGTTTCCGCTTCGTGACCAAAATGCCGCCCAAACTAAGCCTTGGTTTTGCGAAGGCTATATTGCAGATCTTTATGACGCCCACTTTAGTGTTTCTGTCATTAGAAAACAGTGAAAGAAGAATGGTTACAACATCATTTTAAGTGGAATAAAAAAATGTTATTTAAAAATACAATGGCAACGAAGCTCCACCATTTGAACCACCAACGAAGTTGCCTAGGAAGCGGGAAAGCACCAGGGCCACTTCCACCATGCAGAGGAAACTTCGCAAAATGGCAATGCAAGAAAATCCGCTTACACAAAGGTGTATGGCTAATCGTCTTGACGTGTCTTTGGTGACTGTGAGCTGGACATTACACCATCAACTCAAGCTGGAAAAAGTCATGAAAGTTCGCGGCCATTTTCTCACGGATGCCCACCGAAAGGAAAGAAAGTGTAACGCCCGGAAGCTGTATGAACGGCATCTGGCAAAACAAAGGTGGATGTACGTCGTAACGCTCGATGAAGCATGGATTTACCTTTCCGACTGCGGCAAACTGAGAGCCATCATGTACCGAGAGAAAGGTGCCAAGAACTTCAGAAGGTGGGTCCGTGTCTGTAAAGAATCCTTCGTAAAAGGGTTCATGGTCGTTACTGGCTACTACCGAGGTAAACTGAAGATTCGTAGGGTGGCGAAGAACTGCAAAATAAATTCGCAGTATTTTCAGGAGCAGATCATGCGGCCAATCTACGAGCATGAGATTCCAGCAATGTACGGAAATGACGCCAATCTGGTGCGCATTCACATGAACATGGCCTCATCACATACCTCACGATCGTCCCTCGCATTCTACAGGGAGATGGAGGGTGCAAGCGGTATTCAGGTGATACCTTTCAATGAGGTACCTGTTAAATATCCAGATGCAAGTCCTATGGACTATTGTGGATTTGGATTGCTGAAGCGGGCTTTGGGAAAATGGCGTGTGACAACTGTGGAAGGACTTTGGAAAGCTGTGCAAAAGGGAATGAACAAGATTTCCCTTCCAAATCTTCAGAGAAGCCTATTACAGTGGGAATACTTATTGTTAGGAACTAAGGGAAACACATCGAGCACTTACGGACCTGGCGCCATGGATTTTTCTAAATTTTTAGATAAGTCGAAATTGGCCAAATGTAGACTGAACAACCTCTGTATTGACGGAAGACTGACTTCCCTTGTTATTTGTACGTATAATACAGTGAAACCCCTGAATAAAGGACACTAATGGGATGTGAAAGGTGTCCGTTACAGAGAGGTTACAGAAATTTAACTTCTCACAACGGTACTTGTATGCAGTAATATACAGTAAATACATTATATATGAGCGTAAATACGTAAAATTCAATATGAAAATACTCCATTTAGTACGTATTTGAGTTACTGGGAGGGATAAAGGAGAAATTCATTTTTGTTAAATAATATTATTGCTGGGAGATGTGTTAATATATTCGTATACTGCAAAAGATAATGCATGTATGGTAATTTTTTTAAGTACATATCATCACACTGTAAGCATTTGTCATTTGCTTCAAATTCTCAGTAGAGATGCGCACGAGGCAAGATTTGTGGCTGTCTCGTCTCGAAAATGTGCTGTAAAATTGATGTTTCGACTCGAAAAATGTATATTTTGCTATTGGAAGAGCCGTGTCTCGACTCGAATTTTGTCAGGAAAATCCTGTCTCGACTCGTCTCGTGCGCATCCCTAATTCTCAGAGCCTCCTCAAAAGATGCGTTAGGAACCAATTAACCGGCTAAACTCTTTTGTTTAGCGAAAAATGCATGCTTTTTCTTCTACAAGGGTAGTAAAACTCTTCAGCAAGTGTCCACTGAGAATCCTCAGTACGGTTGCAGAAGAAACATGTGTGTGTGTGTGTGTATCACAGAAAAGAGAATAATTTCTATCCGGTATGAAGAGGTTATCGAAATGTTTGGGGGAGGAAGGACTGTCCGCGTCCGTATCTGAGAGTGTCCGTGAGAGGGTGGGTTTTGTTCCGTAAGAGAACATATGTTTTTGCCGGGACAAACAAATCTGTCCGTATTATAGAGGTGTCCGTTAAGGAAGGTTTCAGTGTGTAGTCCTTTGATTTCTTAACTAATATGATAGTAATATATTATACAAACACTAAAATACTACCAGCATTGAAAAATGTTTGGAAATGCGCTGTCTATAGAATAAGTAATTCATATATTTTTTTGTTTATTTCAGAGAAACAGCACATATAAAGAAGTAATGACTGTGTATACTGGTGAAAATGGAACAAAAATTGATACAATCCACAAATACAATGGAAATAAGCTACTGAACGTCTGGGGTTCAGATGAATGTAATAGTCTAGATGGCATTGAAGGCACAAATTTTCCACCTCCTATTACTAGAACATCACAACTTAAAGTTTTTAGGAAAGAAGTATGTCGCTTATTTCCCTTAGAGTACACGGAAGATACTTCTGAGTGGGGTCTTCCTGCTTATAAGTTTCAGCCTCCTGAAGACATGTGGGCTGATGTGAAAACAAAACCAGAAAACTCTTGTTATTGCATCGACAAATCTTCATGTCTTCCGTCTGGAGTTGCAGATATAGCTCCATGTGCATATGGTAGGTATACATACATTTAAGAATTGTGAAATAGTTACATAATGTAAAGTACAGATTACTTTACATTATGTAACTATTGCTTTACTTTTGAATATACAGGGGCTCAGGGAAAGGAAGAATTTTGAAGTAGGGTAATTTGCACGAACATACATAGGAGAAACATCTTTTATTGACTAAAGTGCATGTATATAGTATACCGTTAATTTTTTCATTACAAAATGTCGCAGACTATTCCTTTATTTCTTAAAGATGACATTGGAATTATGTGCTTCCTTTCGGCGTTTACATTCTAATAGCGTGTTATGGAAACTCCAGAATGTTCAGTATAGCATGTCTCGTGAAATAATAGTGATTTCATCTTCAATATTTTGTTTCACTTCATGAATAGTTGCAGGACGTGTGCAGTGTACCTTGCCTTTAAGATGTCCCACAGGAAGAAATCGCACACACTAAGATCAGGGAATCTCGCAGACTATGGAATGTCACGGTTATATGAAATGAAGCGCCTTCCAAATAATCGATGAATGGCTTCCATCCATTGTAGAGCAGTATGTGACGTGGTCCCATTCTGCTGAAACCACGTGTTTGCCAGGTTAAGATCTCAGTGTAAAGAATGTTTCAAGCATATCAACATACCAAACAGATGTTACTGTTGTTGCAATGCCATCCTCACGCTGAAAAAAGTAAGGGCCAATGACACCATGGCATGATACAGCACACCATACTGTAAACTTGGTGCTATGTAATGGACACTTGTGACACTCACAAGGATTTTCCTGTGCCCAGTAGTGGAAATTCTGTTTGTGAACGTACCCGTTAAGGTGAAAGTGGGCTTCGTCTGACATCCATATGCTGTCAAGGAAATTGGCGTTGATTTTAGCCAACATCCTCGGTAATTTTAGCCAACTTAACTCCCTACTTGACACAATGTCTCGTGGATGTAATTGCTGCACAATCTGTAACTTATAAAGAAGAATCTGTAATTGTTGCAGTATTCTTTGTACACTTTCCCGCTCAATCTCAATTGAAGATGCATGTTGTCAAACGGAGCGGCGAGGGCTCCTCTCTATCTCTCTGCAATGTTATCTGGGGTACATACCGTTCGAACGCCATCTGGAAGCTTCTTTTTCAAGACTGAACCAGTTTCTTCAAAATTACACACCCACATTGTAATCGCATGAGCAGATTGGACACGTCCATGAGGTCGTAGCTGATAACGCTGTCGAAATACCCTTTGCGCAGCTGTCACACTGTCACCCTGCTTGTAAAACACTCTCACAGCAAGCATGTTCTACACCGCTCCGATGCTGCATGATTACTAAATGATAACGTGTTTATAACAACCATACATCGGTTCCGAACAACTGCCGGCATTACAGTGTTACATTTAGTTAAGGATTGTGTCTTGCTGAAATATAATTTTTCACTAAAAATAAAAACTTAATAATACGAAGTGAAAATATTTTTTCCTCGAAATTGAATACAGAAAGTAGAGTGCTTCATAATTATACACCAGGAAATATGGACTTAACTTTAAAGAGGTACATTAAAATGATATAATAACAAGGTATAATTTTATTACAATTTTAATTTGCACTGATATATGACTAATCAGGGGTGCCCACAGAGGGGGGCTATGACGCAAACTGCGTCATTGAAATATTTGTGGGGGTTAATATATATATATATATATATATATATATTTGAGGGGGTGTAAAAGTTAATCGAGAAGAATTTTTTTCATGGAAGAACACCTACGGATAGACAATTGGGGGGGTGCGTCATGGACATAAGGGGGGTGGGCACCACTGTCATAATTGACACAGAGTCATAGTATGCATCCATAAAGAAACAATATTACAAATATTTCGCTTCATTGTATTTCTAAATAGACATTAGAACATTACAAAGCCTGATATTTGATATTATCTCTTATATTTCAATTTTTGAACATTTTCCTTTTTGTTAGAGCAAATATACAGAAACATCCTTCTAAGAAAAATCGGATCGGACAAAATCATATTATGTATTGTATAGTTAAATAAGTTAAGATTATAGCAAGTTTCTAATAATTGGGGCAAGATTACAACATTTATTTGTTCTACACATTTTAAGCATAAAATACGCAAATTTTGTTGTCATCAATTACAACCAAGATTAAATAAAACTTAGCATTTAATTTTCTTACTCAGATGATTTAAACCATATTTACCTATCGATTCAACATTAAAATATATTATTCAATATTGCGAGTAAGTTATACAGGCTAGAGTCCTACGATGAATAGTCGTAGATGTCAGATAAGCCGAAACTTACATGATAATATAAATTCGGCCACAACAACGATGTTAGCTGACTGAGAGACAAATGATAAAAGTATATAATCGTTCTAAGTACTCTGCAACAATTCTATTATATTTGTTATTATCAGTGGCGTATCTAGCCCGGTGCCGGGGAAGACTTAGCCCCCAGTTTTTTGGGTGACAAAAATAATTTAAGCTATTATTTATATATTTTTGAAAGTATAAACTCATGATAAACCTATCATAGTCTGGGTTCGTTGCTTCCCCCCCCCCCTAGTTTTTAACTTCTTGATCCGCCTTTGGTTATCATTTATTATTAAAGCATTCATCTCTCACGTGTCTATGATTGAGTAAGGTAGTATTCTTAAAAAAGTTAAAAGAAACAATGATTTTAGTAGATGTTAATGTTTGTGATGAAGTTGGTGGTTAATATATTTCTATATAACTAACATTCAAATATGTGTTTGCAAGTTTCTCTTTTGAAATATTCTGCATTCTTTTCTTTTAATATTATTTCCCTCTTACATGTTGATAATCTGGGAAACATGAACCTTTATAATATGCTAATAAAAATATCATATAAGAAATAGGACCTATATACTGAAAAATTATAATATAATATAATATAATATAATATAATATAATATAATATAATATAATATAATATAATATAATATAATATAATATAATATAATATAATTTTATGTAATATAGTCAGTGAATTGATTCATAGGACTTGTCAGTTACGACATCTATAAACTAAAGGATATAGGCCTAACAAAAAATCAACTTTTCTATGTACGTAATTATTCATCAATTGTATAAAAAAATAGAATAGAATCTTGTAATTATCAATACATTTAATGTACAGTACCTTAATTATAAATGTTTTTAAAATAAACAGTTTATAAGCAACAACAGTATTTATTTTTCAGGTTCACCAGCAGTTGTATCCTTTCCACATTACTATTCAGCAGATCCTAGTTTGTTGGAATACGTAGATGGTTTGAATCCAAGAAAAGAAGACCACGAGTTTTATATCAACGTTGATCCTGTATGTATTAGATATCGATCATTTATCCTCTTTTTACTTTCATAGTTTAGAAAATTAATAATTTGTCTTCCCTTCTAAAGATTTCTACTGATCTTCTTAATCATTAAATTATTGCATGCCTTAGGTGCTCCGCTATTTACGAACAAGTATATCTATCTTGAAGGCAGCATTTTACAATGCAGCAGATAGTATTATCAAGTCAATGAAAAAGAAATCCAAATGTAGGAATAAAAGAAAGGATGAATGCATGGAAATCAAACAATAGTGTTAACTGAACTAAAAATATATACAGAGGCGGAGGTAAAAACTGGGGGGGGGGGTCAGAAACCCCGGCTATGATATGTATATCAGGTTTACTATAAACTTTCAAAAATACATAAATAATAGCTTAAATTATTTTTCTCACTCAAAAAATTGGAAGCCTAGGCCCCCGGCCCCAGCCTAGATCCGCCACTGAATACAGGGGTCTATAATCATCCATCCATCTACAAAGTTCATCCATATTCTAATATGAGAACGAATTTATCCATAATCTAATATGATTTCATATGTATGCCTCTCGCCTCATACATTTGAAAACATAATCTAAACAATACCAAAAGTTATGAAACGCAATTAACACAAGTGAGATGTATAAATTATGTTGTGAGTCAACCTTAATGTCTCAAAATCAGTTGGAGCTCATGAGGGAATCACATCGATAAAAATTTAGATTTTACCGCTACAAGCTGCGGGAAGAAAGCTGTATAACAAGAATTAGTATATTAGGTAACTTGTAGCGACAAAAATTTATATTTTTATCGATGTGACTTCTTTCAAGAGTCGCCAGTGCTTTCAAAATGTCACTAAGTTAAAGAAAAATGTCGTTATCTTACATACTAACATATAAACAATGATATATATATAGCTAAGATATGAATTCGAAGGTTGATTCAAAAGTCATCCTGATCTTGGTAAGCTCTTCAATTTTTCATGGCATGCTCATAAATGGCATGAATGATTCGGGCCAAAATTGGTATGAAGGTAAATAATGAATTACTTAGGTAAGTTTGGCCAAAATTGACATGAAAATAACTAATGGGTTACTTAGGTAAATTTGGCCAAATTACTATCGTCTCGTCTCATCTAGTCTCATAGGTAATCCCCATTTAGAGCATTATTATTTTTTAAACTTTAGAACAAAATTTTATAAACTTTATTGTTCATAAAATATAGCACTGGTATTATTATTTTGATTAGTGTCTTTACCTTATAGTGATTTTTTCAGTACAGTACAGCATAGTAAGCTTATATTTTTCTAAGCTTATATTTTTCTCACTGATTTGAAAATGTGAAAACTTGCTATTAATTAACAGAGAACTACAGGGTATATATCCCTGCATTGACCAAGTACAACATTCAAGTTTATGGGTTTGTTTGCTTCGGCTGTTCGGAGCTCAAGGTAATAGATAATAAAGAAGCTAAGTCTTCCTGATGAATAACAATAAGAAATGATATGAAATACAGTGAGCTTATGAGTACGGGACTGTATACCTACTTTTGGGCCACCCTGTGTATGTATATTTTAACTGTTGCAAAAAATAACCTTTAACAGATCCTCTACATCAGTAGTTCCCAACCTTATTTATTTGGCATCCCTTCGTGAATACTCTAGACCAGCGTTTCCCAACCGCTGTGCCGCGGCACACTGGTGTGCCGCATGGGCCGCTGGTGTGCCGCGAGGAAATCGAAACAAATGTAATTCTATAGGAACCAAATTCTAAGATATAGGGGAAATGTATATTTGTATTTCACATTACTATGAACCTCTACTAAACTATAAATCTACAATTTTAAGTTTCATACTGCTTTACTTTTCTGTACATTTTTAATGCTGAAAAACGTATTTATCATTGTCATGACCATTATTGCTTCTTTATTGTTGCAGACTATTTCGTAACTTGAAATTTTAACATATCATTCAATAAATTCAACAAAGCAAACATGCATACAAATTACCTACATTTGTGTTTTAAAAGTATAGGAGATTTGTTTATTTGTTCCTTATTTACTGATCTTCCCTTTTAGTGAAAGGTTAGATACAGTTTTCAAAAGAGAAAGTGGATTTTTAAAAACCCGAGTTTTATATTTCACTGCAGTTGTTTTCTATTTTAAAATTAGAATGAAAAATAAGCATAATGATTTACCACGGGGCAAAATCAGTGATCGAGCTTTCTTCTCTGTAAGGAGGAGATCAGTAATCACACAAAAATACCACGGTATTTTATATTTACAAATAATAATAGTAATAATTATATATATATATATATATATATATATATATATATATATATATATATATATATATATATATATATATATATATATATATATATATATATATATATAGGTGTGCCGCGAGAATTCAAGTTACACCTGTAGTGTGCCGCAACTGGAAAAAAGTTGGGAAACGCTGCTCTAGACTTACACCTTCCTCCTTGCTGCTCGTTGGTCCGACCGTTTTTGCGATTTCAGATACATCATTGAATTCTCAAATCTCCTATTTAATAATAATAATAATAATAATAATAATCTTCAGCAAGACTTCTCTATGTTATTTTTCTATGGTAATTTCTTACTCTATTCTATTTTGTGTTTCTACATATTTAATTTAACATACATTTATTACAACGTACGTAATGTTTATAATTACAGGTAAGTTTTACTTGCTTGTTCTTCACGTCCCCCAGTTTGGAAACCACTGCATCGCATTTTGGAAATTAAAAAGTAGTACACGCCCGAACAGGGACTCGAACCCTGGACCGTTAGGTTAAAAGCCTAACGCTCTACCGACTGAGCTATCCGGGCACTACGGAAGTTAGCTCTAAGGTTAATTCTAATAATGGTTTGGTGGAAAATAATAATGATCCTTCGTCCTTCCGAAGTAAAACCTGAAATGACCCTCCCTGTACGAACACTTGTCTCACCCTGAAAAAGAGAGAGAGAGAAGAAAAACTAAGGAGGTTATGATGTGTGCACACTGCTTCATGAGGGTGCCTTACTGGATCTTTATTTTTCTGCCATTAATGTTGGCTCAGAATTACGTTCTCTGTATATGAGCATATGATGTTCCTTGTTTTTAATTTTATTTATATCCTTGTTTTAAGTTCAAAAAGTAATGGTGGATATAGCCCGGAGTCGGGGGCAGTTTTTGAGGGACGAAAATAATTTAAGCTATTATTTAAATATTTTTGAAAGTGTATATACTTTATATCATAACCTCCTTAGTTTTTCTTCTCTTTTTTGGGGGGGGGGAGACAAGCATTCACACCAGGAGGGTCATTTCAGGTTTTACTTCGGAAGGGTGAAGAGTCATATTATTTCTCACCAATCAAAGTCCATGATCAGAATTAACCTTACTAGCCCTCCCCGCTGGTCTAGTGACAAGCACGTGCGTCTTTGATATACGGGATTTCGCGTTTGATTCCCGGTGGGAGACCCCTTTGTTGTGTGTTCATGTCCTTGTTCTGGGTTACTGGAGAAAGCAAGTTAAACGAATAAAAGCGTGTAAAATTAAGTAGAAAACTGGTAATAAGTAGTTAAGCAAGTTAATGAAGTACGTCCTGTGAATCAGTTAACTTTAAAAAGTCAGTAGAGCGTTCGTCTTTTAACCTAACGGTCCAGAGTTCGAGTCCCTGTTCGGACGTGTATTACATTTTAATTTTCAGCATGTAGAGCAGGTTCCCAACTGGGGGACGTAAAGAACAAGCAAGATACTGGCAGAACTAAATTCACTATATACCTACACGAGTCTGGTTTCTCCCCAGTTTTTACCTTCTAGCTCCACTTCTATCAAAAGGGATGCTGTATGTATGCAGCTTAAGTGTGTATAAATAAATAGAAGAAGAAATTATCAGGAATAACCTTCCACAAGTAAGAAAATCACTGGCCATGGAACACTCATTATAATAATACTGACATTATAAGTTCTATATTAGCTGCCCCATTTTATATTATTTTTACATGGTTTTAGTGGTAATGATTTAAATAAACCTGAATTTATAAATTCAGTTAAACGTGGCACCTCAACGGTACTTACTGGAAGTTCAGTCATACAAAATTTACACAAAAAATCGAAGAAGCAAGGTAGCTAGTAAACGTTCTATAGAGCTTCTTGATATAAATTATGCGAATTTCCCGAAAATAAAACTTGTGCTTAAGCCGCCATCTTGGAAAATCACTGACTCCAAAAACGGTCACGAGGGAAATCGCACTTTTGAGTTTAAACGGATAAAGCAGATAAACTAATTGGTCGATTAATACAATTACACCTCCTTAGAATCGCAATAAATAGGGCTACATGTGATATATAGCTGTTGTCTGTAATGGCTAACAAAGGGAAGTAATGACGGGAGATTTTTAAGTTGTAATGTCTAATATTCAATTTTCTCGACTTTTTCGGCGCTAACCTGGCAACACTACTTGGAAACCAAACCATATATATATATAGGGTGTCCATAAAGTCCGTTGCCATCCCTGTATGTTCGAAACGACTGCAAATATGAGAAAACGCAAAAACACGTCCATCATTATTTTAAGGGGCTTGAATTTTGAGCTATAAAAGGTTCACCTCAGACACCCCTATATAGGGGTACATGGGGTCAACTTGAAAATTTTAAATGACAAAGGGTGTCGAGTAATATATCGTTGGAAAGATTGAATGAGAAAGAACATTCCATTCAATCTGCTGGACGGAAACTGTTGTCATGTGTGCCACGTGTGATCTAGCGTTGTCCGTGTGGACGACGATGGACGGATGTTCAGCCTTTTTCTTGAACACGTGTTAAAGCTAGTTACAATGTATGGCAGTAGTGATAGTAGGATGTATAGGGTAGTAGTTACACTGTAGATTACTCATCCCATGTCCAACCACACACACAGCATTGCTTTCTCGTTATGCAAATTCTGTTCGAGACATAATGTTTTCTTGGTTATAGAGCACTGAAGAGACATCACATTCAGAAGCAGCATGAGTAAAAAGAAGAACATCACAGTCCTCGACCAGAAGAGCCTTTGGTCTACAATATTGAACAATGTGTCTTATCTATGCTTTGAAATTGATCTGAAGAAAGGCAAACAGAGATGACTTCCCAATTACAAGAATAAACATATCATTATCCTAACAAACCAAACACACTCAACCCGATGTTTGTTTTATCTATGGCTACTGAGACAGTGAGACTGTCTACACCAGATTTGCCTTGATAAATATTTATGTTTGATTCTTAGAAGTGATTTGAGAGAATATTTATTATTGTTTCTTGTTGTTGTTCGTAATGAAATAAGCCTGCGTAAGTTGTTGGTGAAAAGTTTGAATTTATTACATATGCCAGTAGATTGTCTCCTAGCAGTTTTCCGTTGCTGTTCACAACTCCTTATGATGGGATTGGTTGGATACCCATCAGGTGTGATCATTCATGTTCCTCCATAATGTAATTTTAAGTAGGAAATATTGCTCTTGAAAATATTTTAATACGTTGCAGGTCGAGGCCATGCCACACAGCGAGGTAAATCACCAATATTAATAACAAAACACGGTTTCCGATATCTTGTCTAGTACAAAAACAAGCGGAGCGAACTCTACCTTACATAAAAGTGCCAGCATGTCTACTATACCTTCGTAATCCGCTAATAAACTCATAACTTGGTTAATCTAGCCCCTGAAATCTTCTACGCTATAGTGTTCTGAATACAGTGGAATACTTCGATGATGATCTGGAAAATATTGTGAGACTCTAGACTATCATCGAGCTTTTCCGTGGATAAGCGGTTAGCGTACGCGCCTTTGGCGTGGGAGACATAGGTGGTTCGGATTTCACGTTAATCAGTAAGTCCACGTCTCATATAGCCTCGCTGCTGAAAGGGACGCTAAACTCAAAATCAACCCAACTCAACTCTAGGTTATCATCGGGTTAACCTATGATATGAGCCAATCCGTATTACTATATCGTCCTAGGTCGACAACATTTTGTGCAATCAAGATTGGTTATATAAAAATCTTATAATACTATTGGTTTGTAATTCTCATGTGAGAAATGTAGAAAGTGATATAATGAAATGTTTCAAACTTTTGAAATAAAAATCGAGAATGGTCTAAGACCGTCTTGGTCGAAATTTCATTTTTTTCTTTCTTATATTACGGTGCGGTGACAACTCGTTTCGGCTATGGATTGACATAATAAAATTATATTTAATATCTCTCAGTGTATATTTAGAATCTTTTGATCATTTTCCCTAAAAAGTTTTGCCTTTCCACATCAGCAATAATTCAAAAAGAGGGAATTGTTTAGACTGAAGTTCCCAAACATTCCCTACTAATTCCCTTCATTAAACACTATAAACAACAGCCGTACACTAATTCAGTGCTTGTTTTATAGTGATTCAAAGGATGTATAACACATATTTCATCTGCAAATGGAAGGCTGAAAGCAATGCTATTTGTGAACGGTGTTATGAGTAGTTTAAGCAGTTTTGATAAGCACAATTATAAGAAGTGAAAATTCTTTTTCTTCTTGTTTTTATTGGAATAATATGTAACTTACAGATTATCTTTAATATGTATTATTAAACTTTTACATTTTTTTAGGTTTGGTTTCCAAGGAGTGTTGCCACGTTAAACCGAAAAAAAATCGGAATTAAATCTTTAAAATTTCCCACCATTACTTTCCTTTATTAGCCACTACAGACAATCGCTATACGTATTATAAAAGCCCGTTTTGTTGTGATTCTAAAGAGGTATAATTGTATTAATCAACCAATTAATTTGCCTGCTATACCCATTTAAACTCATAGCTGCGATTTCCTTCGATACCGTTTGGAGGTCAGCGATTTTCAAGATGGCGGCTTGATCACTACTCTTATTTTTGGTGAATTATATAATTTGAATCAGAAAGCTCTATAGAATATTCGTGCAAACTCTCTTGCTTTTATGATTTTTTTAAACATCTATTTTTAAACCTATAATGACTGAACTTAATCACTTCTCCTCCTTAATATTTTAACATTTTTTTTAAAAGAATGAGGTTCTCAGTTTGACTTGTATTTACGTTCGTAGGTAAGTTCGCGACTATATTGAGAACCGTTGGTTATATTTCTATGTTGTTTTCAATAGTCGAATAAGCTATTCCCAAAGAATGTTTTTACATATAAAATATTTGAAAATAATAATCTATCTATTTATATGCTACAATAGCAATCAAAATACCTGAGCTCCAATCCCTAACCTTTGATTTTAAACATTTGATTTACGGTTATTTGTGATTTCACGTTCAACAAAGACAAACATTTTAAAGTATGTGTGTCTTAAATAAATTATTTAAATAGATCTTTCTCATAAATTTTTTTTAATTATTATTCAAAGCCTTTGTATTTTAATAACCCTTCGTCAGAATCAATGCAAGTGAATTGTGCTGCCATTTTTGGACATTTTTTAAACTATGCTTTTGTGGGCGTTTATATGTTTGTGGCCAATCCTTTCGACAACGAGATCTCGGAAACTACAAGCTCTAGAAAGATGACGTTTTCACTGATCGATTACAAATTTTGTGTAAATTGTCCAGTTCTAATTGAATATTTAAAAAAAACATGACCATTATTTCTTTATTACATTTTTACGGGTACACTGGAAGTCTTGAAATTAAAAAAGAAAAAACTAAAGCATCATATCCTATACATTATACAACACCACATAATTGTATACATGGGTTGCATACCTCTAAGGCGTTTGTTTCATGGCTAAATGATAATGAAAAAAAGAAGGATAATCATTTCTCCAGTGTATGATGAATCTTTATTGTTTGTACTGTTTTGCCCAATGAACACCATATATCACTGATATTATAATTAATTGTGTGTGTAATGTATGTGCTTATTACATACTGCATGCAAGAAGAAAGGAAACACTGATCATACATGAATTAAAAACTTCAGCCTGAAGTAGGCTCAAATCTTGCAACCGGTGCGAGATATTGAAAAAGTAATCGAAAAAATCTCCCCTTGATGGTATCTCTTTCCAATTTTTATCAAGACATCTTTCACTTTTGTCTGTAAAGGGACATGTACAGATGTGAGGAATAACAAGGACATTCATGTTCATATGTGAATGATGCGCTGTGTATAGAGCGCATGTTCAGCTAGTCTATATATTAAAATGCTAGGTTTATATGTTTGTCTCCAACCCTTTCGACAATGAGATCTTGAAAACTACAAGTGCTAGAAACGTACCATTTTCACTGGTTGATTCCAAATTTTGTATAGATTGTCCAGTTCTCACTCAAATTTCAAAAACCGTGTCTTATTGTTCTACTTAACCGTTTTGAGCCCATAAAATTAACATTGTTGCGGCCGAAACTATGGTGTTAGGCAACCAGTAGAGAAGTTACGTATCACGGGTTGACGGCCATTGCAGGGGCTTTGCTTAAATCTGAATGACAAAACCTATTGCATGCTGGCAATTTCAAAGGTCTCAAGAGACGCAATGAGGCGTACTTCGACAGATATGGATTTATTAGAAAAAATATTTCCACTTGATATCGTGTTACTTCTACAAATTTGCAACAAACTCATTCCAACATCTATACATATAAATTCACTTCCTTTGTGAGTCTCCTATCCTTTACTTGTGTGAGTAAGAAGACATGCACGGTGGAAAGGAGATTCATGGTCATAACAGAACGATACGCTGAGTAGACAGTGCAGGTTCAGCTAGTAATAATTAATTATTTTTAAAAATCAAATAGTTCCTGCAAAAGCCCGAGAAAACTTATCCTAAAACATGATACAACAAGATAATCAATGTGGTAATGTGGGTTTCATATAACCAAGGGGTTAGAACATTTTCCAAATGATCTAACATTGGTGATGAATGTTTAAGTCATTGATGATGTCGTAACTGCTGACAGGCAGTTCTTGCTTAACTTTTACCAGAACCATCTACTTTTTCTGTGATTGATCGCCCATTCTTGACATCGAAATTTCCAGAACAAAAACGAATGAACCATATGTTAGTTGTTTCTTTTGGTACCGTATTTTGCTCCTTTTACAGTACAGTATTTGCACATTTAATGAAATAAAGTTGTATAATTTAGCACAGTATTGCGAGCAGTTTACTCATCTTCACGGCGCGACGTAATACCTTACGTTTGATTCAAAAAATGCCAACACATTTTGCACATCTACTAACTCAACTGTCGGTTGTCAAATGACTTTATGTTAGTCCGGATCTGATGCGACTCATATATCCTTTCATTTGGGACACTAGCGCCCTCTCTTGTTCAAAAGGTTAACTACATTTTAGACTTCGTGACAGAGATGGCATGGTTCAGTGAAAAATTTACCCTTCATCTACTGACCCACCACGCACCGTAACCCACAGAACTACTAGACCCACGACCCACGATGACCCACGATGACCAAAACCCATCATCGCCTTCAACTCTGACACATGATCGTCACCCTCCTTTCACGTGAATAAAGAGTTTATACTTGTAATAAAACAAGGCTCTGAAACTATCACTGATCGGAGTTTGAATTTCTACGGTTAATCGCTCAAGCACAACTCTGTTACAATAATGATGGATCTGACCTTCACGATATCAAATGGTAGAGTGTTTGTCATGGGCCGTATTACGATTAATTTCAATTTAATTATCAAGCGGCGGATGTACAGGTTTAAAACTGAGGGGGCCAGCCAGAACCTAGACTATGATAGGTAGGTAGGGCCCCTGTCCCAAGCTAGATCCGTCACTGTAATTATCATAGATTATTATTTCCTTGTTGAATTAAAGATACTTTTCAGTGGAAAATAGAATAAAATTTGGAAGTATCAAATCAAAGTAAAGTAGGTCAACGTAAAGGAAAAAAAGAAAGAAACTGTAAAATTTGAATGTGTTTCGAAAGCCAAGTAGTAAGTCGTATTGCTACTAGCTATTACAATTGCAGTATCAATATCCAAAAATGCCTGTTTATTTATTTTTTTCACTTAGATATACTCATCTCAGGTAAGTAAATAGAAACAAACGAAGAAAGGAAGAAAAACGGAAGCCTTGAAAGTAAAACGTAGATAAAGTCTCGAGTGTTCAGAAGATGCTGTCTACAATCCACTGAGCAGTGGACCAGAGTGAGCCATGGTGGTTCGGTAGATCAGGGTGGGTCAGAGTGGGTCATAATGGGTGGTAGGTCGCAGTTTGTCACGTCCTGTTGACCCATGACCCACTGGCTTTCTCACAAATCTCGACCCACTTGACCAACTCCATATCTGATATGTGATATTTGGATGCGGTTTTCACTAATGTATTGAGCTATTCCCATGGAAGGTTGTTACTTATAATAAAAAGTATTTCAATAAGTTTGATTATTAATTATTACGCATTTCTTCACGCATGTTTCATAGGGAAACCTATTTCATATAGGTGTAGTGTCCTATGTTTAGTCTACGTATCTAACTTAACTACTAGAATAATGAAAAAATGGAATTTAAAAACAAGAAAGATTAATAATGTACTTCAAAAACCCACTGAAAAATAACTTTCTAGAAGAAAACAACCGACTTCAAGAATGCACTAAAAAGCAGAAAATAAGAACTTTTTTTTTTTTACAAATATGAACCGACTTTGAAAAACGCACTAAAAGGCACAAAACAACAGGAGTGCTAAAAACAGGCAAAGGTAATAATAAGCCTATCCGTAAAATAAAATTACTGTGCACTATGAATAGGTGCTTCTATGCAGGGGTGCCCACAAAGGGGGGCTATGACGCAAACTGCGTCATTGAAATATTTAGGGGGGGGGCAAAAATCTATATAAATATGTTTGAGGGTGTGTAAAAATTAATCGAAAAGTTTTTTTTTCATGGAAGAACAACTACGGATAGACATTTGAGGAGGGGTGCGTCATGGACATGAGGGGGGGGGGCACCACTGCTTCTATGTAAGTTACGTATAACCTGTAAACCACATTGCACATATATTGCATTAAACAACGACGTTAGACTTGTGAACTTTGCAACATCCAAAACTATAGTGAAGATTACAAAATTCTCTCATCCTGACATTCATAGAATGATACACTTTGAACTTACCAGATAGAAAAACATTTTTAATCAAATTTATTACATTGTAATAAATAGAAGAAGACATTTTAGTATAATTGATGTTCGGACATTTACAAGAGCAATTTACAAGAGTGACAGTGATCACTGCCTTATAGCAGTGATAATAAGAGAAAGATTATCGTTGAATAAAGAAAATATTCAACATTTGTAAACGGAGAGTTTAATTTGAAGAAATTAGAGGAGAGCCAGGCAAGAAGGGGAAATACCAGATTGAAATATCGAATAGATTTTCGGTTTTAGAAGATTCGGAGGGGCACTAGTGTTGAGAATACTTCGTTTAAAATTAGGGATAACATTAAAATTTCAGCAAAAGAAAAATCGGATCACGCAGAAATGCATAGGAATAAACCCTTGTTCTACCAAGAATGCACTAAACTAACAGAGAAGACAAAACAGCAAACCTACTTTGCCTACAAAATCAAAGCGATATATCTGCTTGCTGTCAGAATTTCTTTAACTTCAGGAAAACATATTGAGAGCAATTGAAGCTCACGGCAAATATGTACTCCGTTATATCGACGGCTTAGTGTCAAAGGAACGTGTGTACAAAATAAAAAAAAAAAAGAAACAAAGAAAAGAAAAATAAAATAAAAGAAAAGAAAAAAGAAAAGAAAGATACGAATATTATCAGAGTTCGAATGTTTCTTTCTGTGAAATGATTATAAGTCAAATTTCTTCGAAAAATATGGTTGATCAAATAAAAATCATTTTGGATTATCAAAAACTAAAATCAAATACGAAAGAACAATTCTCGCAATTCTGAAAAACTAGCTTTTTGTAGATACGATCTCTCCAGGCGGAAGAGCAGAATATAAATGCTATTCATCGTTGCATGAGTAAGGTTTAGGGCGGGACCTGTTTAAGTGATAATTGCGTCTGCCGTTGAGTTGAGTTGATTTTGGGTTTAACGTCCCGTTTAGCAACGAAGCTATATGAGACGTGGACCTACTGATTAACGTGGAATCCGAACCACATGAGCTCCCACCGGAAATCGAATGCGTCCGACGTGCACAACAAGAGTAGCCAATGGGGAAATCTGCAGCGGCAGACAACGAGTGATGAATGCGCGATTTCTCACTATTTACAGTTGAAATTTCAGGGAATTCAGCACTCACCTGGAGAAATCGAATTACATATACATAGGTGGGCGCTTTGATATTTTTGAGGCCCTCTACTTCACAATGATTGAACTAAAGAATTTATCTTTGGATTTGGAGTATAGGCGATGTGCAGTCAGCAGTTTGTGTTATTCCCGTTTAGTTTTCTTCTAATAGCTTAAAAGAGGCTTGAAATAAATAGACCCAGTAGCGCAATCTGGTATTGATCTAAAGTATCAAATGTTGTCAACTAAAGCTCAAGAAATAACACGATAAATTATTAGAAAGAATATATAAAGACTTTAACGAGTAAAATCTCAGGTGTTGAATCCCAAGAACAAAAAGAATCTGATGTCCGGAGTGGGATTCGAACCCACGCCCGGAAGACCGGTCGGCAACCTGAACGCAGCGCCTTAGACAGCTCGGCCATACTGACTTATACAGTAAGAGTGTGTTTTTCGAGTCTTTCTTCGCGTATTGTAACAATGAAGAGGGTCAAAGCAAGTGATTCAACGCGATCATTAATGTACTATTTCTTCTTTTCTTTCGTGCAAAGTTTTAGTCTTAAGTCACATAGAGAAAAATGGACTGACATCCAAAATAGTTAAACTCAGGAAATCCTCAGGAATTTTTCTGAATTCCGGAATTCTTTCCGAAATTCGGAATTTTTCCCACTTTGCTTTCCAAATTCCGGAAAGTAAAAATTCCGGAATTGGCCATACCTACTATACACTATATTATGTCGGTAAGAAGTACATATTTGTCAAACTTTCCTACTAATTGCATTTACCGCTATCATATCTAGATAAGAGAAGAAATAGTGTTGTGAGCATAGGCGCCGGTAAACTCTGATCTGATAAAAACACTAAAGAAGAGCACGCGAAAATTACATTAGCCTTGTACGATATGGATATCCACCGTTAAAGTCACCGTTACCCGTGAAGATATTAACGGGTTGACTTCATTAACAAAGTCAGTCGAAATAATTGCAACAAGAAAATCTACTTATCCTTGTATCATAGGCAACCAACAATTCTTTGGTATTATATAGATTACATAGAAGCGGGAAATGTGACGAACTTTTAAAACGGGATATGAATAGTCACCATTACCTGTTAAGATATTAACGGATTCACTCCGTTAACGAATTCAGCTGTAGCTATCCATTAGTCCATCAATTGCTCTAGTTAACTTTTCCTTACTCAACATTACTGTATAAGTCAGGATGGCCGAGCGGTCTAAGGCGCTGCGTTCAGGTCGCAGTCCGGTCTTCCGGGCGTGGGTTCGAATCCCACTCCTGACATAAGTCTTTCTTTATTGTTCTTCGGGTCCTACAGGTCAGAATTTACTCATTAAGTCTTTATATATCTAATAGTTCATCGTGTTATTTCTTGTGCTTTAGCTGAGAACATTTGGTAGCTTAGGTCAATACCAGATTGTGCTTCGGGGGATTTTTATTTTCAACTTCTATTAACCCACCATTGAAGAACAATGTAAGATGAAGCGGGAATAAGGCAAACTGTTTACTAGAATACGCCGCACCGAAAGATAAATTATGTGGTACAATCATTGTGTGTGCAATTCGTCTCCAGACATATATCGATTAGGATAGTGAAGTGGTGAACCATGCCATGAAGAACAGAGATTAAAATTCTTATAAGGAAAGGTATGAGAATAATGTGTTTATGTTCAATTTTATGTTGCTACTTTCTTTACCGCAGTCTTTGAAACATCATATCTAATTATGGACCACCCTGTATTTCATGTAAACAATTGTTATTGATGTTGATTACTTTATTTTATTAATTACACTAAATATATTAATAAAATACAATAGTGGATAAATAAGAAAATCTAATAGGTTTTCCCATGTATTTCACAGAACCAAATTCCTTTTGAAAATTCAAAGGGGGTAGTTGCCCTTCTTGCCCCTCGCTGCAGGTGCCCATGGTGTTATGACTCTTTAGTCTGAAAATCTGGAAGCCCTATAACAGATGAAAATATTTGGTAATATTTGAGAGCATATTTCATCTGCGTGATTTATTGCTTCGTATTCATCGAAGGATTCGATTCTTTAGAGAAATGAAGCTTCACTAGTTCACATATATTTTCACAAACATCATTAGCTGTAATATTCATAGTATCATCAAAGAAGACTCAAGTTTACTAACGCATTTGGAAGAGTTGACCCGTGTTTAGTGTTGTAAACTCACTATTAAAATATGAAGAAAAGAAAAAAAGAGCAGATGCGTAAAAAAAAATGGAGAACAATGCAAAGAAAGCCCTTATACATCGACCGCGAATCGAACTCAGGCCACCCGCGTGGCAGGCGAGCATTCTACCATTGAAGAACCGATGCTCCGAGTGTTCATTTTTACGGCACGTTATAACCCGTGATATCCTGCTTATTAATTGTGGCGATCACCATTTTGGTTTGTGGTAAATCTTCAATCTACTAGGTAATGCATGCGAAGTGGTAAATGTTTTACAACTGAATCCATCTTTTCTTTCTTCTAAAGAAGATCATGATGTCAATAACTCTCATGTTGTTCTGTTACGGCCTCACTAATGAAGTAAGGAACTGGATTGACAATTTAAGCTGATCTTTATTTTCCATTTTTAAAAATCTCAGAGGGATATAGTGGAAACTATACAACGCAGTGGCATACAAAGTGGAGCCCCTTGTCCCCATTCAGCAACATATGCATTAGCACTTTCTATTTATTAAGGATATGTAAACAAATACTTGAAATGATATAAACCCGGAAGCTTCAATCCTTCTCCCTTGATGTAATTCTGCGTACAGTATTACTATGCCATATGCCTCCATATTTTTCTGTAACTTCTCGATTTTTCTGTATATAATCCGAGTTAGGGGCGGATCCAGGACGGACTTCTGGAGGGGACGGTGGGCTGTAATACTGCTACTTAGAACTACTTTTAAGAGCTCAAAACTCTGGAATGGGTTTTATTTACATATATAATAAGAAATGTTTCACTTCTGTAGGACAAACACCGTGCTCGTGGGGTTTCTCGGTGTTCTCCCGTTTCCTCCCACTTTCTTTATTCAACCATTTCATTCATTTCTCATCATCACGTTCTCCTTTAGCCTAACCGGCATATATGTGGGACGTAAAACTAAAGATTTCATTTTGCTTTTCATCCTCCATTAAGTTCTATTAGGATTACGCTAGTGACCGTTTTTTAAAGACTGTAGTGTTTATGCATCATTTGCTCTACACGAGAACTCTTGCACAGAAAAGAATTTCCGAACTTTTTTTGGGGGGGGGAGGAAATGTTACCTCGACTGAGTTTGTTAATGGAGTCAATTTGTTAATAAACAGCTAGAGGGATTGTCTCGACTCAGTTTGTTAATGGGGTCAGTGCGTTAATACCTTCAAGGCTAATGGTGACTAGGACAGTGGCTATCCATACCCTTTTATTCATAAATTTACGTTTTTTTTTCTTCACACTATAAATATCACTGATCACCCCCGATGAAGCACTCCCTATATTCCTAATGAAAACTGAAATCATTCCCACAATGCAACGAATGATTCGGCGACATTGACGGCTACCGTTCTAACTAACTGCATCGTCTGCTACTGGCAGTAGCTAAGTGTATCATTATCTAATTCTATCAGACTCACGCGCTCTGAATGATTTGATTCGTTCTTGCTTTTAGTAGTTCGTGGTATTCAACTCCCTTGAGTGACGGCGCCACACTCTCCACTCACTTAACTTACTTGTTAGTCAGTATTTGTAGTTTGACGGAAATTTCCCTAATTTCTAGGGAAATTTTATCGACAAATTTAGGGAAAGGAAAAAAGGGAATTTTTCTATAAAAACTGAAAAATCCAGGAATATTTTAGCGTTGACTGATTGACCAATGTAAATGCTTAAATTTTTCTTTGTTTTTCAGAAATAAACCAAACAATAGCAAAAGTTTGTGATGTTTCGTGTGGGTATAGGCGTGTGTGTGTGTGTGTGTTAGGGATGGCCAGATCCGGATATCCGGATGCAGTTGGGTCCGGATATCCAGTATCCGGACATCCAGACACTGGATCCGGATCCGAAGAAACAGATCTTGGATCCGGATCCGAAATTTCGGATCTTGGATCCGGATCCGAAAAACCGGATCTTGGATCCGAATCCGACATTTCGGATTTTGGATCCGGATTCGAAAACCTGGACCTTGGATCCGGATCCGAAACTCCGTGTCAGAAAATTCGGGTGTTCCGAATCAGCAAAGTTTTCGAAATTATTGACAAAGTGATTTTCAATCCTATGCTTAAAATAGAATTTTAAGACACTTGTGGTATCTGATCGTGTGACAGCCTTGCGTTCTCTTCATTCTGTTGATATTTGGTTTTTGTGCCATAATATGTCACAATTACACCAAATTTGATTGACTAAAACTGTCGAATTTGGTGAGAGCAATCTCACTGTCAGATTCGATTAGAGATGCAAGGGCTCGGAAAAAAACCGGCTTTTTTGGAAAAAAACTCGGTTTTTTCTGCTTCGCTTTTTTGCTTGGGAAATTTTGGGCTTTTTTGAAAATTCTGCTTTAAATTGATAAACCAGATTTTGTTTCGCTTCTCTACAACACAAAAAGTCATTTAATTAGTGGTTGATGCCGATAATAATATAAAACCTCGAAAATAAACCATGAATTTTGAAAAGATATTACAAACAGTTTTATTTCTCAATATATTTACATTATGAATTCCAAAGGATTAACCAATGTTATAATAAGATTTTTTAAATCTCCTACATACAAAAGTAAGCAGGGTTGGCAAGAACCATGGTTGTTTTTGAAAATGCCAAAAACCCGTTTTTTGGGGGGAGTTTAAACTAGGCTTTTTTGGTTTAAACCAGGTTTTTTGGGTTTAGATATTTTGCTTTATGTATTTATATTACATATTGACAGAAATAAATTTGTTTCGCCTTGGTGTTATTATGCAACAATGGGGTTATGCTGGAAGAGGTCACATAAGCTTAAAGAAGTCTTGTCAGTAAATTTCTTAAATTGAGAAGCTCCCGCCCTAGCCATCGGGAAAATCCCGTCATTACTCTAAATGTAAAACAATAACGGAAAAATCCTGTTATTGCATTGCATGTAAAATTTAAAGGTCAACGTATCATAATCAGTACTAGTGGCGGATTTACCATTAGGCACACTAGGCACAGGCCTAGGGGCGCAGCCTATGAGGGGCGGCAGCCGGCAGAAATTTTTTTACCAGTAAATTATAGTAACATTGATATTTATAGTTGGTCAATGTGACCCCCAATTTAATTTCGTTGGGAGGGTTTATTTTTTAAAATTCATTAATGAAATATTGCATTCCAGCCTTTAATATAATAGGTTATAGCATGGCCTTCTTCTGATATGAAAGCAAGGCATAAAGTTTAATATAAGAAGATATTTTCATAACACCTTAACAGTTAGGTTTTGGTAGTATAAATATTAAACAATACTATATGTTCCACATACAAAGAATATTAGTGATAATTTTTTACACTATTTTTATCATTATAAACTATTATATAAAAAAGGAAAAATATGAGTTTAAGGTAATTTCTCCTGTTTGTGTTTTTTTTTAAAAAAGTATTACTTCTTATGTGCAATAAATAAAACTTACAAATCTTGTGAGCTGTCTTATTTTGAATCTTCTTCACCAACGAATGAGAAAGTAAAGGTATGAATATTTGCATAATATATTACGTTAAAATATAGTACATAATATAGACTAAAAAAAATTAATCGAATTTTGCCAAGAACGGTATTGCTTCCAACGATTAATTTATTCATATTCACTATCGCCTAAATGGGGAAACAATTTTCTCATCTCAAAACGTATTAATAAAAATTCAAAACAATTTATTTTACCATGCCTTTCTTGGACAAAGGCATGAATAAAAGCGTGCCAATGACGGAAAATTATTACGTTGAGACTTTCCTATATTCACGAAACATAAAGGGGCGGCCGAACGCATCGTGCCTAGGGGCGGTGCCAGATGTAAATCCGTCCCTTACGCTAAAACTGAGGTATTAAATTACAAATTTAGTACGTACATATCATTGAAAATACAATCCAAGCTAATGTTGGAAGCTATGTAGGCAATCGATAAATTTTGTCAATTTATATCAGTATATTTAAACAACCTAGGCTTCTTTATAAAACAACAGGCATTCAGGCATGCAGAAATATACAATTTAGTTTTGTTTCGTATGTTCAGGCTTAACATCCTTACGTAATACCGAGATTATCAAGGAGTAGACTTTCGTTTAAAGTTACATCCGAACCGCTACTTTGTTTACGCATGAAAGAAGGGTTGTGATTCGACCGAGAATTGAACATGGGACACCTTGATTAAAAAGTGAAAAGGAAATAAAACTAATGCAGATGGTTTGATGTATGGAAACGTCACCATGAAGTTCACACGATTCGCATTTTTCGTTCTTTTTATTTTTTTTCGGTTTAAACCAGTTGTTTATTTAAAAAAAGAAACAAAAACAGCTGGTGTAAACCAGCCAACCCTAAAAGTAAATATTTCTTTTAAAAAAATACTCAAATAAGTAGCAAAATTCTATGTAGTATTTTTACTTCAAAATATTCCATACCCTCTTTCATTTCATTTCATTTCATTTATTTGCCTGTTTCATTAGCTTACAAAGCATGAGAAATTCTCATGTAAGCGTTACAGTTGTCAAAAAGAAAGAAAAAAAACATAGAATATTGTCAAGTACCAGTGGTATACATCATGCATCTTTCTAAAATACAAAACCACATAAATAGGATATATTAAGTATAAAAACATGACAAGTTACATCTAATTAGGTAACTGTTTGTATCACACCAGGCATGTACTCACGGGTAAGTATCTGTTACCAACTTTTCAGTTAATGAGTCATTTAGATATTCTTTAATTGTATATCTTGGAACAAAATAAAATTAAAATAAAACATAAGAAAAATACTTAGATTTATATTATACACTTAAAGGCTGCACATTCAGAGCTTTTGGTTTTGTATATTCTTGAAATTCTACAGTGTTATATAAGCACCATCACGGTTTACTCAGTCCTCAAGTTTTCTGTATTTTTAACAAGAGGGATTCAACATATGAAGGGTGTGAGGTAAGAACATGGTAACCCACAATTTTACTATTTTAAGAAATTAGAAATTTTCTGCTGCACAATCCATTTTGAAAGTCGGAAAGCTGATTTTTCACATAAGACTATACATGAGGGAAGCGGTATGCGTTGCTGTCTATCTGATGCTGCATAACTCAGCAATTAAAAATTTGTTAGTTACCATGTTCTTGGCTCACACCCTTTATATCATTATGGAACACTCCCCACCCCACCAACACACACAAAAAAAGGCCTACGGAATGATAAATACAACTGCACAACAAACATGACTGAGTGGAGCTTTTGCGCTTCTATCGGGAAGTCCAGGATTCAACTCAGCATTCGACCATTCTGATAAAGCTTTTCTTCATTCCATCTGTGAAGTAGAAATAGTGCGTGTACTGTGAGTTGGCCGACTTCATTTCTTATTGTTTTTAAATCGTTATTATTACTAATTACCAGCAGTGACGGTTTTGCGAAGGTTAGGGGGGCGGTCTTTCGGACTGAAGCCTGTTCCCCAAAATTACGGAATGTCTAAAACAAACGAAATAGCTATTAGTTATGCCTTTACTCATAAACTTTAAGCTCCCGTCAAATAAAAATTACAAATGTTTAGAAAAACTAAACATTAGTAAGAACCCTCCCCAAATACTTTTCTAAATCCTCCACTGATTCTCAGTATAAAATGATCTTCAAGGTTGTATCCGGAAGATTATCGCTAAATATATAAAGAAAACGAAATACAGTATTAGTTATGCCTGTACTCATAAACTTCAAGCTCCTCCCAAATAAAATTAGGACATTTTAGAAAATGAAACAATCAGAGAAACCCGTCCAACGTACGTTTCTAAATCCGCTACTGATTATTTGTATAAATTAGTATTCATGGTTGTGTCCGGAAAATTATTGCTAAATCGTTGCACAGCTACAGTATAACAGAAATGTGGAGGTACGGTTAGACGGATATATTGAAAAACGTACGCTTTGACGGATATATAGAAAAACGTTTAACTTTTGCGCTAGAAGCTAGAGTACTAAGCTCTTAGAAATGAAACACAGACGACAAACTGAAATGATCCCGAGAAGAAAAAAATGTCGATAACTCAAAAGTTAAAATAAAGTTAAACAGCCTCTAAAATTGCCCTCAAATACTACATTCTTCATGTTAGCTTTAATTCGTAAATCATGTGCTCCATCCATCTTGATGGTGAATTTTAGAGCGAAATATGGCATTTAGGTCATGAAATTCTTATCTAACTATAGAATATACTATAAGAAAGCTATTTAGATAGAAAAATCATGAAAATGAAAAAAGCCAAAATTTCCAAAATTCTCGTTTTTTTCCCAAAAAAGCCGGCTTTTTATGTGAAAAAAACCATCGATTCAAAAAAGCCGGCTTTTTTGCATCTCTAGATTCGATTCTAGTGGAAATACTCGATCGAGAATGTAGTAAATCTTTTTTAAAGCGGACGTCCTGATAGAAATTTGTCCTTTGTTTTCTGTAACACTAGTCAAATGCTGGGATGAAACAATCTCAAGCCCAACCTTCTTCATTAGGCTCACTCTGCTTACTTTTCTAATCCTTTCTGAGTTATTGTGGTCACTGAATAAGGCCATTTCCTAGTCGTGATGGGCTAGGCCATAGCTAATAGAACAGCCCATAAAATATAATCAAATCAAATCAAATTAAGGAGCAACTTCCTTTTCTTGCTCTTGATGAGATTTTTTCTTTCTTTAATAATTCGTTTCTCTGTAACCGTACCACCCCAGAAGGAGCTATATCATTCATGCAAACACATAGGCGGATCCAGGGGGAAGGCAAAAAGTCGTTCGCCCTACCCAGCGACACTATTAACAGTGTACTTTAGTAGTAATTTGTGGTAATTTCAGATCATCTAAGTAATTTTTCACTGCTAGCATCCCCAACCGCTCCCCTAAGAATCCATCCGCCCCCTCCAGGAGTCCGTTCTGGATTCTCCCTTGCGCAAACACAATATACAACTCATTCAAGAGTACATTTTGTTGGCTTTTTAAAATTTTTATTTTAAAGGATTGTCATTTCTCGTGGCTACATCTGCAATTTTGTCTACAGGGATACATGCAATTTCCAGTCATTACGCAAATATATTTATATATTTAATAAACTGGGGCCGTGTAACGTGGGTTCCTGTCACCACGGCATGGCGCGTCCTCAGGTTGCGGATCGAGGAGAAGGCCTCTAGATATAGAGGTTAGCTGCGAATATACTGAATAAGCAGTCGCGGACAGACGACTAGGAGTGGTCCTCCAGCTTGGGGGTTTGGGTAAGGCTAACACCCTCATCCTGTAAAAAAAGGTACTTGTTCAGAAACATTCACAAAAGCCTCGGACAAGGACTGATAACTTGGCACGACCTCGGCAAAAGAAAATGGACATGAGATTTGGAACATGGAATATTAGAAGTCTTTATAGGGCAGGCGCGTTAAAATCTGTTACGAGTGAGTGAGAGAAATACAGGATGGACCTAGTAGGAGTTCAGGAAGTTAGGTGTGAAGGAAATGGATCTGAGAATTCCGGAAATTTTACGTTCTTTTACGGGGAAGGAAATAAAAATCACCAGTTAGGAACAGGGTTTTTCGTTCACAAACGAATATTACCAGCAATTAAACGGGTTGAATTTGTTACTGACAGACTTTCTTTTATTACTCTCAAGGGACGGTGGTGTGATATTTTTGTTTTAAATGTACATGCTCCAACTGAAGATAAGGGTGACGATATAAAAGATAGTTTTTACGAAGAACTGGAACGGATATTTGACCAACTCCCGCGATACCATATGAAGATTCTATTAGGGGATTTCAATGCGAAGGTAGGACGAGAGGATATTTTCAAACCGATTATAGGGAACGAAAGTTTGCATAAGGAAAGTAATGACAACGATGTTAGACTCGTGAACTTTGCAACATCCAAAAACCTAATCGTGAAGAGTACAAAATTCCCACATCGCGACGTTCATAAATACACTTGGACATCACCAGACGGAAAAACACATAATCAAATTGATCACGTTTTATTAGATAGAAGAAGGCAATCTAGCATAATTGACGTCCGGTCGTTTAGAGGAGCTGATTGTGATACTGATCACTACCTGGTAGTAGCGATAATACGGGAGAGATTATCGTTCAATAAAGGTAATATTCAATGTCCGAAAACAGAGAGATTTAATTTAAAGAAATTAGAAGAGAGCCATGTAAGAAAGGAATACCAGATTGAAGTTTCGAATAGATTCTGGGATTTAGAAGACTCGGAATGCACTAGTGTTGAGGATACCTGGATTGAAATTAGAGATACCATTAAAAGTTCAGCAATAGAAAAATTGGGACACGCGAAAATACGTAGGAACAAACCATGGTTCGACCAAGAATGCATTAAACTAGCAGAGAAGAGAAAACAGGCAAAATTACGGTGGCTACAAAATCCGAATGAAATAACTACACAAAATTTCGCAGATATCAGGCGGGAAACTTCCAAAACCTTTAGAACAAAGAAACGCAATTTTTTGAAAGCTAAAATTAAAGAACTTGAAGATAATAGTAAAAATAAAAATATTCGGGACATGTATAACGGGATAAGCAAATTTAAGAAAGGCTATCAACCTCGTGCTTATATATTAAAGAAAGCTGACGGAACAGTTCTCACTGATACGGATAGCCTCTTGAACAGATTGAAAGATTTCTTTGACGATTTGCTGAACACGCAGCCAAAAACTAATGCGCGTGCAGAAAAGGAGATACACACCGCAGAACCGTATATTCCAGAACCCAATCGAATAGAAGTAGAAGCCGCTTTAAAGAAATTAAAGAAACACAAATCTCCGGGTGTGGATGAAATTCCGGCTGAGTTAATTTTAGCTGGAGGCGAAAAATTGTGGAACAAGATACACAAACTCATTCTCCTTATCTGGAACAAGGAAGAATTGCCTCAAGAGTGGAAAGAATCAATCATTGTTCCAATTCACAAGAAAGGCGACAAAATTGACTGTAATAATTATCGAGGCATCTCTCTTCTGTCAACATCCTATAAAATCCTTTCAAATATTCTATTAGCAAGACTGACCCCATACGCAGATGAATTATCGGAGATTATCAGTGCGGATTTAGACGAAATCGATCAACTGTCGACCAAATATTTACCATTCGCCAAATACTCGAAAAAAAGTGGGAATACAATATCCCGGTACATCAACTATTTATTGATTTTAGAAAGGCTTACGACTCGGTTAGGAGAGAAACATTGTACAACGTTCTTACAGAACTTGGAATACCGAGAAAGCTAATTGGATTAATTAAGATATGCTTAAGTGAATCCCAAAGTAAAGTCCGGGTAGGAAAATTTTTGTCCACGAGCTTTCACGTCCAAAATGGCCTGAAACAAGGAGATGCGTTGTCGCCATTATTATTTAACTTTGTGCTGGAATACGCTATAAGGAAAATCAAAGATAGCAACCAGGGCCTACAGTTGAACGGTATTCACCAGGTGATGGCATATGTTGATGATGTAAATTTAATAGGGGATGATAGGAGAACAGTAGAAATAAATGCAGAGATCTTATTAAATGCTTGCAGGGACATGGGTTTAGAAGTAAATGCAGAGAAAACTAAATACATGGAAGTGCGTCGGGACCGTAATAAGGCAAATTGTGGAGGCGTTAAAATATTAAATAATACTTTTGATGAAGTAGATACTTTCAAATATTTAGGATCAATATTAACAGACGAAAATCATATTCACGAAGAAATTAAATGTCGACTAAAAGCAGGGAATTCGTGTTACTATTCGGTTCAAAATCTCTTGTCGTCGCGAATTCTGTCGAAGAATTTGAAGCTTAAAATATATAAAACGATAATCATGCCTGTAGTTCTGTATGGTTGCGAAACATGGTCACTTACTCTGAGGGAAAAACATAGACTGAAAGTATTTGAGAACAGGATCCTGAGAAGAAGATTCGGACCCAAGAGGAACGAGAATGGGGAATGGCGGAAACTTCATAACGAGGAACTACATAGTTTATACAGTTTACCCAACATTGTTAGGGTCGTCAAGTCTAGGAGGCTTAGGTGGGCAGGTCATGCAGCTAGAATGGAAGAAAGTAGAAACGCTTTCAAAGTCTTGACTGGAAGACCCATATTAAAACGACCATTAGGAAGACCTAGGCGCAGATGGGAGGATAATATTAAGATGGATCTCGCAGAGATAGGAATACAAAGTAGAAAATGGATGCAATTAGCTAAGGATAGAAGTCAGTGGAGAGCTTTTGTGAAAGCGGCACTGAACCTGCGGGTTCCATAGGCCATAGAGTTAGTTAGTTAATTTATAAACTGGGGCAAGTTGGGGCTTCGCCACTAGACCCCCGTTACTACTACCTCGCACTACAAAAGCCTCTAATCATAATCAATTTAAAAAGAAATGTCTGGGGATTCGCTCTTAGACCCTCTGATATCTCATTTGATCGGCCTACGGCCTCGCACCTCGTAAACCTACAACCATACCGAATCTCATTTCAAATATCAAGTTGTATGTAGCAACATTCCGGTATCCCGAGATATACCGAATTTCAGTGCGAGTACGTGGGGGCTGCCCACACATTTGCTCGGTCTACGGCCTCACACATCATACGCCTGCAAATATAACGAATTTTTGCTCAAATAACAAATTTCATTTCTCTAACATTCCAGGATTCCGAGATATAAAAATCTTTTCTTCCCGCCCTTTTTCTTCCCTTCTAAGACATACATCAAACAACGCTTAAGTGCATATCTAATTATTTCAATTGAAAGGTCCAAATACCAAATTCTATGCTCCTAACCTTCAGAGATTCCCAGATATCGACATACTATTATAATAATTACATTTCCCACCCTCTTTCCTTTCCATCTCTTTTCATTTCCTTTTTACGTAAACATGAAAAACCACTGAAACACATGTCAAATTATTTTCAATGAGAAATGCAAATACCAAATTTCAAGTCTCTATCTTAAAGGATTGAACATATTAATACAATAATTGTGATCTCCACTTAATTTTCTTCCCGCCCTTTTTCTTTCCTTCTGGGCCACATATCAAAAAAACGTTGAAATACGTATCTAATTATTTTAAGTGAGGAGTCCAAATACCAAATTCCATGTTTCTAACCCTTTAAGTTTCCGAGATATAGGCATATTATTATCCTAATTGCAATAATTGCAATTTCCATCCCTTTTTTACTTTCTACATCTTTCCTGCCCCTTTTAATTTAAATATCAAAAAACACTTAAACAGGTATCAAATTATTTTCAATGAGAAAGCCAAATACTAAATTTGAAGTATCTAACATCAAGAATCTCGGAGATATGGCCATTTTATTGAAATATTTTACACTCCATTTCTCCCTTCCTCGACAAATTTCCCAACGACCTTCCTTAGTGGTATCCTACGTCACAAATCCTATATACTGTCCAAATTTCAAGTTTCTAGCTTAAGCGTTTTGGCCTGTGGTGATCTGTCACTCACTCACTCAGTCACTCAGGACTGCCCTTTTTTATATACAGAGATTTAAGATTTTATGGGAAAGCCATGGATTTTCTTCTAAGACCGCCAGTGTCTTAGAGATGTAACAGCTTTGCTATAAACTTTAAGCAATCAACTGACTGATCTGCGTCTATATGTATTATGTAAAATACCGCTTATGATATTTATTTTGCTCGTAATAAAAAAAAATATAGAAATGATGAAAAAACATTCATGATTTTAGCGTAATGCTGCAGGAGTTCAGATCATTGGATTAATCATAAGAGCCGACTGTATAAGATAGACTACATTAATTTCCAATGTGGAACAAAGAAAATATGCAGCATTGCTATGCCGTTTCCAACATTATAACTCCATCTGAAAATATTATCATAGGTCTCACGAAGAATCGAATTTTAATCCTAACTCGATTAATATATAACAAAAGGTAGATCTATACAACTACTGACTTGAGATGAAAGTGGCAGTGCATTACTTGTTACAACAACTCACCAAAGGTAGTCATCAACCTGGTTCGGCTAATAATATAAGTAGATTTCGAGTGGTAGTAATTGTTTACACATTAAAATATCTTCTGTGATTACATTTACTAGTATTCTCACCTTTTATATTGAAATTACAAAACGATGATACGTTTTAAACAATTTTATTCGTTGATTCTCTTTGAACGAATATGTACATAGACTGTATTGCAATCGTACATGTTTGTTAGGTATCTATCAACAACTACATAGCAACTAATTATATTATAATGTATGTTTCTTACATATATTAAAAACATTCTTCTTTTGTTATTATTAAATTAACATTATATCTGGTATAGTGCTTATGTAGAAGCACTTTCTGCCCAAAAATACAAGTAATTATCAATTTATACAAAGTATCTCGTTGTATAAAAATGTCGCCCGACGATGGGACTGAATATAAAAGTTACAAGGGAGCTTGGATTTTATATTTAAGAACCACTGGTCCGTTTACAAGAACAATATTCCATTAATTATGTCCTATACATTTTGATCGACCCTCGCATATATATAACATTATTTATTTTCATTCATATAAATATATTTATAATAAATCTTTCATTTCATTATCATTTATCTTTTATTATATTAATATATATTTTATTATTAAAACGTCGTCGCTTATTTACATAATTAACGAAGGATACGAATTCAAAATAGTAAGAAGCAATTACATTTTAAAACATGAGTCACCATGATCAAGGGCGCATTATATATTAATTACTTTAGATGATACTCTACAGTATGCATTGTATCAATTGGGCGTCAGAATATAGAAGGATCTTATTCAAGTAACATATAAGATTGTGCATGAAGACAGTCGTCGAATAATTAGCTTAATAGAATGAATCATATACTTAACATAATCTTTGACAATTAAGTTTCAACACAAATCAAATATACTATAAATAACCTTTGCTTTTAATGAATCGAACTATAATTCTTCATATTAACAAGAAAGAATTAAAAATCATTTGAAAATTATCATTGGTTAATGAGAATTAAAGAAAATTAAATTGAATAAAAATCAAAAATTAAACGTAACCTATGTTCGGACGAACAAAAAGGAAGAAAATAAATCTATTTTTACACAAACAGAAGATACCCTTTTATTTATTTATTTATTTATTTATTTTTTTTTTTAGTCTCCTTCATTCTTATGTATTTGAGCAAGAATATCAGGCGCGACTAACTTTTTCACTAGACGCATCCATTTTTCTTTTGTATACTGGGTAGGTTTCCAAACCTTCAACTCATCTATATTACGAAGTCCAATTGACGTACCCGTTTTAGCGTTCAACAATTCAAAAACTTTAGGGTTTATTTCCTTAAAACATAAATAAGGACCTGAGAAAATGTCACAAAATTTGTAAATCTTCTTTAACAACATATTACTTTGTGGATGTTGTTTAACAAAAACTAAGTCATTGACCTTGATCCGATATTTTCCTTCTTGCAAAGACTCTACTTGAGGCTTCGTGAAAGCCTGATGATCCCATCTCTTAACATATCTGTAATTTGCTGACGTACATTTTCCCTGTATCTATATGGAATTATATAAGGCTTGGTTACAATGGGTTTGTCTGTTTTAACCTTAAAAGAATAAACAAAATCCTTGCAACGCCCAGGACGTTCTGAAAAGACATTTTTATGTTTGTATAGGATATCCTTAAAGTCAGCTTTTACTGTATTATCTGTAAAATCAAGACTACTTTCGAGTGACTTAACACGCTCAGAAAACAATACATCGTCTTTTGAAACCATCAAATTTTGTGTGTCTTTCGTTCGTTGATCATTTAATTTACCACTTTCTGAACTAACAGAAACATTATTCAATACATAAGGAACATTATTATATTGACAAGCAATATCATCTAATTTTGGAAGCAGTTTCTGAACGATTTCCTGAGGTATGCCAGGTATAGTCAACGTTTGGTTTCTAAAATCGAGCATGACACGCAATTGAGATAATAAATCTAAACCCATAATTAATTTTTCATTCAGTTCCTTTATTACTAGAATAGGGATTGATATTTCAAAATCTTGAATAGCTATTGTCACACGAGTAATTCCAGCTACTCTCTTTTTATGTTTACCGGTAAAATCAACTATAATAAGATTCTCAGCCTTTTGTAACTTAGGATTCGAATAATTGCTAGTAATTGCTTTCCATAGCGAATATGATAATAAAGAGGCGTTTGCTCCTGTGTCAAGTAAAGCTTCTGTGCTTAACCCATTGATTTTGACAGGTATTTTAGCTGTACTGTATGATTTTAAAAATACAAAATTTTCTTCAACATCAAAACCATCATTGACAGTATCATCTTTGGACCAACAACGATTTATTACAGGCATAAATTGGTACTGACATCTATTAACTGCTATTTCCGAATAATTATTTACAGATACGTCATGTAAAAGGTCGTTTTCATCATTAACATGAACATGTAAGTTGGAAGATAAATGTTCATAAGAATCTATAGCTGATATGGGTTTAACCCCTACCACATCAGCTGCAATTAGTTTAAATTCATACTCGTGTATGGTTCCAATAAAGTACATTGTACAGCACAATCATGATTATGTCCCGTATTACTGTTCTGTACAGGAATTGCATCAATATCTGGATTTTGATGCGACGTGCCATCTCTTAACCCCCGATTACGTCTATCCACGTAGTGTACTGTATTCCTGGAATTTCGCCATGTATTTCGTCTATTTCTGAACCTATTTTGGGTATATGGTCTTACATAAGGATTGCCACGACTAATTAGGTTAGGCGGATTCCCTACATAGCTCTGCCTATTTTGCTCGTTCTGATTGCTTGAATTCACTCGGTTTAGGTTGTGTTCTGTATCGTTCACACTACGGATATTTAGATTCCGAACAGGTACAAAATGATCTGAATTATTTTTACTTTTGCCTATTCCTGCTTGTTGATTCAGAGCATGGTATTGAGTTTCATAACATTGAACAAGCATTAATAAATGGTTAAAACTCATACACTGGGTAGAAAACAGGATCTGTTGTAACTTAAACGGTAGCAAATTTCGAATTGATGCTATGATTCTAGATTCCGATTGCAATGGATTTACGACTTTTAATTCGTTGTATGTATTTACAACAAACTCGACAACAGATTTGTGCAAACGAGGATTGAAATGTTGGTTTCTAATCGTGGCATCTCTATTTGCAAGCAAAAAGTCATTTTCGTAATTTGCGACTAGCGCTGCTTTGAATTCCTCATACGTACTAACGTGATCTCGTACTGCTTTAAACCATAAAGAACATGGTGGGAGTAATAAATGAGGGATTAGTTTCATATATTGTGATCTATCTATACACATTATATTGCACTCGTCCTGAAATTTTTCTAGGAAAGAAGTAGCATTCTCATTACATTTTCCACTGAACTTACTCATAGCACGTATTTCACTCATCTTTACGCTTAACTTTACCTTCCTTTTATCATTCCGTGTTCTTGTTGAGTGACAATTCCTACCTATGGCGTGATGTGTAGTTGTGCCATCTCTTTTCCGCCCATCTGTACTTCTCGGATGAATTTCTTCCAAAATAATGTCCTCATCAGATACGGGTGAAGGCGAAGTCATCTCTTGTGAACAAGGGAATTCTACACGATCATTATCCATGTTGTTGTGGTATGTGTTGTCCCTGATCTGTAGTGTCCTGATTTTCTCTTGTAAGGTAGCTATCAACTGTGTATTCACACGTATCTGGTTGGAGTTATCCGTGACCTGAATCTTTTGTTGCTGTACAGAAGATTCTATTACTTCCAAATCCCTTTTTACACCACTGACTTCTTGGATTAGATGGTTTTGATTATCCTGGCAATCCTCAGATATTCTTTTTAACTTTTCATCAAACTGCGAAGTGATGTCATTCATTGCCTGGATAATAAATTGTTTCGTCTCATCTGACTTCTGCTCCAATCGTCTGTTGGATTCCTCGGACTTCTGTTCCATCGTCTGCTTTAATTCTTCATATTGTCTGTTGGATTCCTCGGACTTCTGCTCCATCGTCTGCTTTAATTCTTCATATTGCCTGTTTATCGTCTGCTTTAATTCCTGCTTCATGGCTTCCATATCGTCTTTTCGGGTTTGTTCTTGCCGCTGTAAGACTAGTAAAATTCGGTCTTCTAATGTCATTCCTGGTGCTGCACTTCGTTCACCGTTATCACTATCACTGGTTTCTTTCTGCATTGCCTCACCGTTCATTTTTCTTGTGGTTATTTTACCACTTCTAAGTCTTGTCAAGTTCGTAGTCATTAACCTTATTACAAAAGTAAATTCACCCTTACTTTACTTCGGGATATGAATTTACAAGAGTCCCGGGTGAGGTAAACCACAATTTTTACAACGACTCACCAAAGGTAGTCATCAACCTGGTTCGGCTAATAATATAAGTAGATTTCGAGTGGTAGTAATTGTTTACACATTAAAATATCTTCTGTGATTACATTTACTAGTATTCTCACCTTTTATATTGAAATTACAAAACAATGATACGTTTTAAACAATTTTATTCGTTGATTCTCTTTGAACGAATATGTACATAGACTGTATTGCAATCGTACATGTTTGTTAGGTATCTATCAACAACTACATAGCAACTAATTATATTATAATGTATGTTTCTTACATATATTAAAAACATTCTTCTTTTGTTATTATTAAATTAATATTATATCTGGTATAGTGCTTATGTAGAAGCACTTTCTGCCCAAAAATACAAGTAATTATCAATTTATACAAAGTATCTCGTTGTATTGTAGTGCGTTTAAAATATACTAAAGACTAAATGATGGGGTGTGCGCAACAGTGGTCTAACCCCGAAAAATGTGAAAATGAGATTTTGATGTAATCTCTTGTCATTTAAATTGAATCGTCTTCCCACTAAGTTAGATAAAATTCACCTAGTAAATTTTATATACATTTTATACATATGGATATTTAAGTCTGGGTCTGAATCTAAGGCCTAAAATATTCAAAACAGGAGTCCGAATCTGAACTTCGACATTTCAGATCTGGATCCAGGAACCGGATATCCGGATCCAAGATCCGAAACTTCGGATCCGGATCCAAGATCCGAAATTCCGGATCCGCACCCAAGATCCGAAATTCCGGATCCGGATCCAAGATACGAAATTTCGGATCCGGATCTTATAGGATCCGTATCCGTCTGGCCATCTCTAGGGTGTGTCTTCAAAGTTTACGATTTAAACCAGTTCTTGGCAGAGGCGGATCTAGAAGTTAAAAACTGCGGGGGGGGGGGCAACCAGAATCCAAACTATAATAGTATATCATGAGTTCACTAAAACTTCAAGAAATATATAAATAATAGCTTAAATCATTTTCGTTACTCAGAAAACTGGGGGGCTAGGACCCCCGGATCCGACGTAGATCTGCCACTGGTTGTTGGCTGGGTGGATTTGTGTATATTTTTTTGTTTAAAAAGTAGAAGTAGAAAGCAAATAAATAAAACAATTGAGGTTGGCACTTGCTTTCATATAGCTAAATTAATCTTATCATATAATTTCTATCATAAGAATTGGACTCTCAAAAAGTAGGGAAAATTTGATAAGAAAAGAGAAAATTTTGTGTCAGTTAAGGGGAATTTTCTTAAGAAAACCAACAAGCAGTGAACTTAGTTTAGGCAGGAAGAGTTGCTGAGACCTTTTTATACTTACCCTTACCCTATGACAATTATTGCACGAAAGAAATTTATTTATTTATTTATTTTCTGTAATAGATAGCTAGACTGATTATCGACTTCGTTAATGGCTTCGTTAATGGAACAAGTTCATGGATAACGGTGACCATAACGGCGTCCATCCATGGCTCACGTTAGATGGCCAAAAAAAAAAAAAACATCTAGTTGTTGCTATCTACCGGACAAAACTGAAACTTCTATTCTAGACCCTCTTTACTGTTTTTAACTATATTTTTTATGATACAAACAGTAAGTCTGTGGTGGATAACATCGTGTCTGTGGAATTTCTCGGGTTGATTCCCGTTTTCTCCCTCATTCTCACTCTACCAATTCTTTCATCTTCATTCACTTACTTAATCATCCGATACCCTTAGCCTAATGGGCATAATCGAGCGTCGTTAAGCTGAAAGATTTATATGTATACAGGCTGTGTTGAACTGACAAATTCTCATGCATATAAGAATACAAAAATGTTAATTGAGAACGTTTTTCAAATAACTGCCTCGATAGCGCAGTAGGTAGCGCGTGAGTCTCATAATCTCAAGGTCGTGAGTTCGATCCTCACTAGGGGCAAATTTGTTTTACACATAAATATATATCATAATGTTCAACAATAGGATATAATTATTACTGGAAAAACATATGTTTTTCCACTGTATATAATATGTTTTTCCACTATATATAATATGTTTTCCAGGGCTGGTTAAAGGCTAGTATTTATTTTAGGATAAGGAAGTTGAAAATAAAAACATATTAAAATTTGCTTTTAAAATAAATAGATATATTGCAAAGTATGAAAGTAAGAATGGAATATTGTATTGTCACCGGACTTACATGGCTCTGCAACAGTTCTTAGTTCTATGACGTCAGGAAACAAGTTCAATTTATACGAACACTTATTTAATGTTTGAAACAAACACCTGTTACATCCTTGTACACTCATGTCCAAAATGATTGTCGCATATCTATAACTGTCTTCTTGTAAAAATATCATGTAATAATGATTTTGCAGGAGACTTTTAATACTGATACTATGTGTACAATCGGGAAATATATGTGGTAAATTTCATAGGAAAATACAGTAATTATAAATTGGAAGATTAGAATGAGTAAAATAAAATGTTGCTAAATGGACACGAAAGTTTTGTTTTCGTTTTATTGTTCTTATTTACTGCTCTTTTGACATGAAAATTGCCACATACATGTCTTTGCCGATTGTACGCATACTAACATTATAAGAAATACCGGGTGAATTCGTTATCAAATTATATTCCTACAATAACATATTTATAGACATGCGACAATAATTTTGGACATGAGTGACACATCTTTTAATACTATTGTTAATGAAGTGGTCTATTTCCCCCAATAAAAACCAACATCAAGCAGGGCATGTGCTCCCTCCTGTCCTTCTAAGCCGGCCCCCAAGGCTGAATGTAACATTGCGGCTTTTTCCTGTTATAATAGGAAAAACTCAGGATGGTCAGCAACTGGTATCGAACCCAGGACCATTCGAATGTGAAGGCGAGAGAGAGGGTAAATCTGGTGGTCATATTTTGAAAAGAAAATAAGGAAATGGATTCCACTAAGAAAATGATTCACGTTGTCAATACATTTCAAATCTTTGTCTGGGTTTTCTGCCTTTCAATTCCAAGTTTTTTTTTTTTTTAAACCACGAAGGCCCTAAATAAATTAGAATATCGACTCTCCCGTGTGTGTGTGTGTGTTTTTTTTTTTTTTTTGTTTTTTTTAATATTGGCATGGCTCTTCATTTTATATCAGATTCTTCCCGCACTATTCTGTTATTTACCATAGGTAGAATCCTTTGAGAAAGAGACAGGCGACAAGTGCTTTAGTTCTCTATGGTATGTTTGTGACCGTTGTAGATATTTGAGTGGCTCTCTGACACGGAGCTGACGGCTGATATCATGTTGGTCCCTCTTATTTATTTGTTTCTTCAGTTCTGTTTCTCTTTTAGCCAAAAGAAAAGAATTTCACTCTTCTGTCCCATTTACAGCCGTAACCATCCCCCTCCTACGCTGTCCAACTTTGACCACATGCAGGGGAAAACGAAGGAAAAGGACGGGTGCATTTGCTTTGACGGCATTTCAGCGACAACCCCATCTGTTGCCAAAATAAGGAAACACTTTGAATTGCAAGGAGAAACTCTATCTTCGATTTGTCAAGATCACTTGAGTCCCGCCGGCTCTTAACGACCCTCGATTATGCCCATTAGGCTAAGGGTATCGGATGAAGATGAAAGAATTGGTAGAGGGAAAAAGCGGGAAACGTATATATGTATATACAGGGTGTTTCAAAACAACACCGAAAACGTTTCGGAGGCGATTCCCGACACCAAGATAAGATAAAAAGTATAGACCAACCTGGGTGCACAAATGCTTCCTGTCGGATTTATAAGCTGCCGAAAACATGAAAAAATAAATTTTAAAGGTCCATAGCTGCAAAATTATGGAACCTACCGTAATTGAGTTAAGACTTCTTTTAGGAACTAGTATGTGTCCTATCCAAAATACATGTTTCAGAATCCTGCTGTACTTTCGCAACACCTTTTACACAGGTAGTTGGTGAGTACTTCAAATTATATGTCCGAAGCAAAACTCATTCTATAAAAACTGTTGCGTGAGTACCTTAAGATTCCGAAGTATGTATTTTAGGATAGAGCACATATTAGTTCCTAAGTGAAGTTTTGACCCGACTACGGTAGGTCCAATAGTTTCAGAGCTATGGGCATTTAAATTTAATTTTTTCACGTTTTCGGCAGCCTATAAATCCGAAAGGAAGCATTTGTGCACCCAGGTTGGTCTATACTTTTTGTCTTATTTTAGAATCGGGAATCAGCTCCCAAACGTTTTCGGTGTTGTTTTGAAACACCCTGTATATATAGGTCTATATACCGTCTTTTACGAAGTATAAGTCGGAACCTAATTTTTAAGCATTTTTAAAAAATGACTACCGTAACAGTTTAATGGAATATGGGAGGGAGATAGTGTTAGCAAGCTTATGAATCCCAGCAACTCATGTTCGTCGCATCGGTGCATTGCTGCTATCAGTTTAATCCATTGTTGCCAGATAGAAATAGGTTTCCCGCGGCATCAAATGTATGGACATTTTTAAGACTGGCAATAATTTTAAATCAAACACTGGACATATTCATATTAATTTTGAGTACGGTATAAGACCCACTTTAATTTTGGAGGCAATTTTCAAAAAAAAAAAAGTCTTATAGTCCGTAAAATACGGTAATGGCTTAAACCTCTTAAGCTTGAAAGTAAATATGATTTGTGACGTAAGGTATCAATAAAGAAGGATTTTTGAAAATTCAACAAGGAATAGAGCGTTGAAATGAATGTGGCAATTATTACATTAAAATGTATATACATATTTTGGAATCTCTAGGACATGAAATTCACAATATGGACTTCTCATTTAAAATAAGGAGATACTTGTTTCAGCGTTTATTTTATTTATTATATATATATATATATATGGTAGTTGGACTTCTCGTTTAAAATAATAAGATTCTAGCGTTTAGCGTTTACTTAATGTAGGACATAGAAGCGAAGCAGAGCACGAGCGAAGGCAAAACGGATGGGAATTTAAGGTCCATATATTGAAATCTGGTAAGGTTTTTTTTTTTTTTTTTTTTTTACTTTTGGAATTTCCACTTTTTGAGGCAAATTTTAGACTTTCACTCAAACAACTACTGCTTCCTTACTATTTACCGCATGATCATGGTTTATGCTTCGTTTTTTTTTATTTTTTTTTTAAATTTAGAATAAAGCATCTTTTCCAAATGTACTGCTCGCTTCTCCGTATTATATCCCAGAAACGGAATAATCTAGAGTTTTTTTTTTTAAATCTTTTTTCAAAATTTTTGCGCCCCTGTGGCCCGGGTCTGGCTTTACGTAGGGATCTGGAAATCTCTAGAACAATTCGCAGTTGTGCATACAATGCGTGTACAAAATTCCAGTCTTGTATCTTGAAAACAAAGGTCGGAAAAAAATTAAAGTCTAAAAGTGATCCACTTTATATCTATCTATCTATCTATCTATCTATCTATCTATATCTATATTTATATATCTATATATCTATATATATCTATATATCTATATATCTATATATCTATATATCTCTATCTATCTATCTATCTATCTATATATATATATATACAGGGTGCGGCACGTAAAACCGGCCAGTAAAGTGAACACATAAAATGAAATGTCCCCTTATTTCCCCTTAAAACACGTCTGCAACTTCTCTCACTTGCATGAACCTGTTGACTCAATCTTCTGGTTGACTTTCGAGGACTTCTTGTCATTATCTCCTCCACCTGCATCTTTAATTCAGGTGTGCAGACAGATGGTCGTCTGTTCCTGGGAGCATTTTGAACCGATCCTGTACGCCGCCATTTTTCAATCAATTCCTGAATGGTGCTTTTTGCTGGCACAGAACGTCCTGGAAATTTCTCCTGAAACAAATTCTTTGTTTTCGCAAAAGATCCAGTGAGAATGAACCCTTCAACAATGGCAACACGCTCGGGTATCGAATACGGCAATATCACACACTGACACTCACCCGGCTTAACACAACGAGGCCTTTTTCTCAACTGGTTTCACTGGCTGCGGCTGCACGTGACTGCTGCAGGTCACGTAAGTTGACCCGACCTCGACACGCCATCTCTTGGTAGGAAGGTAGATTATTTAAGTGTTGCCAAAAACACAATATACCAGAATATTACGACGGGCCGGTTTTACGTACCGCACCCTGTATATATATATATATATATATATATATATATATATATATATATATATATATATATATATTCTAAAAATTTACTGCATCATTACTGTTTGGTCTAGGTTCATGGTTAAACGCCTTTTTCTTCAGTATTAGATGTCCTTTAGAATGGTGCCACTTATATATCCGTATCGTATACTTGAACCGTGAAATTTAACCCCCAAAAAAACTATTTTTTTTTTCTGAAAACGTCATCCCCTTGGAACATTTGCGCCCCTCGAGACCGGGTCCGAGTTAACGTAGGGATTACAAAAAATTGAGAAACACTCAAAGATGCCTACAATTCGTATGCAAAATTTCCTTCTGATGTCTTGAAAACTAACGGCCGGAATGATTTTTTTTTTTTTAAAATTTGCTCCAAGAAAAAAGTGACGCTTCTCTGCGCACACTTGGCGCCGGCAAGTTGATCATCCGGTTTCAAAACGCATCTGGGGTGTTCTTTGGTATCATGCTTGTCTCGGCCAATAAAAAAAACACGCGTTCAATACGTGTTATATGAGCTTAACAAGCGTTTAAACATAACACTACTCCAAGGTACGAATTCCTACCAAAAATCCCCAAAGGGTTAATAATACACCTAATTACAGAAAAAGAAAGGAAATTCTAAGATAAAAGAGTCAAAACCTATACTTTTTAAATTTTTGAAGCAGTTCTTGGTAGATGACAGTATCTTCTTGTCAAATTGTTTTTGCCAAGCCAAAGAACACTGCAACATACACACACATTGCACTTCATAGGCAGTGGTGCCCCCCCCCCTTATGTCCATGACGCAACCCCCCCAATTGTCTAGACGTAGGTGTTCTTCCATGAAAAAATCTTCTTTTCGATTAATTTTTACACTCCCTCAAACATATTTATACAGATTTTTACCCTCCCCAAATATTTCAATGACGCACTTTGCGTCATATATATGGTACCAAAATATTTATCATCCTCTTAGGTATTGATCAACATCAATATCATCTCTCTACAGCTTATGGTTTCCGAGCTACGGCTCTTTAATATCTAGAAATTGGCCATTTTTGGACAATATCACGGGAATGGTAAGTCATAGAGAGATGATATTGGTGTTAATCAATCCCTAAGAGTATGGTAAACTTTTTGGTAATGATAATAATTGGTGGCCACTGGCCAATTGTCCATGATCAATATCAGTTCATCTCTCTACAAATTATGGTTTCGGAGCTATGGCTCCTTAAATATCTAGAAATTGGCAATTTTCGGCCAATATCACGGAAATGGTAAGTCATAGAGAGATGATATTGGTGTTAATCAATACCCGAGAGAATTGTAAACATTTTGGTAACGATAATAATTGGTGGCCACTGGCCAACTGGCCATTGGCCAAACCAATGGCCAATTGGTCAGTGGCTACCAATTACTCTTTGGTACCAAAATATTTACCATCCTTTCAGATATTGATCAGTATTAATATCATTTATTTATGACTTACAGTTCCTGATATATGTCTCCTTAAATCTCTGGAAGTCGGCCATTTGTTGGCCAATATCTCGGGAACGGTAATAGGGATGCGAAAAATTTAATCACTTTCTAGGTTGATCTATCGAATGCAGGGTTCAAAATTGAAAAATATGCAAACAACAGACAGACAGACAGACAGACGGACGGACGGACACACAGACATAGAGAATTCAGTAACGAACTTTTTAAGTTCGTTGAAAAACTAAAGCATCATATCCTACACATTATATATTCCACCACATAATTGTATACAGGGGTTGCATACCTCTCAGGCGTTTGTTTCATGGTTAAATGATAATGGAAAACGAAGGATAACCATTTCTCCAGTGTATGATGAATCTTTATTGTTTGTAGTGTTTTGCCAATGAACACCATATATCACTGACATTATAATTAATTGTGTGTGTAATGTATGTGCTTATTACATACTGCATGCAAGAAGAAAGGAAACACTGATCATACATGAATTAAAAACTTCAGCCTGAAGTAGACTCAAATCTTGCAACCGGTGCGAAATATTGAAAAAGTAATCGAAAAATCTCCCCTTTGTGCAGGGGTGCCCACAAGGGGGGGCTATGACGCAAACTGCGTCATTGAAATATTTGGGGGGGGGTTAAAATCTATATAAATATGTTTGATGAGGGGGGGTAAAATTAATCGAAAAGAAGATTTTTTTCATGGAAGAACACCTACGGATAGACAATTGGGGGGGTGCGTCATAGACATAAGGGGGTGGGCACCACTGCTTTATGGTATCTCTTTTCAATTTTTATCAAGACGTCTTTCACTTGTGTCTGTAAAGGGACATGTACAGATGTGAGGAATAACAAGGACATTCATGTTCATATGTGAATGATGCGCTGTGTACAGAGCGCATGTTCAGCTAGTCTATATATTAAAATGCTAGATTTATATGTTTGTCTCCAAGCCTTCGACAATGAGATCTTGAAAACTACAAGTGCTAGAAACGTACCATTTTCACTGGTTGATTCCAAATTTTGTATAGATTGTCCAGTTCTCACTCAAATTTCAAAAACCGTGTCTTATTGTTCTACTTAACCGTTTTGAGCCCATAAAATTAACATTGTTGCGGCCGAAACTATGGTGTTAGGCAACCAGTAGAGAAGTTACGTATCACGGGTTGACGGCCATTGCAGGGGCTTTGCTTAAATCTGAATGACAAAACCTATTGCATGCTGGCAACTTCAAAGGCTTCAAGAGACGCAATGAGGCGTACTTCGACGGATATGGATTTATTAGAAAAAATATTTCCACTTGATATCGTGTTACTTCTACAAATTTGCAACAAACTCATTCCAACATCTATACATATAAATTCACTTCCTTTGTGAGTCTCCTATCCTTTACTTGTGTGAGTAAGGAGACATTCACAGTGGAAAGGAGATTCATGGTCATAACAGAACGATGTGCTGAGTAGACAGCGCAGGTTCAGCTAGTAATAATTAATTATTTTTAAAAATCAAATAGTTCCTGCAAAGCCCGAGAAAACTTATCCTAAAACATGCTACAACAAGATAATCAATGTGGTAATGTGGGTTTCATATAACCAAGGGGTTAAAAATCCTACGTAGCCAACTTTTTCCAAATGATCTAACTTGGTGATGAATGTTTAAGTCATTGATGATGTCATAACTGCTGACAGGCAGTTCTTGCTTAACTTTTACCAGAACCATCTACTTTTTCTGTGATTGATCGCTCATTCTTGACATCGAAATTTCCAGAACAAAAGCGAATGAACCATATGTTAGTTGTTTCTTTTGGTACCGTATTCTGCTCCTTTTACAGAACAGAGCAGAGATTTCTTGGCGGTTTTTGTGGTTGATTTAAGTACCGGGCTTGGGCCCTTGCCTTCCATTTGTGTTGTTGACTGTCGTTTGTTTTGCGTGCGTATTTGTTGTGAGAGAGGACGCAACTGTCGCGCTCCTCTTTTGCTGTTCCTATGTCAGTTTAGTTCTTGTGCGTTTTAGGGGTGCGGCATCTTGTAAGTTCGTCTTCTTGGGTTGGCCGTTCCTATGGTGGCTATGTGTTGGTGTGGCGAGGCTCTGATTGTCCTCCAGAAGTTGGCTGATCTGTGAATTCTGTAGTCATGTAGAAATGGGAGTTCCAAATCTTCATGTATTTGCTCGAGGCGAGTGTCTCTCGAGTGTCCCGTGATAGCCCTGGCTACTCTGTTCTGGATGACTTGTAGTTGGCTGAGGTGCGTTTTTGCTGCGTGTTGCCATGCAGGGTGGGCATACATCAGGATGGGACGAATGCTCATCTGATATATATGGCGTTTGGTTTTCAGGGTGAGGGATGGGGAGAGGAGTAGCGGTAGCAAGGCTTGATGGCGTTGACTGGCTTTCTTGGCGATGGAATGTATGTGGTGAGCAAATGTAAGTTTCCTGTCCAGTATTATTCCGAGGTATTTGGCATCATCTCGGTTCTGGAGGGGTGTTCCAGCCATGGTGATCCTGACGTGAACCCTTCTTCTGTTTCTTGTGAAGTTTACTACTGAGGTCTTCTGTTCGCTGACTTTGATCTTCCACTCTTCAGACCATCGGTGGAGAAGTTCGGCATGTCATCTGAGGTATAGTTCAGCGTATCTGATGTTTCCATGGCTAGCAAAGATTGCCGTGTCGTCTGCGAATGTTGCTACCGCTGTGTTGGGGGTTGTGGGAATGTCCGCCGTGTACATGGCGTAGAGGGTTGGGGATAGGCAGGATCCTTGGGGGACTTCTGCTAGGATAGGTCTGGAGGGTGTTAGGTGTCCTGCATGGGCAACACGAAAGGTTCTTCCTTGAAGAAAGGATTTGGTGATTCTTAGAAGGTAGTGCGGAGTGCCCTGGAGCATCATCTTGTGAAAGAGGCCTTCGTGCCACACCTTGTCGAATGCTTTTTCTATGTCGAGAAAAAGCCCCAAGGTGTGGCCTCCCTCGTTGAATCTGTTACATATCTTCTCTACCACCCGTACCAGCTGCTGATCCGCGCAGTGTCCTTTCCTGAAGCCGAACTGGTGGTCCGGGATGATGTCATGATCTTCTATGAATTGCTGAAGTCTGCTCTGCAGTACTCTTTCAAACACCTTGCTGGTATGCGAGAGCAGGCTGATAGGGCGGTAGTTGGCCGGGTTTGATCTTTTCTTTCCTGGTTTGGCCAGCATTATGACTTTTGCTTCTTTCCAGGCTTCTGGGTAGTGTCCGGTTCTCATAATGGCGTTGCACAACTTACAGAGTAGGACCAGGGCCTTTCTCGGGAGGTGCTTCAGTGCTTGCGGCGTCACTCGGTCTTGACCTGGAGCCCGGTGTGCATTGATCCTCTTGATGATTGCTTGTATCTCCCGCGGTGTTGTGAGGGCTTCTGGAGGAGGTGGGTCTTCTATTCGGGAGAGGTGGTAGGATCTATGTACTGCTGCAGTGGTGGTTGCTGGCGTGTTGGTAGCGTTGATCTGGAAGGTGGTTTCCAGGGTCTGGGCGAAAAGTTCTGCCTGTTCTTCCGGTTCGTGTATTGTTCCTTGTGGAGTTTGAAGTGTGAGTGTTCTGGAGTTTGCTTCTGGTCTTGTGATGTTTTTCACTAACTTCCAGAATTGCCTGCTGGGTGCATCTAGCTCCTGGAGGTGGAGGTTCCAGTTTCTGATTTTGATTCGAAGGAGTCTTTTCCTGACTCTGGATACTAGGTGGTTCCAAAGTGTTTTGAACTGGGGAATACTGGTACGTTGCCACTGCTTCCGGGCCCAACGCTTCAAATGGATCAAGGCTGAGGTGCGTCGTTCTTCTGGAGTGGTCTGGTGTGATGGATGAGTCGTTGTTGAGGTGGTTGAGGCGATGGCTATGGCTGAGTTGATGGCTGCGGTCAGGGACGCAGTGGTGGCCTCTATGTCTTCCGTTGTTTCAATTATCCGGCGTGGATCTAACATGTCGCTGAGCAAGGATCTGTAGTGGTCCCAGTCTGTTGTGCGCAGAGTTGGAAGGGTTCGAGTTGTGAAGTGGTAGCTGATTGCGATCGTTTGTAGAACGGGTAGATGATCCGAGTCGAGGCCGTGGATAACCTGAGGTATACCTAGGATTGCCAGGTTCGCTGTCAGTACCATGTCCAGTACATCAGGCATCCCGCCGTTTCTTGGATAATGCGTGGGTTCCGTTGGAGCCGTGGGAGTGAAGTCTATGGTGGTGAGAGCGTGGTGGAGGATCCTTCCGTTTGCGTTTGACACATTGGAGTTCCACGCCGGATGTTTACTGTTGAGGTCTCCCCCTAGTAGAATCCGGTGTCCTAGCTGTCGCAGGGCTTGCAGATCTGTTGCGTTGAGGTTGTTGTTGTGAGGCTTGTAGGCTGCTATTATTATTATCGGTCCATTAGCTGAGTGGAGGGTGATCCCTGTAGCTTCCAGGGATTGTAGAGGTGGTAGAGGGAGAGGGTCGTACGGGATACTGTCTTTGATTAGAATTGCTGTTCCTCCAAGGGGTCGGTCGGGACGGTCGGTACGGATGGTGGAGTAGTTGCGGATTTTTAGGGTAAGGTGTGTTTTAGGTGGGTCTCTGACAATAGGGCTATGTCCACTTCTTCTCTGCGGAGAAAGTCCTCCAGTCCTTCTTTTGGATTCTTTCTGCGTTCCAGTGCAGCACTTTGACTTGTCTGTTGATTCTTCTTTTAGTCGGTGCCATCGTCAAGGATGGACGCGACTACCTCAAACATGATGGTGATTTTGCTTAGTGGGTCTGTCGTTTCTTTCACCTTCCGGAGTCCTACTCGCAGCTTTTCTAGCATTGAACGGAGATTGAGGCCCGACAAGAGTTCTCGGATCTCTTTGAATGTGTCTGCCAATGATGGTTCAGTGCGTTTGTCCTCGGTGTCTTCTTCTCTGGATTGGGAGTTGTCCTGGGTTGTTTGATTTTGCTTTGTTTCTTGGTTGGGGGGCCTCCTGGTTTTCTGGTTGGTGTTGTTCTTGTCTTCCGGCGTGACTGCTCCTGCGTAAGATGTAGCGTTGTTTCTTCTGCGGCTGGTATCAGATTTTGAGGGAGGGTCCGACTTAGCTGGTGGTTGGGTTGGCTGTTTCCTCTTGGCTTTGGCCGCCTTGAGCGTGGGACAGCCCATGTAGTTGGCGGGGTGTTCGCCTCCGCAGTTACAACATTTTGCCGGAGTGTCCCTCGTTTTCTTCGGACATTCAGTGGAGAGATGGGATTCTTCGCATTTGATGCAGCGAGGGGTCGCCCTGCATGTTTGCGTGGTGTGCCCTACTCGTTGGCATCGGTAGCATTGGAGAATTGACTGACCCTTGTAGGGTTCCACTGCCACTCTGTAACTAAGAAGGTACTTGAGATCGTAAATCTTGTTGTTCGTTGGGGGTAAAGTAACAAGGAATAGCGGAAACAGGGGCCTGTTGCCAGACGGGTCACTGCGTCCCCTCATCTGGACCACATTGGTTGGGGTGAACCCCTGGTCCTTCAAGTCCTGTAGTATGTCAGCCGTTGGAGTGTCGAGTGGCATCTTCCGGATGACTACTTTGATTGGGCGTGTTTGTTTCGGAAGTTCTGTGGCAAATGATTGTCCGGTCTGGATGCAGAAGGCTTCCATCATTTCAAAGTCGCGCCAGGTGGTGCAGTGGATTTTTATGTATGCACTCGGTTGCAGAATTTTGTAGGGATCCTTGCAGTTTGCGGTTAGCGTTTTTATGAAAGTATGTCTTTTCTCGACGTCATATATGAAGAGGGGGGTATCTTCCTGCTGCGGACGGTGTCCTCCGGATTTTCTTCTTCATATTCGGTGGGTGTTTGACCACCCCCAGCGTTGGATGGGTCGTTGGTGGTGTCCAGCGCCGAGAAAGAGTTCCTGAATTCAACAAGTGGCGTAATGCTACTTTCTGGTCTTCTTTTCGCTTTCTTCTTGGGGTGTTGGAACTCTCCTGCACTATCGGTAGGGTCGTATTCTTCATCACTGGACCCTGCCATCTCGATGGACTGATCTTGGATCTGGGGGGCATCCGCGTGGACGGTTGCACTGTCAGCTGTTTCGTTCATGTGAGGGGTAGAAGTGGTTTGAGCCGTGAGGGCGTGGAGTTCCTCGAGACTCATAGGAACCAATTTAGCCTGACGGGTTGTTCTGCGGCGTTGAACAGAGCCTAAGTTACTAAAACTCATGGCTTTTAGTTGTTTCGCAAGGCTTGTTTCCGGTCCTGCGGGTGGTTTCCTGACGGGAGGCACTTGGTTGGTATGTGGATCACTGCTTCTTGGGGGGGGGGGCGACCTGAGTGTTTTGCTTCATTTCTTGGCTGACGTCTAAACGCTGTCTAGGAACGTATTGGACGAGCTCCTAGCGGCCAGTTTTTCTTTTAGCCGTATTGCTGGGATCTTTTATTATTTATGGGAACAGGACCTAATTTTTATTTGTCCCCAGCCTATGAGCCGGGCTCCCGCTCCAGCGGGCAACTGAGCTAGTTACAGAAAACAGAAACAGAAAAATTTATAAGTAAGGACGCCCCTCAGGAAAGCCCGCGTCCTGGATAGTGAGTAAGGCATCAACCAACATTCTACATGCCTCTCCTCCATGCTGTTAGTAACCTATAGTATCTGTCGGTGGGGAGTGTGTGTACCGCGGCCTCTATCTTAAACGGAAGACATTTACACGCGAATCTGTTATTATGTGTAGATAGAAAGAAAGAAGGGTAAACAAGAAGATAGGAAAGCGCGAAAGAAGTTATTTTGTTTTGATAGAGGGACAAAAAACCTGGAAGCCAGGAAAAACCCCCTTGTCGGTCGTGCTGCATGCATAGGCAATTTACATGGCAAAACCACACTTGAAGGGGTGGTGAAAATCCATGTAAATAAGTCTGTATTTGTATCTTTATAATACTACTTCTGCAGTTTATTAATATTTAATCTGTTGTCATGTCTGTGTTGTCTGTAGTATGGAAGTGTTTTGTTAGTGGGGACTTTGTTATTTTTTTATTATGTCATGCAATTCTGCTGCTTGTTCCGTTGCCTCGCCTGGTCGTCGTGATTTATTCCTGAAAAGAGAAACTTAGGTTGCTTTTGTTATTTGTGTCTATTGTATATTTCTATTACCCAGATTCGTCAATTTGTGCTAATTATATACATATTTGCTTATATACAAACATACTATATTACCCTATTGATTCTCGTTTGGTCAATGAAATGTTACGTGTTTAGTTTTTTTTTATTATTTATTATTTTATTTTTTATTTTTATTAATTTTTTTATTTTTATTAATTTTTTTATTTTTATTTTTATTATTATATTTTTTTGTTTTTATATATATTTTTTTATTTTTTTTAATTTTTATTTTTATTTATTTTTTTTCTATATATATACATACACACTACACACATACATACATATATTTGTAAATGTTTTTTTTGCGTCTAAAGTATACATACGCACACACACACATATATACACATATATACAATGTTATTCATGTACATATCCACGCATACACGCTCGGACATACGCACACATTCACAAACATATAGATATTCGTATACACAAATGCACATACATATACTCACACATACAAACTTACATACTTACATATGCTTTCGCACCTACATACGTATACGCTCGTACATGTTTAAATATTTTACCGTTAGCTTAAGATAAGTATTTCTCTATCCTCTGAGTAATAGAAACTTTTATGGGTTTAGTATTAGGTGTAGTGGTCTCTTGTGTTTGGTGTAGGAGTTTATTGTGTAGGTGCCAAGTTTATTTATTAAAGTGTTATTTATGTTATGTTTGTTGTTGTAAAGAGTTTTCGCTTGTGTCTTTATTACTTCAGCAATGGGCAGGATGTTCATACTATATTGTAATGGTTTTAATCTAGTATACCTAGGACAGTTTGTGATTAATTTTATGATTTTATTTTGAAATGTCTGCAATTTCTTCATATTTCCTATCAGTGCATGTCCCCAAGCAGGGGCTGCATATGTGAGTATCGGTCTTATAAGTGTTTTGTATAGGGTTGCTTTTGCATTTCTACTAATGTTTTGGCTTGTTAATAGCGGTTTTAGTTCGGAAAGTCGGCCAGTGGCCTTGCCTATTTGAAGCTTGGTGTGTTCTTTGAAATTTAGGTTTCTATCCAGGGTGACACCGAGGTATTTTGCTTTATTAGACCAGTTTATTGGGTTATCAAAAATTTCAACGTTGGTGATAGGGCTCTTTTTACGTTTTGTGAAATATACAGCCTCACATTTAGTGCTATTTATTTTTATTTTCCATTTGTTAAACCATTCTTCAAGTGTCGGAATGTGTCTCTGGATATATTTTACTGCCTGATTTGGTTGCCAGCTATGAGAATATATACATGTGTCATCTGCAAAGAGCGCTATGTTGGTGTCTTTATGTTTTGGTATGCCATTTACATAGATACTGAAGAGTACTGGCCCTAGGAGAGATCCTTGGGGGACACTTGCTTCTATTCTGCGATGGGTAGATTGGGAATTTACAACTGATACATAGAATTTACGGTTTTTCAGGTACGAAGAGATTAGTTTAACATAAATATCGGGTAGGCCAATGTTTTTTAACTTATATATAAGACCCGTTTGCCATACTCTGTCAAAAGCTTTTTCTATGTCTAGAAATACTGCTACTACACTTTGGTTTTTGTTAAATTTATCTGTTATTGATTCTATTACTCTAACTAGTTGGTGTGTAGTAGAGTGGTGGTTTCTGAAGCCGAACTGTTCTTTTATTAGCACATTGTAGTTTTGTATGTGTTGTTTTATTCTTGCTAATATAATTGACTCGGTTAGTTTAGCTAGTGTGTTCAGTAAGCTAATTGGTCTATAGTTTTGTGGAAATTTAGGATCTTTTCCTGGTTTCGGTAATGCAACTATTTTTGCTGTTTTCCATTCATTGGGAAAGTGGGCTAGTTTCATTATTGCATTTATGATTTTGACTAAAAAGGAAATTCCTTTTGGTGAGAGGTTTTTGATACAAATATTTTGAATGTTGTCAGGACCTGCAGCTTTGAAAGGCTTTAGTTTCTTTATTACTTTGTACACTTCTTTCTTGTTTGTTTTTCTTGCTGACGTTAATGGTTGACTTTCTAGCAGTTCGTTTACTTGTCTTTTAACTTGCCTTTCATGTTGTCTGAACTCGTCAATTTCATTGGGTTTGAAAGTTTTTTCTAGTGTATCAGCTAGGGTGTTGGCCTTATCTTCATCAGTAAAGACTAGCCCATTTTCCCCATGTATGGAAGGGGTGGGTGTGTATGGCTTGGTTAAAGTTTTAGTTATTCTCCATATACTGTTATCTTTGAAATTCGCGCTTTCTACTTTTTTATCCCAGGTATACATTTTGTATCTCCTAATTTCTTCTTTTATTATTCGTCTTAATTGATTTATCTGAGCTTTAAGAGTTTGGTCTCTATGGTTTCGATATGTTCTTCTAAGTTTATTTCTGGTTTTAATTAACTCCTGAATTACATTAGATAATTTATTGCTATGTTTATTATTGTCTATTAATGGTATTGATTTGTTAGTTGCTAATTGTATAGCTTTAGTTAGTGTGTTAACTGCTTTTTCTAAATCTTCCTTTGTGTGTATAGGATACTCGCCTGGTAAGTTTTCATCTATTGTATTTTTGAATAGATCCCAGTTAGCTTTTCTGTAGTTGAGTGCTTTTTTAATTTTTTCCAGGTCTGGTTCGCCATTTATTGTTATTATAATGGGTTGGTGGTCTGAGTCTAGTTCGTTTCTTACTTGTATAGTGAGTCTTGAGTTAATGTTTTTGTGTAAGGCATAATCTAGTACGTCCGGCGCGTTTCCGTTGTGAGGGTAGTGAGTCGGTTGAAATTGGGATAGGATCTGCAAGGGAGATCCTTGCAAGAAGTTATATAGTTTTCTACCATTGTTGTTGGATTGTCTGCTACAGAAGTGAGGGTGTTTGCTATTAAGATCCCCTGCTAGTATTATTGAACTACTTGTATTGGCTAGTTTTCTGATGTCGATGGTCCTGCTCTTTTATGTGTGCTGCTAGCGAATGCTGGCTTCTGATTGGCTCTCGCACCTGCGTCTCTCCGACCAAGCAGAAGCAGGCTCTTGGTTTTTGTCGTCTCGGGGCCACGCAACTTGCTGAACAAAACTGAACCTACAAGACCCGTCGGGGAAAACTTTCTTTCCCCTTTTCTTAGTGACAATGAGGAAAACCTTGCGAGCCACAACAATTTTCAAGGAAGACATACTACTTCACATGAAGATCCGCATTGAACAATATCGTTCTAAAGCTTATTTGCAATGCTACAAGTGCCAACGTTTTGGCCACGGCCAAAGTACTTGTAATGCACAACCTCGCTGTGTCAAATGTGCCGGTGCCCACTGGACTTTTGAGTGCAATAAACGAGACCCGCTCACGCCTGCTAAATGCGTCAATTGCACGGGAGATCACCCTGCAAATTACTCAGGATGTCCTAAAATTCAACGCCTACTCCAGGGGAAAATCAACAAGACAGCTTCTTCAGAAACACCGCCGACTCCCACGACACAACCAACCACGAAGCCTACCAAGCCTTTTTCCAGTACAGACGACCGGAACTCATGGCCTTCTCTTCCAAAGAAAGATACATCTCCTTCAGCATCCGAAGACACTGCTGCCAATTCCTTCAAGGACCTTCTTCAACTCTTAAAGGACTTTGAACTCTTCAAATTACTCCCTCTCCTCAAGAAGTATATGCCGAAACTGAAAGAAGAACAAGACCTGTTCAGCAAGCTGTCAATCTTCATTGACATGCTTAGTGAATTCTTCAATTAATCACGATCTTTCCATACATTCAGGACCACACCCTTATGAGGGCCACTCCAGGCCGCCTCATTGGTCATCGCTGCTGCCAATCAAGACTCATCTCAGCTTCCAGCGCAAAACTCTATCAACAGCAACGACCGGACTCACAGCTCCCCAGGCATTATACAGGACTTCTACCAGACTCCACATTCCCTAGCGATCAGCGACAGTGGCTGATTTGGTCATCACTTCACATGTCGTCACTTCACATGGATTATCATCTCATATAAGAGGCAGGGGCTTATAGCCCGGTACTCAAACTCGACCAATTTGTCATGTTAACCTGTGGACCTGTGTGTGAATGAGAAGACGAAGTGCGCGACACGCGTGTGTTAGTGCTCCGTAAAGTTACGTGTTTTTGTGAGGAAATAAAGACTTTCTTCCCTCAGAAACTATTCAATTAAACACATAAACATTTATTGCAGTGTTTGTGATCATTACATGTGCAGTGGAGAAGTGGAAGTGTCAGTGCTAGTTCTGTGTGCATGTTGCATGCTTTAGTTAGCGTAGTTAGAAGTAGCTAACAACAAAGCACAGCTAGCACTGAAGGCGCCATATTGAGGGTGACGAACAGTTTTGTTCAAGAAGTTGCGTTGCCCCGAGAAGACAGAACTCGAGAGCGCTCTTCTGATTGGTCGGGGAGACGCAAGCAAGGGAGCCAATCAGGGAGCCGCTTTTGCCGACAACTTCATATAAATATCAGACTCTTCACAACCCAGATCACAGTGCTCTGGAAGCACTCAATGCGTCCAGAATGTCTAAAAAATGAAAAATAGATCCCTCCCTCAATAAAAAACATAGGAAACGGCAAAAAGAAAAATAGGCCGGCTAGGAGCACGCCTAAAAAGCTCCTGGCAACAGGATAGCGCGAACCTACCAACCGCTAATATCTTACCAGCTATACAGTGAACTGATAGAACTGAAAAACAGCCATAGTGTTAGTAATAACGCAATATTATAAACTCCGGCCCTTACAAGAGCCACATAGTGAACTCTCATACCAACTATCAATTAGTGCTCTGGCCCTTTCAAGAGCCACAGAGTGAACTCATCACACCAATATAAGCTTCCAACTCCGGCCCTTACTAGAGCCACCCTGTGAACATTGTACAACATTAGTGCTTCGGCCCTTACAAGGACCACAAGTGTTCTCCGGTAATCCTAGTGAGACATTGAGGAACTAGTGTCTACGACTGGCCCTTTCGAGAGCCATAAAAAAGAAATCGAAATGCCTTTACAGGCTAAACGTACGCGGAAACCCATCCAGGACAGTAAGAACATTTTGAAAAAGTATAAAGCCTTGAAATACACGCCCATTGGGCCAGTGCCAAAGAAACGAGTAGTGCCACCCTCCCCCCGAATTATCCCAGAGCCAATGGAGCCTCTACCCACCCACAAACCCACGAAGGACAACCAGCCAGCACCGAAGACAACGAGTCAGGAGGTCTTCCCCCCCCCTCCCAACCCCACCCCAAGTGGAACAAGCAAACAAGACTAGAGAAGCTGAAACTGACAGCGCGACAGCAGGTCCGTCAAGAACGTCAAATGACGACACATCAGGATATATCACCCCCAAGAAGACGTTCAGATCAAAAACGTCATTGTGTGCAACCATCGCTTCTGTAGTGCAATTCCGAAACCAGTACTCGGTGCTGCGACAGCAAAAACTTGACAGAGAAGCAGCAGCAGAAGAGGAAGAGGACGACGAAGCAGCAATCACAGAAAAGATCGAGAAGATGGACATCATCCAAGAAACGGGAGAAAGCCCCAAAGAAATCCCCCTCCCGAATCTCGCAACGAAGAAAATACCGCCAATATACATATACGGCATCAAAAACAGAAGTACATACGTCCAGACCCTGGCTGCCACATGTACAGAACCCCCAGAGGCTTTTCACAACAAAGATTTTATAAAAATACACTGCGCCAATATGCAAGACTTCCAGAAAATCGACGCCTACTGCCTCCAGACGAATGCGTCGTACTCCACGGAGCTACCAAAATCAAACAGACCTCTGAAAGTGGTAATCAGGAAGCTACCTCTTGACACATCACCTGACGACATACATAAAGCCTTAGAAACACTGGGATACACCCCCGCTGCGGTCTCACAACTCAGAGGCCAACCAGACGAGAAGGGAGTCAGACCACTCTTTCCGCTGTTCTTGGTCTCTCTCCCAAAAACAACCACCAACTCCGACATATATAAGGTTCGCTTCCTACTCCACTTCAGAGTAGAGATAGAACCGTACAAAGGCACAGACATGCTGCAGTGTTTCAGGTGTCAAAGGACAGGGCATTCCCAGCTGACCTGCAACGCCACCCCACGCTGTGTCAAGTGTGCTGGACCCCACCACAACAGAGAGTGCCCCAAAACATCAAGGGACACACCAGCCAAGTGTGCTAACTGCCAGGGAGCCCACCCTGCAAATTACCAGGGCTGTGACTACCTGAAGAAAGCCAAAATGAAGAGGGGGAACCAACGATTCTCTGCCCCCCATCCGCCATCAGATGACCCGACAAGCACCTCTGAGACAGCAGACACCCAGCAGAAGACAACAAGACCAAGTACTTCCACCACAGACAAGACAGTGAGAAGTCGACCACGCCAAGAAGAGTCCACCAAACCTCAGCCAACGGAAACCAAACAGAACCCATCAGAGAAACCGACCATCAGAGAAACCACCCCAGAGGAAGGGCCAACCAAACGTCAAGATCCACCACAACGAAAACAAAGCAACCAAGAACAGCCAACCCCAGCGCAACAAGACTGCAGTCAAGAACCATCCCTGGCAGCGACCATCAAGGAAGTGATGGAACTACTCAAGGGACTCAACATCAGGAAATTCATGAACACCTTGAAGTCAGGACTAGAGAAAATGAAAACAGCTACAGACCCCGTCACGAAGTTCACAACTCTCCTTGAAATTGCAGCCAGCATCCTCGATGATGGAACAGAATAAGTCAACCATAACCCGAGACCTGAGACTCGCGTTTTGGAACGCGAACGGAGTCAGAGACCAGAGGCTAGAGCTGACAGATTTTCTCACTCGAGAAAAGATTGACATTGCCCTACTCAGTGAAACACATCTCCATCCTCCAGACACCTTCAAGATTCGCAATTACGTGATGTATAGAACAGATCGGCAAGGACGCAAGGGAGGCACAGCTGTTTTGGTGAAGAGACACATCGCTCACGACACACTACAGTTGCCACCGTTACAAACCATAGAGGCCACAGCAGTAACCATCCACTCCCCAGATGGCCCTCTTCAGCTCATCTCGGCGTACAAGAAGCCATTGGCACCTATCCAAGCCCAGGACCTGCAAGCGCTAAGAAGACTAGGACATCGAGTTCTCGTAGCCGGGGACCTAAATTGCAAGCACCCCGCTTGGAATTCTAGGGTATCCAACCAGGGCGGACGGGATTTGTTCCAAGCACTGAGAAACATTGACTTCCTGGCCACAGCTCCTCCAGATCCTACACACTTCCCGACTAATGGAGGTGAACCAGATGTGTTAGACATGGCTCTCACGGCTAACATTACAATCAAGGACGGACCAAATTCAGTTATCGCACTTCATTCAGACCACGCCCCAGTCACCATGACGGTAGCGCTGCGTACACACGTCCCAGCCAATCAAGTACCACGCCTCCGTCAAACTAACTGGGACGACTACACCAGGAATCTTGCAGAAATGATCGACCCCAGGCTGCCAGTCAACACACCAGACGAGATAGATGCCACGCTTGCAACACTCACGGCATCAATGCAAACCGCATATAGACTGGCAACAACTACCCAACTCATCCCTCCAGAAGAGCAGAAACCAGAAGACTTGAGGACTACAGCACTCATCCACCTAAAGCGCTGGGCCAGGAAGAAATGGCAGGCCACACGCCACCCAGCATTCAAAACCCTATGGAATTCACTGACCACCAGGGTGAAGAAACGCCTCCAGCGCCTCCGACTCAACCAGTGGAACGCCAGGCTTCAGGAGCTTGAAACCCCATCCAGAGACTTCTGGAGACTTCTAAAGTCATTGTCAAGAACACCTGGACCCCCAAAAACTCAACCACTGCGAGGGCCACAAGGACTAATTTATTCACCGAAACAGCAAGCTGACCTTCTCGCAGATCATCTGGAACAAACATTCACGGAGAACAACACCCCAGTGCCAGAGGGAATCCTGGAAGCAACACAGCAAAGCCTGCAGCAACTAACTGGACAGCATCACCTACCAGCACAAGAGCTAACCACACCTCGGAAGATCCAGCAAATCATCCGAACAATCAATCCAAACAAAGCAGCGGGACCAGACAGGCTTCCACCACTGGCACTCAAACATGCTCCGAGGAAGGCTATAGTTCTACTATGTAGACTAACAAACGCAATTCTAGCAACAGGATACTACCCCGCCGCATGGAAAGAAGCAAGGGTAATTTTAATACTCAAACCAGGAGCGGCCAGGACTGAACCCAAAAGCTATAGACCCATCAGTCTGCTGTCACATCCAAGCAAAGTGATCGAGCGAGTGATACAACAGAAACTGATGAAGCACATCGAGGAAAACAACAACCTTCCTCCTCACCAATTCGGGTTCAGGCCTGGTCACAGCACCACCCACCAACTGGTCAGAGTAGCTGAACAAATAACTTATCAGTTCAACGAAGGGGGCCACACTCTCGGTCTTTTCCTAGATATAGGCAAAGCGTTTGACAAAGTGTGGCATGCAGGACTACTACACAAACTACTGCAAGTAGGAGTACCGAGACACTTAGTGAAAACTCTGAAAAGCTACCTGACCAACCGCACATTCAGAGTTTCCCATGCGAACAACCTCACAGAACCAAGAACGATCAGAGCAGGAGTGCCACAAGGATCCTGTCTGTCCCCGATCCTGTACAATGTGTACACGGCAGATCTTCCCACCACCAGAACAACGATGACGGCGACCTTTGCGGATGATACAGCCATCTTCGCAAGTCACCATAACTTCAGATTTGCTCACCTGTACCTCCGCAGACACATCGAACAGCTGGAACAGTGGACCAATGACTGGAAAATTCAAGTCAACACGGAGAAGACAGCACTGGTCGACTTCACTAGGAACCGGACTCCACGAGAATACAACTTCACCCTCCATGGAAGAAACATACCCATCCAACAACAGGCGAAATACCTTGGAGTAGTGCTGGACCATCACTTGAAATTCGGAACCCACCTGGAGGCAACAGCCAAGAAAGCAACACAAAGATTCCGATCCCTTCTACCCATCCTGTTGAGCCCTCAACTCACCCAAGAAACAAAACGACATGTTTACCGAATGTACATCCTACCCATCCTAATGTACGCCCATCCAGCATGGGAACACACATACCAGTGTCACCTGCGCCACCTCCAGGTGGTACAAAACAGAGCTGCCAGGGCAATCACGGGCCATTCTATGGACACCCGAATACTTCAAATTCATGAGGACCTCGATATCCCACTACTTCAAGAACTGCGTCATCAGCAATCAACCAAATTCTGGATGAAGGCTTCAAGATCAACAGATCCAGTCATCGCATCCCTCGGAACCAAAGACCCACCCCGTCGACTGTACAAGATGCCAAAACCGCCTTAACAACATGAAGGACAACTAAAGGAACCTGCGACAGTTGCGGTTCCTTCAATCACATACGACCACCTCAAAACCAACGCCAAGTTACAACACAGAAAGAAGACAAGGGCTTTGGCCCGTTACTTCCTACAAATAATCAACGGTCAAGAAAACACTCAGCGAAATGGCGGTTATAGTGCTGCCGTGCTTTGTTGCTAACTACCAACTCTACTGCTAGCTACGCATGCAACATGCACACTGCACCGCACTTTCACAGTCACTAGAGTTCGTCACAGCACTTAAATGTTCGCAAACACTGTAATAAATGTTTATTTCAATGTTTATTTAAGGTGTGGGGAATAACAGTTTATATTTTCACGAAAACATGAAAAGATGTCAGGAGCACAGGCACTCGCGTGACGCGCACTACAGCTTCGTATCTCAACTGCTCCTTTTACAGTACAGTATTTGCACCTTTATTGAAATAAAATTGTAAAATTTAGCACAGCAATGCGAGAAGTTTACTCATCTTCACGGCGCGACGTAATACTTACGTCTGATTCAAAAAATTCCTACACATTTTGCACATCTATTAACTCAACTGTCGGTTGTCAAATGACTTTATGTTAGCCCGGATCTGATGCGACTCATATATCCTTCCATTTGGGACACTAGCGCCCTCTCTTGTTCAAAAGGTTAACTACATTTTAGACTTCGTGACAGAGATGGCATGGATCAGTGAAAAATTTACCCTTGATCTACTGACCCACCACGCACCGTAACCCACAGAACTACTAGACCTACGACCCACGATGACCCACGATGACCAAAACCCATCATCGCCTTCAACTCTGACACATGATCGTCACCCTCCCTTCACGTGAATAAAGAGTTTATACTTGTAATAAAACAAGGCTCTGAAACTATCACTGATCGGAGTTTGAATTTCTATGCTTAATCGCTCAAGCACCGCTCTGTTACGATAATGATGGATCTGACCTCCACGATATCAAATGGTAAAGTGTTTGTCATGGGCCGTATTACGATTAATTTCAATTTAATTATCAAGCGGCGGATGTACAGGTTAAAAACTGAATTGGCCAGCCAGAACCTAGACTATGATAGGTAGGTAGGCCCCCCTATCCCGAATTAGATCCGCCACTGTAATTATCATAGATTATTATTTCCTTGTTGAAATAAATGTACTTTTGAGTGGAAAATAGGATGAAATTTGGAAGTATCAAATCAAAGTAAAGTAGGTCAACGTAAAGGAAAAAAAAAAAAAGAAAAGAAAGACTGTAAAATTCGAATGTGTTTCGAAAGCCAAGTAGTAAGTCCTATTGCTACTAGCTATTACAATTACAGTATCAATATCCAAAAATGCCTGTTTATTTATTTATTTTTCACTTAGATATACTCATCTCAGGTAAGTAAATAGAAACAAACGAAGAAATGAAGAAAAACGGAAGCCTTGAAAGTAAAACGTAGATAAAGTCACGAGTGTTCAGAAGATGCTGTCTACAATCCACTGAGCAGTGGACCAGAGTGAGCCATGGTGGTTCGGTAGATCAGGGTGGGTCAGAGTGGGTCATAGTGAGTGGTAGGTCGCAGTGGGTCACGTCCTGTTCACTCATGACCTACTGACTTTCTCACAAATCTCGACCCACTTGACCAACTCCATATCTGATATGTGATATTTGGATGCGGTTTTCATTAATGTATTGAGCTATTCCCATGGAAGGTGGTTACTTATAATAAAAAGTATTTCAATAAGTTTAATTATTAATTATTACGCATTTGTTCACGAGTTTCATAGGGAAACCTATTCAATATGGATGTAGTGTCCTATGTTTAGTCTAGATATCTAACTTAACTACTAGAATAATGAAAAAATGGGATTTAAAAACAGAAAAGATTAATAATGTACTTCAAAAATCCACTGAAAAAACTTTCTAGGAGAAAACAACCGACTTCAATAATGCACTAAATAGCAGAAAATAAGAACTTTTTTACAAATATGGATCGACTTTGAAAAACGCACTAAAAGGCAGAAAACAACAGGAGTGCTAAAAACAGACAAAGGTAATAATAAGCCCATCCGTAAAATAAAGCTACTGTGCACTATGAATAGGTGCTTCTATGCAGGGGTGCCCACAAAGAGGGGCTATGACGCAAACTGCGTCATTGAAATATTTAGGGGGGGCAAAAATCTATATAAATATGTTTGAGAGTGTGTAAAAATTAATCGAAAAGTTTTCTTTTTTCGTGGAAGAACAACTACGGATAGACATTTGAGGAGGGGTGCGTCATGGACATGAGGGGGGGGGCACCACTGCTTCTATGTAAGTTACGTATAACCTGTAAACCACATTGCACATATATTGCATTAAACAACGACGTTAGACTTGTGAACTTTGCAACATCCAAAACTATAGTGAAGATTACAAAATTATCTCATCCTGACATTCATAGAATGATACACTTTGAACTTACCAGATAGAAAAACATTTTTAATCAAATTTATTACATTGTAATAAATAGAAGAAGACATTTTAGTATAATTGATGTTCGGACATTTACAAGAGCAATTTACAAGAGTGACAGTGATCACTGCCTTATAGCAGTGATAATAAGAGAAAGAGTATCGTTGAATAAAGAAAATATTCAACATTTAGTCCAGGCAATTTACAGTTGGACCTGGGCAAAATTGCAATAGAAGTTTTTTAAACAGTTTTTGATTCAGGGATCATTACTGAATAATATATTCAAAATCCGACAAAATCGGATCACGGGAAAACCCCCCAAAACGGTTTTCAAAATGGCGGACCATGGTTAAAGAATCTTGCGTCTATCTTGCAATTTTCTTCTGTATCTCGGATTCATCTCATCCGATTTTCACGGTTTTGTTGATGATGACGTTTGAAGATGGTTCCTACAGTTTAACGTGAGATCTGAACCACATGACCCCACCGGGAATCGAACCCGGGACCTCTTCACCATAAGGTGACGAGCGTAACCACTCATCCATCGGAGACATTACATAACTACATAAGGTTTCCTAAATCATAAGGGGAAAAAATTATAACCCTCCCAAAAATAGTATAAATTTATTCCAAATGTTCTAATATACAGGGTGGCCCAAAAGTAGGTACACAGTTCCGTACTTATCTCCTGTATTTCATACCATTTCTTATTGTTATCACCTAGCTTCTTTATTATTTGTTCTTAATGTATTTTTACTTATACCTTAAGCCCGGAACAGCCGAAGCAAATAAACCCATAAGCTAGAATGTTATACTTGATCAATGCAGGGGTGTATACCTCCGTTTGGGCCACCCTGTATTTCTAAATAATGTTTAATTTGTGTGTTAGTTGCCTGTTTTCTTAATTTGTTTTTATTATTAATTTTTGTTTTTACGGCTTTAATATTTTAAAAAGCAACTATTTATAATTTGCTTTTTTTTCTGTTTAATTTAAAAATGGAGATGTCTGAATATTGTGTGATATGTAAGGAAAAATTGGACAGTAAGCAAGAGATAGTTAAAATTAAACAGAAAGGAGCAGATGGCATAAATGAAGCAAGCCACAGGCGCAGAACTGATGTTGTTGCTGTTCCTGGTATTAGTGTCCATGTTTCACGTCGGAAACGATTTACAGATTCAAAGGATATTGGTGTCAAGAAACGGCAGACTAGTGATGAAACAAAACCAAGAAAAAGTGTACGTTTAAATGAAGACCCAATTCGTAGTGCCACTCATTGCTTGTTTTGCGATACATTTGTGGACTGCGTCTATCATAACACTTGTAGTGTCAATTTTCGAACTGGTAGGAACATTCCCCGTGAATACTCTTCCTCCAATAAGTACATAAAGAAATGTCGGCCAAGTAATGAAGAACAGTACCTTGCATTCCTTCAGACTTGTTCGTACTTGGAAAATAATGATGAAGAACAACTGCTGATGGGAGATTTAATTTAAAACATGGAAGAATATCTTGAAGGGAGTCGAACCTGTGCCTATGATCGGAGACATATGAAGAGGAAACTTTTGGAGTATTATGGAGAGAAAATTATTATTTCTGGTGGAAGTGGAAAGGCAGATGTAGTCACTTTACTTGATACAGCCACTAAAATTCTTCAAAATTATCACCAAAAGTCAAAAGAATGTGATATTGAATTACAGAAGATATACTTAATAGAAGCAGCAGCCAAAATAATCAGAAGTGAGGTGAAATCCCTCAACGTTTCTAATGTGGATGTATACCCATCTCCAAGTGAAATTACTGAAGAAAGTACTTTGCAATACGTACCTAAGAGTTTGAAATTACTGTTGTCAAAACTATTTGTGGGAAAGGATCCCTCTATAAAAATTGGCTCAATTGGTCAGAGCATTATGCAAGGTATACGTCCTAGAATATTACTATGTCCATTGCAGATTGGTTTAGCTATCCAGCTGCATCACAACTTTAGATCAAGGTACCTTGTTGATTTGCTTCACATTCTTGGTTATTGTTCACCATATTCTGAAGTAATTAGATTTGAAAGAAATGCTGCAGTATCAGGTAGCCATATCTCGTTAAATAATGCCAATAACACTGCAGTTCTTCTAGCAGCTGATAATGTTGACCACAATGTTTGTACTTAGGATGGAGAGAACACCTTTCATGGGATGGGTATGATTGTAGCTACAACTCCAAAGAACAAGATCCATCCAGTTATTCAACGCTGTAAGATTGCTGAAAGTGACATTAACAATGTTGCAGCAGTTGATATTGTGGAATACAGACATTCAAGAAGCATGCTCAGGGAGATTTCATTCAACAAACTTCCAATATTGCCCATTTCCTCTATAAGTAGGTTAAATCTTCTGTGGCAAATATGTGCAGCCGAAAGATCAGGTCCAAGTTGGTCAGGAGCTATGCAAACAATTCATTCTAGAACAAATGTTTCACATCCTGGTGTGGCATCAATCACATTTCTTCCTATCATTGATATGGCAGCTAGTGACATGACATGTATACTCTCAACATTGCAGTACCTGAACAAGTTAGCACATAAACAACGTATCCCTTGTATCATTACTTTTGATCAGCCTTTATTTTGGAAAGCTTCCCAAATTATCCATGAGAACAAGATCTCAAAGATATTGTTTTAATGATGGGAACATTTCATACTCTGATCAACTTTTTGGGTTCAATTGGCACTTTGATGAATGGTTCAGGATTATCCGAAGTACTTCAAGAAATCTATGGATCAAATGCTGTGCTGCATATGATGTCTGGAAAAGCTGTTTCTCGAGCAATGCGAGGGCATATGATAGTAGATGTAGCTCTTTGTACCTTAATGGTTTCAGATGTTTTCCCTCGCAATGAAGATGGATCCCCTCATCATCTAGTTAAAGAAGCTTGTATCTTACTTGATAACGTCATAAATGGCAAAAAAACATGTTGAGGACGTGGAGCTGTCTAGGGCATTATCTCAAATCAGTACTGCTTTGGAGGAGAAGGAAACTCACCTTCAATCTTTCCCAAGAACAAGTAAACTTTGGCTAAAGTATATGAAAATGATCAACGTTGCACGTAACTTAATAACAGCAGATAGGACTGGCTCATGGGATTTACATTTGCAATCTGTGATGAAGATTCTCCCAATAGTTGCAGCAGCTGGACATCACAATTACCTCAAGTCATTATATTTATATTTGCAGAAAATGTTCGGTTTGGAATCTGAAAATCCAGTTGTTCACAAAATGTTCCAGGAAGGCAAGTTTGTGATAAGAAGAAGTGATAGGGTATGGGCCGGCTTAGGTTCAGATCTAGTGATAGAGCAAGTATTAATGCGTTCTCTGAAAAGAAGAGGAGGTCTGACACGAGGAAGTGGATTTACAGAGATTCAAAGAGAAACATAGCTACTTTCTATGCCTGTGTCTTCAACTTATAACTTAGCAACGCAGGAATACACTAAAAGTTTGTTGGAAAGCAGTGAACAACACAAAGAAATGAGGGAAAGTAGACAAACTAGGGACAGTAACGATATTAAAAAAGTTGTTGAACGACTAGAATCAATATCCCCATTCAATTCTGGCCCAGATCTTTCTAACATTGTCACAGGTGTAATAGCTGATCCTGGAGTAAATGTTGATGAACTGAATTCCATGGGTACACACATCGTTCAAAAAATGATGGGCAATGATGTATTCAAATATTCTGGGAAAAGATCCGACAAAGCGAAAACTCTAGGATCTGATGCTGCTGTTGTGAGTCGAATTAATGCAGAGAATGATGACTGTTGCTGCTGGTGGGGATATGAATCTTGAAGATGTGATGTGTTATGAAATTTGTTCTTATCCTCCTGCGTTATTTCAGTCTAAGAGTGTGATGAGGAAAGCTGACAAGTCTCAGTTAGCTCATGCGATACTAAAATACACAAAAAAGTACACATGGAAGAACCAATAATAATATTTTAATTTATTGAGCTTTATCAAATGATTAAATAAAAAATACGTTGATTGTAAATTAATAGTTTTTTACACGAAACGGTGTAAGATAGGAGAAAAGTGTCGTTATTAAAAACTTTAGCATTTATATGTAGCTCTTATTTAAAAAATGTTTCATGTAAATCCGATTGCATATACCCGAGGTACAGACAATTATTTAAGGTGTAAATGTAAGAAATTATGATTTTTAAAATTAAATGTCGTTTTTCACAAGAAACTGTGCGAAATAGGACATCAGTGCTCCTAATAAAATATATAGTACGTAAAATGACCTTTGATTTAAAAAAACAATCGTCAAAATCGGATTACAGGAAACCGAGATACAGAAGAAAATTGCAAGATAGACGCAAGGTTTTTAAATCATGGTCCGCCATTTTGAAAACCGTTTTTGTGAGTGTTCCCGTGGTCCGATTTTGTCGGATTTTGAATATGTTATTC